>NW_006399995.1:2987641-3030442 GCF_000299155.1 Elephantulus edwardii
GTAAAACAGCTCACAGAGACTCTCATCAATCCATTGTATTGGTAATCTTCCTCTCTGGCCTGCCCAGGGAAGCCCCAACCTGCCTCTACCACCATCTTGGCTCCAAGAATTCTCCCCAGAACCAGTCCACTCTGTTGCAGTGTGGTGGCTCTGCTGCACCAGCCTGGGGGTGGGGGTGCCTATCATCCATCTCAGGTGAGGGGATCCCTGGAGTCCGGAGGTGGGAGCCTCATGGAGCTACGGTGATGGCATAGGCTCAGCAGTGGGAGGCTGGGAGCCACAGGACTCACCCTTTCCTCCCTGGGAATCCTTGATCTGATGTTGAGCCTTGATCGGCACCAAAGACCAGTCATCAACTGTTTAACCATTCAATTATCAATAAACAGAGGTCTGTAGAAGGCCATGGTGGACCTCCTCCATGTGGTCCTCTGCTCCCGCAGCTCACCAAGTTGTTTCTCCCTCCACCCTTCTAAGCACAAAGGCCTTCTCCAAAGACATGTCCCAACTGGCCACATGCTTACAGTATGTGAGACGGAGCTCCTTGCCTCCAAAGAGTAGCTTGGTTTCACCCTCTTTAGGATAAAACAGTCAATTCTCTTGGCAATTTATGGTATGTTCAACACTATTCTCCAGCACCACAACTCAATTCTTCTGTCATCTTTGGTCATTGTCCAGCTGTCTGATGCATAACAAGTAATAGTGAAGACCACGGTCTGAATCAGGCACACCTTTGTCTCCAGACTTGACATCATTGCTCTTCAGCACTTTTGAGAGGCTCCTGACAGCTTTCCTCAGAGCAATTCATCTTTTCATTTCTTTTTTTAATAAAATTTTTATTTTACACTGGTTTACTTATAAAGTTTGTATACATTGTTTTTCACACCTGAACTTTCCCATTTTCTTTTTCCACCTCTCTCTCCACCCATAAAATTGTGTGATCCTACGGTTATCCTCCTTCCCTGCCCATCTTCATGCCTCTGATCTCCCCCTCTCCTTCTTTGATCCTCATACACTTTCTACAATAATGGTAATGTTTTTCATTTCTTGACTGCTGATGCCAATAGTATTGATTGTAGATCCAAGCAAGCTCAGTTGTTGAAATTGTTAACAACTTCAATTCTTCTTTCTTGGTGCTGCCAATTGGCCCAGTGGTGAGAATCTTTGTCTTCTTGATGTTGAGCTTCAATCTATATTAAAGACTGCAGTACTTTGCCTTTGGAGGAGAGGAAGGGAGGAAAATGTGCATGAATGAATGAATGGAAACCAATCTCTTGGTGAACTTTCACTAAAATGAAAAATATTTTTTTTAAAAATGCAAAGTCGGTCTGGTCCCGGAGGCGCGGGCGAACATGCACCCCTAGGAGCCCCACCAGCCACGTATGCCTAACAGAGGAACAGAGAGACCACAGTGGTGGGAATCGAACCCATGCGCCTTGTGTTCTGGCTGCTGTGATGACCTCATCTGCCTCCCTGCAGGAAGACTCACATCAGCTTACAGTTCACAGGGTTTCTAGAGGCAAGCTATTATGGAAGTGGATGCCGTTCCTGCTTCCAAACTTGTTTTCATTGGGGAGTTCCACCTGACACTGTCCAGCATCACAGCAACCACAAGTTACCTCTGTACGGCAAGTGGACACACCGGGGCTTTGAGGGCCGCAGATCAGAGTCACCCACCTTTGGCTTAGTAGCGTCGCTTTCTGTCCACTAGGCCGGCTGGTCTCTCTCTGTTGTTAAAGAAAGCCAAAGCACCCCAGCGTTTCCTACCTGCCTGTTCTCAAGACGCTGCCCCCACTCCCAACCCGTGGAATGATGGATTCAGCTCTCAACGAATTCATCACAACCACCTTCACCTACTGCACATCCAGCATTTCCTTGCGTCAAACTCCCTGCGTCTAGCTGTTTGACTCCAGGGAACCTTCACTGGACTTCCACGGCCGTGACTCTTAAAGGAGGGGGATGGCCTGAGCGTTCTCTCTCGGAGCAGCTGAGCGTCTTAGGTGTGCAGCCAGGACTGAGAGTCACAGCTTTAAGGGAACATACCATTTGGAGAAAATTCTGCAATCTTAAAGACCAGTTGAAAAGAGTAAAATTATTCCTCAGGTAAGCTAAAAAAAAAAAAATGCAAAGTCAAAGAACAGTCTTTGACAATACTAATCTAATCCAGAAGAGTCAATGCATTCTAAAGATTGTTATAGTTTAAAATGAGTGTTATTCTTTTGCATTCTTTTATGCATATGATTTCATGAATGAGATGAGCTAATCCAAGACTATCTTTAACGTGATGAAGGCTCAATCTTCCTTTGCTTACATTATAATTTGCCAGTATTCCAGTCCCTCACGATGCTAGAGATGTCAGGGCTTTGTAAGTTGTCTTTAGTCATTCTTTCTTACTTATGGGCCTTCCATTAGCTTTATGTCTTTTCTTCCAAGTTTCTTCCCAAAACTTGCAATTAAAATTAAGAGACCAAGGAAGTAGAGAAGAGTGACTAGTGTTCTCCACCCCTGTGACAGTCAAATAAAGTATTAGACACATAAGTTACTGAAGTTTTGTTTTGTTTTGTTTTGTTTATCAGATATATTTTATTCAGCAACATAAAGCATGTGTCTGAGTCATAGACTAAACTGAACTGGCTTTGGTCTAAGCCACAAGTCATGTTTTAATAACAGTGCAAAAAACAACAAAACTAAATACAAAGGATGTTGCAGAACAGAGAATGAGCTGTGTTCATTTATTCTGTAAAGTGTGATGGAGTTTTAATTACAAAACTGCTTAACAGTACACAGATACATTTACCGTTGTACATCGTGTAAAAGTAATGAAATAATTATAATGAAAGCACTGTCTATGACAACTCATAATTTAATGCTTGTGATTTTTTTTTCCAAATTGAGAGACTATCAGGTAAAGGGAGGGGGGAGTGTGTGTGTGTTAGTGTATTTTTGTTCTTGCATCTGAAAACAGCTATTGCTGGTTATCTTTATATGTATTTATATACATTTAGGTTTTCAATTTCTCTGTATATTTTTACACGTAATTCTGAAGGTAGTAAGTAGATTCTGTCATATTTTGTCTCTTCAAGGAGATAGTAAATTTTATAATGGCAATAACTCTGACTTACACACACATATTTTCTTTCATAACTATCTCCCTCAGAGTGTTTTGTGTACAGTATTCACTCAAAACTGTTGTCTCACATGTCAAACATGTTCCTAGGAAAGTCTTCTCTCTGGAGAAGGACATCATAATAGGAAAGGTGGAGTGTCAGTGAAAGGAAGGAAGACTCAACCAGATGGACTGACACAGTTACTACTGTGATGGGCTTGAGTCTGTTAGAAATGATAAGGATGGCACAGGACAGGGTTCAGACCTATTGTTCAGAGCTTCACTATGCATTGCACTCAACTCAATGGCACCTAACAACAATTCACTCAGAATAGGGAGTTCTCATGACTTCGTGATAAGGAATTGCACTGTAAACCCAAAGGTATGTTGTTTGAATCCACCAGCTGTTCTACAGGAGAAAGATAGGCAATCTCCTCCCATGCAAATTATAGCCTCTGGAAAATCGTCCCAGAGAGTCAGCACTGAGTTGGTGCCAACTCCACAGGATGCAGTAACAGCAGCATTCACCCATAGACCATTCACTTAAATGCAGCCACTTCTTCTACTGGGACTTACAGGTCAGAATCTAAAGTATCAGTAGAGGTAGAGATAGTGAGAAAACTGGTGTTCACATGTGAATAAATCAGCACATTCCACAAAGGGAACAAATATGCATCTCTTCTAGACAGATGGCCAAATAGCTGTCTTTCAAATTTCTTGGCATAGACTAGTGAGCACATTCAGGGTTGCATATACTTGTTGAAACGCATAAATTGATACTCCATCAACTCCTGGGGTTTTATTGTTTTTGTCAGTGCTTTCAGTGCAGGCTGGACTTTATCCTTTGTTACCATGAGTTCTTGATCATATGTTTTTCTCCTGAAATGGTTCTGTGTTGGCCATTTCTTTTTGGTATAGTGACTCTGTATATTATTTTCATCTTCTTTTGAAGCTGCCTACAGCATTCAATATTTTGCTTATAAGAAATCCCTAAGTATTAAATGTGAGCCTTGAATTTCCTCTTCAGTTCTTGCAGCTTAAGAAATGCTCCTCATAGTCTTCCCTTTTGGTGTTCTAACTCCAGTGCTTTGCACATTTAATTGTAATATGTTGTTTTGCCTTATTGAGTTTCACACTGAAATCTGTTAATCACTCTTACTTCAGCATTCCATCTCATGTTTTTGGCTTATTTTCCTCTCAGTGCAAGTTCCAGAGTCTCTTCTGATATCCATTTTAGTCTGTTCTTTCTGCCCAGTCTTTGTAATGACCTTTTGCTTTCTTCATGGATGATGTCCTTCATATAATCTTATTACTTGTCTGGTCTTAGGTCATTAGTGTCCAAGGCATCAAATCTATTCTTCAGATGACTTTTAAATTCAAGTGAGATAGATAACAGGATATATTTTTATTCTTTTGGCTTTTTTTCATTTTTCAGCTTCAGCCTGAACATATGCATGTTTAACTGATGGTCTGTTTGATAATCAGCTCCTGGTCTCATTTTGACTGTTGAGATTAAGCTTCTCCATCAAGTCCTAATTTATCATCTATTGCTATAGATCAATTCTAACTTGTGGCAGCCCACTATTGGGACTTCTGAGGCTGATATCTTACAAAGAGCAGATCGTCTCTTCACCCCGGCTTCACCCCCAGCAGAGCTGCTAGTGAATTTGAACTGCCATTCTTTGGGTGAACAGTCCAATGCATAACTGTACCAATCAGCCCTAATTATAGCATTTAGCAATATCTCTATTTTATAGCAGATGGTCTTTAGTATTCCCCATTACTGACTTTCATGTGCTGCTATTGCCTAGTAAAGATTTTATTAATTCACTTATTCCAAGTAACAATGAACAGAGATTAAAGAATATAAATAAATGTTGATTTCAAATAAGTCTCTGAGATAATTTCTCTAGACTAATAACCTTGGTTGGTAGAACTTAAGTTTTCATTTAAGGGTTAAAATTGGACTTCCCTTCACGGTTTCCCAAGTATTGCAAGGTTTGGAAGAAAGAAAATCATACATATAATTAAATACATCTATCTGGCCTTAGATTATTTTATTCAAAAGCCCTCTGGGAGAGTTCTCCAGAATTCTCGACCACTTGAAGTTATTTTTTAATGCAATAATCAGATTTTAATTCTTTAAACAGGAAAAAATATTTTCAAATCATGGGAGGTTTTTTGTGGTGGCCTTGCTGCTTTTTAAGTCAATTATTCAAAGTTGCTAAAATGTCCATGAATTAGAGTCTGTTCAGAAATTCCGTTGATTTGTTCTAATTGATTGGACACCCCAGAGCACATGCAGGAGTGCATTGGCATTCTGCAAGGAAGTCATTCATAAAATTGAAAAATGGAAAGTGTCTAGGCATTGATCATAATGCATCCCACGAGCAGTAATTTGCCAGCAAGATCTTGCTTCCTCTCATGCAGGCTAAGTGGGTAACTTGTAAGCTGCCATATGCCCACAATTATATCATAAATAATTAAATATTCAAGGAATCATAGCTTAAATAAAAATGCAAGAACACTTTGTACTTTGCTAGAGAGGAAAAATAAATTTCATCTCATATATTATTTCTAACCAGTTGGCAGTGGCAAATTCAAGTGTTATGATAAGAAAGACTCTGAGGTCATAGCTAATAGAAATAAATGCTTTAGTGGAATATAGAGCTCTGCAATGAACGCAGCAGGGTCATATGCCAGGAGTTTAACATCCCTCGGAGAGACCAGTGATACATTACAGTGGCATACATTAAGCAATTGTGGACTGTTTAC
Source organism: Elephantulus edwardii (assembly GCF_000299155.1). Classification (NCBI taxonomy): domain Eukaryota; kingdom Metazoa; phylum Chordata; class Mammalia; order Macroscelidea; family Macroscelididae; genus Elephantulus; species Elephantulus edwardii. The sequence continues at coordinate 2,993,520 of NW_006399995.1, forward strand.
ATGCCAGTAAAGCAAAGCTAAGAGAGGCACCATTGGCAATTTGCCTAATATCCAATCATGCAAAAACACTATCAATCTCAATATTAACTTTTAACTAGATTTCAATTTACCTGTGAATATAAAAACCTTTGGTTTTCTTTTTGAACAAGTAGTAGAAAAAAAAGAATAAATTACTATAATCTATACTATTTTATTGTTGGGATGTGTGTGCTACTTGATTAGACCACCATTTGTGTTCAATCTAAAAATTAAATTTCATCTTCAAAAATTTGTTCTGAGGTCTACAAGGCAGGATTATAGTGATTATAACATTATATAAAAGGGAGAATATATAGATAACTCCAAATGGAGAAACCACTGTATGTCATTGTTTAGTATAAAGAAAGACACAGATGAAGCCATCCTGAGATTTATTACATAAGTGTTATTTCTTAAGTTTTGTACTTCATGAGAAAACTTCACAGTATAGCTTAGTAAACAGCTTAGATCTCAATGAACAGCTTTAAGCTTGCTAAAGCTGTGGTTATTATGGACTATAAAGTCAGAACCAACTCCTAGGGGCCCCTCCAGTGAGTTTTCAGAGGCAGTAAATCACACAAGAGGAGAATGTCCATCTTTCTCCTGCAGAGAAACTGGTGGATTTAAACTGCATGCCTTTAGATTGTCAGGGTAACTCCTTACTGCCAACCACCAGAGTTTTGTTATAATAAACTTAGCACATAACAGCAACATTTTTGTTCATGGGATGGATATGTAGATGTTTCTCATATTCTAGAACTACTTAAGGACTCGATAGCATAGCTTGTATTGAGTAACAATACTAACCAAATAACCTTTATGCAAATGGAGCAATCTTGCTGGCTGACAGTAAGGAGAATTTGAAGCACTTGCAGCAGCACTTTGAAGCAGAAGGTTGAATATGTCAGCCTTCAATATGGATTGCTCCTCAATGTCAAGAAAACAAAAATCCTTGCCACTGGACCCACAGTCAATATCAGGACTGACAGAGAAAGGGTTGAGCCTGTCAATTGCTTCATTTTACTTGGATCCTCAGCCAATACACTTAGTACAAGCAGTCAAAAGATCTGTACTGGGAAAGTCTATGGTCAGAGAATTTGCAAAGTTATTAAGGAATCATGATGTCATTTTTAGGACTAAGGTTTAGCCCATGGTCTTCTCACTTACTTGCTATGTTTCTGAGAGCTGGACAATGACTAAGGATGACAGAAGAATTGATGCCTTTGAACTGTGGTGTTAGAGAAGAGTTCTGAAGATCTAATTGACTGCCCAAAGAATAAACAGGTATATGTTGGAGAAAAGTGTAGCCAGAGTGCTTCATGAAAGTGAAGATGGTGAAGCTTCATCTGACATAATTTGGGCATGTTGCTAGGAGAGGTTATTCCTTGTAGAGGGACATAATGAATGGGAAGGTGGAGGAACTTCGAAGGAGTAAAGACCCTCAATCAGGTGGATTGACACCGTGACTGCAGCAATGGGCTTGAGTGTGTCAGAGATTGTGAGGATGGCACAGGATAAGACAGGGTTCAAATCTGTTATTCACAGGGTCACGATGAGTCATACTCAACTTGACAGCATTGAACAACAGCAACAACAACTAACCAAAGGGCATACATCTGCAGTGATGTAGATACTCAGGAGCTGTCTTTTGTTAAGATTTACAGCCTCAGAGATCTGCTGGAGGGTCATTATAATTGGAATCCACTGAATGTCAATAAGTTATTTGGGTGATAGATATTTATCTGAATTTTACCATTTCTATTTCAAGGAGCTCTGGTGGCCTAGGAGTAAGAAACTGCTCTGTAATCTCAAAAGCATGAAGTTGGAATCGCCCAACTGCTGCATGGGAGAAGGATGGACATTCTCCTCCCATTCAATTAACTGTCTCTGAAAACCTACTGGAAGGTCAGCTATAGGTCACTTCCAACACAACAACAACAACAACAACAACAACAACTATTCTTTAAGAGAGCTTTGTATCTTCTACTCTAAGAGATTAATTTAAAGATTTTGGTATGAAAGATTGTGTTGCTCTTGTTTTAGGTGATACAGGATTTATCCCTTACATAACTAGAGCTACCCCTAATTAGAATGAAAGTATTTTTAAAGTCATTAGACTATCAGGTGCTCCATCAAATAAGGTGTTTCACCTTTGTTTTATTTTTTAAAAAATGTTATTTTAATGAAATTTTACAAAAAAGTTGAACTTTTGTTCACTGTTGCACATTTTCCTCCCTACTCCCCCTAGTTCACATTTAAAAAAACAATTCATTGTTACATAATTTTATGCTTCCACCACCCTTGCCCCAGTCCACTTTGCTATGCACCTCTTATTCTGAACTGTTGTCATACAAATTATACATAATCATATATTCTTTTTAGATAGCTCTTTCTTTCTTCTGTTCCAATGCAATGTTCATGATCTATCCACTTTTATCCTATTTTCCTCCCAACACCTCATATCAGTCCTGCTTTATAACAATGGTGCTATGTAGTATTTGTCCTTTTGTGACTGAAATGTTTCATTCAGCATAATGTCCTTAAGGGTTACACTTGTTGTAAAATATTTTATAAGTTCCTTGTTTAGTGCTGTATAGTATTCTGTTGTATGAATATATCATTCTTTTCCTATCCATTTATTTGTTGATGGGCATTAAGTTACTTCCATCTCTTTGCTTTTGTCAACCACACAGGAATAAATACAAGCGTGCATATATCTGTTTGGATAGCGGTTCTGATTTCTTTAGGATCTATTCCTAAAAGAAGAATTGTTAGGTCCTATAGTATTTCTACTTCCAACTTTCTGAGAAAGCACCATACTGCCTTCCATAGTGGTTGCACCATTTTACACTTCTTCTAACAGTGAATAACAGTTCCAGTCTCTCTACAACCTCACCATTTGTTGTTTGGTGCTCTGTTGAACTTTGCTCTTTTTACTGGGGTGTGATGACATCTCATAGTTGCTTTCCCCCTCTTCTTTCTGAGAGATAGGGATTTTGAACATTTTTTCATGTGCTTGTGTGCCCTCTGAATGTCTTCTTTAGTGAAGTGCCTGTTCATATCCAGTGCCCCTTTTGCAATGGGGTTGTTTACCTTTTTCTGGTTGTGGTGCTGGAATAAGAGATGCTCCACCTTTTACTTACTAGATAGCAGTTCTGGATATCACTACCCAATAAGAAATACTCAAATGTGTTTAGCCTCTTCGTCACCCTGATGAAAAAATGGCTAAAAATAAATTAGAGTCTTCCTTTTTTTTACTTCAAAACCCAGCATTTGTTCCTGTGAACTCTTCATGATTCCAAGCGTGTGCTTAGGGTCTTCCATTTCTCATGTTCTGATCTCCATTGCGCTAAATAAGAATTATAAATTTGTCTCTTTATGTTTTTGTAAGTTTATTTTTAAGGTAATTGATACAGATGATTATGAAGTTAAAATCAGTTGTCAGTGGTCAAAGCCCCCACAAGGTGTCATTTATGGATCGAATGTGATGTGATGAAGCCAAATTGTATTGCTTTGCTGAGAAAGATTCCCTTAAATTAAGATATGGGTGTTTTTTATGTATTTATGCTTCTCTTCAAAGTCTTTTTCCAAATTCGATATAATGCCATGTATTAGCACTTTATTTTCTAAATATAATCTGAGCTTCTTTATTCTCTTATATAAGATTTCTCCCTCTGATAACTAATCCTATTCACTGTGCATTTATCTTGCTTCTTATGTTTTCAAAGAACATTATTTTTCTGGCCTCTAAATAACTAAGTAATTGCATACATTTCTTTGCTTAGCTACATATTTACTGGTTTGTCTTGGCAAACAGGAAGAAAAATATCCTCTCTATGCAGATAATATGCTTTATTCTCTCAAAATTTTTCCTAACGGGATGAAAAAATGCATGATTATTTTCTTTGGGACAGTAAATAAAATCTGTAGTGCTTATCCTTGCCAAGAGTTTCACCTTGAATAAGTTGCTCCTTGCCTCATGTCAAAGGCTTGAATGATTGGGCCTGTATCTTACAAGAAAGTGAACCATATTCGGCTGCACTGAGCAGAGCACTCTTGTCCCCTAGACTGTGTCAAATAGGCTAGAACTAGAACGCTAGCTCAGCTTTGAAGTCAAGATGAAGTAAAAATGACTTTTATTCCTCTCCTAGGATTCTGGTATCAAAGCTGTCCTGGAAGTTCTTGGGGAAATTCAGAGGAGAGAAGAAATGTTACGTGTAAAGAGAAGTCACAAAAAATATCAGAATCGGATTCATTGCTGTGAATATCTATTTAGGAAAGTTGTGATTTGCTCAAGTTTACATTATAAAAGATATTACAGAAAGAAAATCTACTGACTGGGGAAAAAACCATTTGACAATATCATCTTAGACAAGCATCTCCTAATAAAAGTTCACAGAGTCCTCCAGGGTGTCCAGAAGGATGTCTATTTGTGCTTTGTTGCAAAGGCATTTGACTGTGTAGATAATGACAAGTTGTAGCTGACACTGAGAAAAATGGGAATACTAGAGCACTTAATTGTACTCATGAGGAGACTATACCTGGAGCAGAAGACTTAAAACAGAGCAGAAGAGCACTGCATGGTTTGGAATTAGGAAGGGAGTGTGTCAGATTAATATTCTCTCTCCATGCCTATTCAATCTATATGCCAAGCAAATTATCTGAGAAGCTGAACTCTATGAAGAGGAGTGTGGCATCAGGATTGGAGGGAGAACCATCAATAACCTGCATTATGCAGATGACACAACTTTGCTTGCTGAAAATCAGGAAGGCTTGAAGTACTTGTTGCAGAAGATCAAGGGACGTAGCCTTCAGTATGGATTGCATCTCAATAACAAAAATACAAAGATTCTTATCACTGGACCAAGAGACAGTGTCATGATGGATGGAGAGGAGATTGAAATTGTCAACAGCTTCATCTTGCTTGGGTCCACAATTATCCTTGGTACAAGCAGTCAGGAAATAAGGAAGCACATTGCCCTGGGAAAGTCTGCAGTTAGGGATCTTTCCAAATTATTGAGGAATAGTGATATCTGAGGACTAAGTTGTGTCTGATTCAGTCTTTCCAATTACTAGCTAGGCATTCGAGACCTGGACAATGACTAAGGATGACAGAAAAAGAATTGATGCCTTTGAGCTGCGGTATTGGAGAAAAGCACTGAATATCCCGTGGGCAGCCAAGAGAAAGGGCAGCTATGTCTTGGAGAGGGTGCAGCTGGATTGCTTTCTGGAGGCAAGAATGATGAGGCTTAACCTCACACACTTTGGACATACTCCTAGGAGGTACTGCTCCTTGGAGAGGAACATGATGTTGGAAAGGGTGGAGGATCAGCGAAGGAGAGGAAGACCATCAACAAGTTAGATTGACACGGTGACTGCTGCAATGGGTTCTTCCTCGCCAGGAAGTGTGAGGATGGCCCAGGAGAGGACTGGATTCAGATATTTTATTTATAGTGTCTCTGTGAGTTGTGCTCCACTCAACAGCTGCTAACAACAACAACCCAGGACCTCAACAAGGAAGAGACTGATAACCCAACTACAAAATGGGCAAAAGACATGCAAATACTTTTTACAGAGAAAAATATTAGATGGCCAGCAGACACATGAAGAAATGCTCAAAATCACTGGCTATAAGAGAGATGAAAATAAAAACCACAATGAGATACCATCTCGCCTCAGTAGAAGTAGCAAAGTTTAGCAGGACAGAAATCAATAAATGTTGGAGAGGATGGGGAGCAATAAGAACTCCACTATTGGTGGGATTGTAAAATGGTACAATCACTCGGGGTGGCAGTTTGGTGTTTCCTCAAAAAGCTGCACATAGAAATTCCATATGACCCAGCTATTCCACTGCTAGGAATATATCTAAGGAAATTAGAACTGAGATACAAATGAATATTTGTATACCAATGTTCATAGCAGTGTTATTCACTATTGCAAGAACATGGAAACAACCCAAATATCCAACCACAATCACATGTATTGAGAAATTGTGGTACAATCACACAATGAAACACTACACAGAACTCAGGAGCAACAACTTTGAAAATTACTACATAACTTGAGAAATACTGAAAAGCATTATACTGAGTGAACTAACTCAGTCTCATAAAGACAAATATTTACTGCAAAAGATCATGATTGTAAAAAGAGAACAATAATGAGTAAAATCTGTATTAGGATCCAAAGTGAAAGTGGGGAGGTGCAAAGAGGTGATGATAGGCAGAGAAGAAGTCATAAGGTTGCACAATTTGGTGGGTAGAAGAAAGGGTGGGTAAAGGAAACAGAAAATATCCAGTGGGGAATCTGGACAGATAGGCTAATTGTGGGTATAGATCAATGTTCATTAATTTTATAAAGCATATTAAATGGGAATGATTATATTAAACGCCATGTGAATGAAGGGTAGTGTGAAAGACAATACAAACAAATGTTGTAAATAAACCAGTATAAAATAATTTTTAAAAAAAATGATGACAGTGTAAGATGCAGAACTAAACTATATTGTAGATTCTGTAGTCATGCCTCTCAAGAGACAACAAGAAAGTTGAAATTTGTAGCTACTTCAACAGCTGTTCAAGCAAGTGCATAAGGAGGACTTAGTTTGGACTAAGGCGTCTCTGTGATGCATAGAGTTAATGTGTTCAGGAACTAGTTGAAAGGCTCAAGGTTTAAGTTCACCTGAAGTACCTTTGAAGAAAAGCTTGGCAGTCTTGTGTTATTGTTGTTGTGTTATTATTGTTGTTGAATCGACCCATAGTTGACCCTCGACCCTCCAGTGCGTTTTCAGAGGCTCCTGCAGAGCTAGTGACCTCAAAACATGTGTCTTCAGGATTCCAGCACAGTTTCTTGCCACTAGGCTACCAGAGTTCCCTGCTTGGCAACCAACTTGGCAAAAAATAAAACCCGAGGAATTGATGGAATACCAATTGACGTATTTTGACAAACAGATGCTGCCCTGGAAGTGCTCATCAGGTTGTGCCAAGAAATCTGGAGGAAAACTACCTGGTCAACTGACTGGAAAAGATCCATATTTATTCCCATTCCAAAAAATGGTGACCTGAAAAGAATGTGGACATTTCTGTACAATATCACTAATATTACACACAAGCAAAATCCTGATGAAAATTATCCAAAAACAACTGAAACAGTATATTGACAGAGAACAACCAGAAACAGAAACTGGGTTTAAAGGAAGTCATGACACTATCATGGCATCGCCATTGTCAGATGGATCTTGGTAGAAAGCAAAGAGTACCAGAGGAATGTCTACCTGTGTTTCATTGACTATGCAAAGGCATTTGACTGTGTGGATCATAATAAATTGTGGTTAAACTTGAGGAGAATAGGAATCTCATACTACTTGGTTGTGCTTATGTGAAACCTATATTTGGACCTGGAAGCAGTTCTCAGAACAGAGCAGGAAAACACTGCAAGGTTCAAAATCAGGAAAGCAGTGAGACAGGGATGTGTCTTGTCACCCAACCTTTTCAGTCTATATGCAGAACAGATTATTTGGGAGGCTGGACTTTATAAGGAGGAATGGGACATCAGGATTGAGAAAGAATCATCAACAACCTATGTTATCCAAATAACACAACCTTGGTTGCTGAAACTGAGGAAGACCTGAAATGCTTGCTACAGAAGGTAGTCTTTGTAGTCTTTAATATGGATTGCTTTAATATGGATGGCTCAACATCAAGAAAACAATGATTCTCACCACTGGACCAATTGGTAGCATCATGATAGATGGAGAAGAGATTGAGGTTAACAATTACAGCTTACTTAGCTCCACAGTCAATACTCTCAACACCAGCAGTGAGGATGAATTACATTAGGTAAATTACATTAGGTTCAGGGACCTCGCCAGGATATTAAGAAGTAACCTCAGTCTAGAGACTAAGGTGTGACTGACCTAGGTAGGCCATGGCCTTCCCAATTACTTGCTATGCATCAGAGAACTGGACAATGACCAAAAATAACAGAAGAATTGATGCCTCTGGGTTGTGGTCCTGGAAAAGAGTCTTAAACATACCATGGACTGCCAAGAAAACAAAAGGTCTGTCTTGGAGAGAGTGAAACCAAGTTTCTCCTTGGAGACTAGGATTTTGAAGCTGTTTCTCACATACTTTGGGCATGTGGACAGAAGGAACCTATCCTTGGAGAAGGGCATCATGCTCAGAAGAGTGGAGGGACAGCACAGGAGAAGACGACCCTGGATGATATGGATCGATACTGTAATTAGGCCAATGGGGCTAAGTGTTTTGGAGTCAGTGAGACTGGCTCAGTACAGGACAGTCTTCAGAGCTGTTGTACAAATGGTTGCTAACAACAACATTTCAAATTATGAAAACGAAGCCATCAAATATGACTCAGTCCATCCTGACAAATGTGGAAGTTGACTGGATGGTAATTGGTCTGGTTTTTACTTAGGGCTATTGGAGGAAGACTCAACAACCTGTATTCTGCAAATGACACAACCTTGCTTGCTGAAATTGAAGAGAACATGAGGGATTTGCTGCAGAAGGTCAAGTTCTGCAAACTTTGATATGGATTGAAGCTCAACATCAAGAAAATAAAGAGTCCCACCACAGGACTGATCAATAGCTTCATAATGAATGGAGAAAAAATTTTAGGTTGTTGATAACTTCAACTTGCTTGGTAACACAATTAATACTCTTGGCACCAGCAGTCAGGAAATAAAAAAACAAATTGCACTAGGAAAGTCAGCTGTCAGAGGCCTCTCTAGAATGCTGAAGAGCAAAGATGTCAGTCTGGAGACTAAGGATGTGATCTTTGCAATTACTTGCTATGCAACCGAGAGCTGGACAATGACTAAGGATGACAGAAGAAGAATTGATACCTTTGAGTTGTGGTGCTGGAGAAGAGTGTTGAACATACTGTGAACTGCATGGAAAACAAACAGATCTGTCCTGGTAAGCATGAAACCAGGCTGCTTCCTGAAGGCAAGGAGTTTTAGGCTCCATCTTACGTACTGTGTGCACCTAGCCAGAAGGGACTAGTCCTTGGAGAAGTACATCATGCTTGGAAAGGTGGAAAGACAGACAGCACAGGAGAGGAAGACCCAGAATGAGATGGATTGACTTGGTGACTGGATTAGGTCAGTTGGAGACAACGAGACTGGCTCAGGATAGGGCATGTTTCAGAGTTAGGGCACATAGGGTCACCATGTGTCATAAGCAACTTGATGGCATATAACAACAACAACACTAGCTCCACAGAGATCAGAAGATGTTTAAGCCATTTTGTATCCCTCCATGGAGTTCACTGACTGTTTAAGGAGTGATTGATACATGAAGCAGTCAAGAAACAAAAACCCTATCTTTATTAATAATGTTCTCCTTAACTTAGGCTACCTGTCTCCCATAGGTTCACTGAAGGTTCCTGGTCAACAAACACTGATATTTCTAACAAGCAATTCTCTCTCCTTGCCTAAAGTGTCCACAAACTACTGTCTCATTTGTTTTTGTGTGGATTGAATGTCAGCTACATGTCTTATATACATTAATCTACCTGATCCTCACAGGAAACCTGTGAGCAGGTAATTCTAAAAGGGAATAATCTTGGACTTGAAAAGTTCAATTGTTGAAGGCCACATAGCTCTTGGGTAGCAAGGCCAGGATTTAATCTCATATCTGTCTGATCTCAAAGCCCACAGCCTATCAGCTTGATGACGCTTGTCTCCCGTGGTCACAGGCACTCTGGGATCACCCCATTATCTGCTCTCTACTATAAGGACTTTTCTTTCATTCTCTGGCCTGCTTCAACCAAATTCAGTTTTCTCTCTATTTCCCACTGACACAATAATATCTATATAGCCTCTTTTGCTGTACAAAGAGCTTTTATGGGTTTAGCTAATTCATGTACAACATAAAAATTGAAATGCTTTGTTATGCAAATCAGCACCTGAAGAGCCATCTGCTACAATCCTCTCATATGTTGATCCTGACAGCAAATGGCTAGAGCAGCACGCCTCTAGATAATTTATAAGAATTAATTAGGTTCTGATATTCTTTATGCAGTTACAATAAGGGTCCTATGAGGGAGATGATGATCATACAGCCATTTATTAATAGGGCCAGTGTGGGTGTGTCTGTACATGTGTTCACATGTGTGAGTATTGACCAAGAACTGTCTGGATCCCTTGGCCACAGATCTGAGGTCTATTGTTACTCTTGTCATCTTTGGCAAAAATCCTTAACCTTCCTCGGCTTTATCCAGTCTATGATAAATGAGGGTAAAAGTAACTCTTGGGATTATTATGAGAATTAAATAACCTAATTTGCACAAATAGCTTTCAAAGGGTGTTTTACAATAGCAGGCACTCATTCAATACTTGTTCATTTACTCTGCAAATATTATACACCTACATCTACAATCTACTACACACAGAGACATGAAGATGAATGAGGCACACAAAGTTGTTGGACTTTGAATGTTGGCTTTTCTCCTTGATGAAGAATCATTTCTATAGCCAATAACAATTTACTTTTTTTTTTTTTAGAATGTAAGGGAGCCCTAGCAGCTCAGTAGTAAGGTTTTTCATTGCCAGTACCAAAACATGCAATTCAAATCCACCAGCTTTATTATGGGAGAAAGATGGCCAGTCTCCCAATGCAATTTATAGCCTCTGAAAACCACTGGAAAGTCAGCTGCGAGTTGGTTCTAATTAGATGGTATTGAATTTTGAGAATTTTTTTTCTGTTGCAAATAGCATAGCAAACATGGGCATACATTTTTCAAATTTGTATCATATCCATTATTTTTTAGAATAAACATCTACTAATATTTTAATACCTAGTAGTAGAATTCCTGGATCAAATTATATTTCCATTTTTTCAACTTTTTAAGGAAGTGTCAAACAACTTTTGTAGTGGTTGCACTATCCTACATTCTTACCAGCAGTACAAGAGATTTCCAAGATCTCCATCCCTTACTTTTGTCATTTACTGTTTTTCTGAATTTGCTAATGTTGTTGCTGAAAAGTGATGATACCTCACCATTGCTTTGATTTGCATCTCTCTGATAACTAATGATTTAGAGCATTTCTTCCTGTGTTTATGAAGAAATGTCAGAATGTCTTCTTGGGTGAAGTTTTTCAGTTTCTATAGGTGTGTCAGAGACAATAAGGCTGGCTCAGGATAGGGTTCAGAACTGCTGTACATAAGGCTGGTATGAGTTGCAAGGGACTCAATGGCACATAACAACAATAACAATTTTGATCATTTTAAATATTACTTCTTTAATTTATCAATTTTTCCTTTTAATGTGCAACTTATAATTTCTTATTTTTATTCTTTGCATTTAAAATATTTTTTTATTAAATTGTAATTGCAGTCACTGCCATAACTTTGATTGGCAGGTGGCGATAGTAGCAACAGTAGAAAAGGGCACAATGCAAATAGGAAAACTCTAAGTCTTTTCCCTACACCAGATATTTCTGAGGAAATTTTCTAGCCAACCTCCTATAGTGGTTTGAGAACATTAAATAACTTACTTGCTTAATGACATTGTGGTGAACAAGTTAGTGAATATATTTCACATAAATGATGCTTTTGTAAAATTTATCTAACCACACAATTCCCTATGCACTAGTCTCCTGTGGCATTATGTATATTACCGGCATTTACATGTTTTTTACCCTGAATCATTATCGCAGGAAAATGATATATTGTCATACAGGTTAGTGAGGGATGGAGCTGGCACTCAGCTCTCTCTGACTTCAAAGTTTTCCTCACTCTACTTTTAATTTGTCTCAACTGCATTGCCCTGTCTCTCAACTGCTTAGAATATAAACTAAAAGACTCATTGTCACCAAGCCATCTTCAATTCAGAGCTGGCCCTCCAATGGGTTTTGAGAGGCTGTAAATCTCATACAAGGAGAACACTCACCTTTTCCCAGTAGAACCAAGGGCAAATTCAAACTACCACAGAAGAATCACTTTGGTTAGCAGGTTAGCTCCCTATTCACTAGGCCACCAGAGCTCTCCACAGAAAAGCAAGTGTATTCTCTAATAAGAAAGTCACTGATATGTTAAGATAAATTTTGCAATTACTTTAATTCGAAAAACTCACCAGGAATTCTACAAGGTTTTATTTGAGAAGCCATCCTCTCAAACGTTTCTTTCTGTACTATCTCAGGATATCGGAAAAGCTTGCTTTGTCATTTTTCTAAGACTGTTAAGACATGAAATTTGACAACCCTGATGATGCATTTGTCCACAGTGTGAGATAGATTCAGAAAGATTCTGGGGTAAACTTTGGCTTCATCCTCAGATATTCTCTTGTTCTACTTCCCTTAAACTGATAGAGTGGCTAGTTGAACAGAAATAAGTTTGTCTCCTTAAAATGTATATTCATGATTATATGCAATTTACAAAAGAGATCTTTTTCTCAGGAGATTTATCCAATGCAATCAATACATTGTTGGATTTTTGACTGTTGCTTATGTAGCCCTTAATAGAGAATTCATGTAAAGTAAAAACGAGAGAGAGAGAGAGAGAGAGGAAACGGCTTCCATCTGATACAGCATCTATCTTTGAAACACTTGTCATTAGAAACCAGTCATCATATAAGATTATCAATGCATCCCTGTGTACAAGGATTTTTACTAGTTTTAGCACTGAGTGTGCCATGTTCCCCAAAACTCTCATTCCTATGAAAACCAAGAGCATTACTTACTCTACTCTACACCAACACACTGTGAAAAACTTGGATCACGTGAAAAGTCCATATATAGATATTATGACAATCAACCTAGTTAAGATCATAAGTAGCAGTTAACACCAACCCACCATATCTATAGGTAGAAAAGACAGATTTTTTTAGTCTCTAGCTTTTGTATCTTTCTCCATAAACACCAGACATGATAGAACAAACACAAGCAATTCCACTACATGCCATGTCCCAATACCTAACCTATAGGAATCACAAGACATAGTAAGCCTTTAACTTTGGAGTAATTTGCCACACAGCAATTGTTATTTGTTGTAGATACAGAGTTACAGGTTAGGGATGTAAATGGGATTCAAGAATGCTTCAGAGCAATTTTCACATTGTCTCTGTTTCTTTCATTCTTTATAGGTTTTTGTTATTGCTGATCATATCTCTTCATACACTATAAAATACTCTCATATTGTCTATCCTTTGACTTCAATCTGGCTGATTGAATCTTTGATATTGAAGATCTTTTTTTAGGCTGACATGAGCTTAGTTCACCTGGACCAGCCAACCATGGCTAGCGAGGGAAGGAAGGAGAGGATATAAAGTCCTGTTGTGGGAAGTGGCTGCTTTTGATGGTCACATGATGGGACAAGCATGAGGGAAACATTTCAAGAAAAGCAAAATCTGAGTCAATTCCACGTGCCCAGCATAAAACATCCAAATCCCAAGATTAATTAAGCATAAATCCTCAAACTTTCAACAAAAGTTTGGTTATGCAATAAAAATATGCATAGACTGTCTGGAATACAAGCAGGCTACTATTTCAGTCCGTCTGTTTAAAAATACATATGCCTGGGCCTCACTGCAAATTTATTATTTTAGACTCACTGATTAATGGGGTCAGGAAACATCATTAAAGGAAAGATATTTATACTTTCATACACTTTTATTCTAGAGGAAAAACCCATATTTTCTTAATAATCTTATAGTTTTTAGCAAACAAAAGTATTCTTTTTCTTCTGAAAACTTTCCTGCAGATTTCTTGTGAAATCAACTCTTAGAAAACCTGTGTACTTACATTTAACAACCTTCTGCCTTACAGACAACACTTTCCTACTCACTCTGGATAAATAAAAATTTACGATCAGAGGGCAGTAAAAATGGGGGATTTTTCATTTATATTTATCGCTTTTTTCCCTAGAGGAGAGTGATAGGACTAGAGTTTTAAAACATAGTGGGGGTTCTTTTAGTACAGATAAAGAAGATTCATTCTTAAGTGTGTATTTAATTTGGAACAGGTACATAGGGTTCTTATTGAGCTCTGCTTTAGTACAGTTAGGGTGTACTAAAGGGTGTTAAGGGTGTAACCCTTAACATATTGGATTGCTAACTGAAAGGTCAGTAGTTCAAACTCACCAGCTGCTCTGATGACGAGAGATGGGCAGTCTTCCCATAAAGATGTCCAGGCTTTAAACCAGGTGGAAAGTTGATGTAAGTTGGAATCCAGTTGACAGAAGTGGGTCTGAATCTAATGCAAGAGAGGAGCTTTGGTGATACAGCTATTAAAGCGCTCAATAACCAGCCAAAAGGTCATTGTTCAGGCTAATAATCAGCAGCTCTGAGGGACAATGATATGGCAGTAGGCTTCGTGACGATTTCACCCTTAGAAACCTTATGGAGAAGTTCTCTGTCATGAGTTAGTACTGATATGATCATAGTGGGTTTAGTGCAAAAAATGGCTCAAAGAGATTTCACTGATTTAATAGCTACATTTGTAGTAGGTAAGGGTGGTGGCGATGAAGAATTTGTTGTGAGTTCACTTAGTCATTTCAAAAGGAGGATACATTTATATAACATTAAAGGGCATATATGAGATGTTTGTAAATTGAATGGTTGGACATTCATAACCCCAGGGACTTACTGAACTAATTTATACAACTGAATTATAGCAATGCAGCATTTCTTTGAAGCTACCATAGCTGTCGTAATAAATTGATAATATAACCTGCCTGCAAAGAGCTGCTAAGAGTGACACATGTTCCTATGAAGTTCTGCTTCTATTTCCTCTGCTTCTGTCCACCACCAATATCTATATTCCATCCAGCAGGCACTGTGGATCCCACTGTAGAAACCCACATCAGAGGAGGTCATTTCCTTGCCTAAGGTCCTCCAACAATCTCCCTTCATATTTAACACTGCATTAACAGTCTTTTCACCTCCTAGTAAGGTCTTCTGTGGCCTGACGGTGTTCTTACCTCTGTGGCCACTTTGCATTCTCCTGGCTTTTCTGCCATTTCTCAAATATTCTAATAGATTCGTGCCTTGAGGCATCTGCATGTGTTCCGTCTCTCTCCAGAAGATAAACTAAAACAAAATCCAAGGCACCGCCATCGAGTCAATTTCATTGGGTTTCCAAGGTTGTAAACCTTAACAGGGGGAGACTGCCCATATTTCTCTGCAGAACTGATGTGGAATTGAACATGCAGAGATATATAGTCTTTTGGTTAGCAGCACAACAGGCTATGACCCCACCAAAAGAGCTGTCTCTTGAAGATATTCTCATTATATTTTCATAACTTGCTTCCTCAGTTCATTTAACTGTCTCTGCTAGAAAAAGTGCCTCATAAAATCCCTGTATCCATATAAAATAAAACATGTACAAATCAGAGTGCTTCTTAGAGAAAAGGACGGTGAAACTTGTTTTCATTAGTTTTATTTTATATTTGTTTGCATATAAGATTTGTATACATTGTGTTTCATTTATGCACATTGTGTTTCACACATTTCTTCAGTCACATTTTGTTTCATATGAGCATTCCTATGCATTATTGTTTTTTATGAAGTTTTCTGTGAACATTAGTAGCAGGCCAGATATAAGAAGTCTTAATCAACATAGTCCCAAATAATTAACTGGTTGTTTAAGTCCATGATCTTTAATGTCAACATCTCCTCTTTGGTCAATTCCCAAGCTCCTCTGTATCCCTAAGTGATTTGCTGAAAGATCCTCCAGAGACTCAGACCCACCAGGGGAATGACTTATGTGACTGTAGGTATGAAGGTTGGTTTGCAGAAACTGGTGAGCACTGGGCCAGGCTGGATGCAGCTATATGCTTAGTCCACAATATATGATTTCTCAGTCCAGATAACTTCTTATGCTCCAACAGGCTTGGACTAAGTCAACAAGACATACTGGCACTCCCATGTTTGTGAAAGCACTCTCTTATATTGGTCCCACAGCTTTTGATGATTTGCAAAAAAAAGATGTCCATAGTTAAGGTAGCTGGAGAACATTTTTCCCAGAGGGGCTAACACAATAGATAGAAAAGCCAATTTTTTAAGTAATTTACTGACACCACATTTACACTTTATAAAGGTAATCACCATTGATCTATCCCACTATTACCTTATCTTTTGAGGTCCCAAATGGATCTTCCTAATTCCTTCACCCGCTTGCTCACCCACCAAACTCTGTCACCCAAGAAAGGGAAGCAATAAATGTAAAAGATGTAGAGAGATTGGCACTCTCATGCACTGCTGATAGGATTTTAAAATGGTACAACCACTCTGGAAGACAGCTTGATATTTCCTCAAAAAGCTGAATATAGAAATCTCATACGACCCAGCTATTCCACTGCTAGGAATATAATCTGAAGAAAATAGAACCAAAACACAGACAAAATTTGTACATCTGTGCTCCTAGCAGCATTATTCACAATGGCAAGAAAATGGAAACAGCCCAAATATTCATCTACAAACTAATAGATTGAAAAATTATGGTATGTTCACACACTGGAATATCATGCAGCTCTCAGGAGCGACAACTGGAAACTCATGTGGCCTTAGAGAGGTGAGTTGTTGGTTTTTATCTCTGTGCTGGCTGTGGACTGGCTCTGGAGAATGTGGTTGGCTGGAAGCTTTAGTTTGGGCCAATGAAAGCCAGGGTGTAGGCCTAGTTTCTTGGAAAATTAATTTGATTTTTATACTGAATGGTGCGCCATAATGTTTACACATGGTTGACAATGACTGGTAGAGCTCACCGATTAAGACAGGTTTGGAAGCAGGAGTGGCATCCACTTCCTAAACATGCCTGTGGAAACTCTATGAACTTAGAAGAAGGACAATAGTTCTTTTGTTTATAGAGCTGGTACTAGATGGCACTTAATACATATTACACCAAAGCCCTTGTCTCCATTTTGGAGTTGAATGAAGTGGCTGGAGTCTGTAAGATAGTGCTTTTGCTTTGGTTGAGGTTCTATGTGGATTGTTTGTTGTTTTATTTAAGCCTCTTGTTTAGAGTCAATAAGACCTCCTGGGGGCCCTTATATTTAAAAGTTGGGCTTGAGGGTTTATATTTTAATCCCTTGTTACTATCTTTTGGAATAATATTCTTCTAAGTCTTACAACACTCTGGCCAATTTGGTGTAAATACCAATGAGGTAATCTGGGTTTGCTGTGACACTGAATCTTGTGCCATTTGGGTTTCAAATGCCATAATGGAACAACTATGCCATAGGTATGCCAAATACCATAATGGCTACCCATTATGGGCAGTGTTTGGTGGAGCTCCCTGATCGAGTCAAGATTGATTCAAGTTTGGAATCCACTTCCTAAACCACATGCCTCTGGAAACAATATGGATCTAGAGTAATGACAATAGTTATAGAAAGGCTTCAGACCTTTTGTTCACATATATTCTATCACTTGTATTTAAAAGTCGGTTGGGGCCAAGGGTCTCATGTTACTTTATTTTGGAACATTCTTCTAAATTGTACAACACTCCTCCATTAATTTGCTGGACTGATATAATCTGGGTTTGCTGTGATACTGAACCTTGTGCCATTGGGGGTCAAATGCCATAATAGCTGCTCATGGTGGACAGTCTTGGGTGGAGCTTCCAGTTTAAGGCAGGTTTGGAAGCAGGAGTGGCATCCACTTCCCAAACCACATGCCTCTAAAAACTATGAACTTGGAGAAATGATAATAATTATAGAAAAGCTTCAGGCATTTTGTGCATAGGGTCTCTATGAGTCATGCTTGACTCAACAGCAATAAGCAACAACAACTATATAACATGGAAGAGTCTAGAGTGCCTTACGCTGACTGAACTAACTTTCTGCATATTTTAAAGAAGAACCAATCCTTGGAGAGAGACATCATTGGTGAATGGTAGAGGTCCACGGAAGAGAGCAAGACCTTCCATGAGACATACTGACACAGTGACTCCCACAATGGGCTTTAACTTGACAGTGGTCATGAGGATGGTCCTTGACAGAGCAAGATTCAGATTTATCACTTGTATGATCATTACAAATCAAAGTTAATTGACAAAACCGATGGCCTAGTGGCAAGAAGCTGCACTGCAATTTTGAAGACACATGGTTCAAGGCCAGCTGCTGCTCTGTGGGAGAAGGATAGACAATATGTACCCTCTCATGAGATTAACTGCCTCTGAAAATCTGCTGGAGGGTCAGCCATGGGTCAGTTCTCACTTGATGCTAACAGCAACAACAGTTAAAAATGCTGCCACTTTTTAAAAAAAGGAAGCCGTTCATCTTGAACGCTCCAAGAAGAATTAAAAGAAGATGGAGTGAATACACTGTCACTGTACCAAAAATGAGTAGCCAAGACAGAAATATTTCAAGAAGTACCATATGATCAATAGAAGAGTGTTGAATATACCATGGACTGCTAGGAGAACAAACAGGTTTGTCCTGGAGAAGGTGAAGCCAGAATGCTCCTTGGAGTCAAGGATTCTGAAGCTTCGTCTGACATACTTTGGGCATGTTGCAAGGAGGGACTGGTCCTTGGAGAGGGACATCATGTTTGGCAGAGTGGAGGGGCGACACAGGAGAGGAAGACCCTCAGTGAGATGGATCAATTCTGTGAGTGGAGTGGTGGGAATGAGTGTGTTTGAGATAGCAAGGTTGGCACAGGGTAGAACGGTGTTCAGGTCTCTTGTACATAGGGCCACTATGAGTCACAAGCAACTTGATGGCACATAACAACAACAACCACCACCACCACCACCACCATATGATCAAGAGCCAAGAGTGATAAAAGAAAAAGTTCAAACTGCACTAAAGGAATTAGCAAAAGAAAATTAGGCCATTGGAATCAATGCAGGACCAACTGGCATGTTCCAGATAACAGATGCAGCTATGGAGGTACTCATCAGTCTGTGCCAGGAAATTTGGAAGACAGTAACCTGGCCAACTGATTGGAAGAGATTCATATTTGTTCCCATTTTCCCAATAAAATCCTATATAATGTGGAAATTATAATACAATATCATTAATGTTACATATAAACAAAATGTTGCTGAAGATTATCCTAAAACTACTAGAACAGTACATTAATAAAAAACTACCAGAGATTCAGGCTGCGTTTAGAAGACCTCAGGGCAAGAGGAATATCATTGCTGATGTCAGATGTATTCTGGCTGAAAATATGAGAAGAATGTCTATTTATGCTTTATTATCTCCACAACGCTGTTTAACTGTGTGAACCATGACAAATTATGGCTAACGTTGAGAAGAATGGAAATCTCAGAACATTTACTTGTGCTCATGTGAAACCTTTAGTTAGATGAAGAGGTATTGTCTGAACAGAGGGAAAAGGGAACACTACACAATTTAAAATCAGGAAAAGTGTGCATCAGGGTAGTATTCTCTCTCCATACCTATTCAAATCTGTATGCTGAGAAAATGATTTCAGAAGACTCTCTGAAAAGGCATGTGGCATCAGGATTAGAGGGAAACTCATCAACAGCTTATGTTACGCAGGTAACGCATTTTACTTGCTGACGGTGAGGAGGTCTTCAAGAGCTTGCTGCAGAAAATCAAATACTACAGCTTTCAATATGGATTACATCTCAAAGTCAAGAAAAGAAAAATTCTTACCACTAGACAGATAGGCAACATCATGATAGGCAGAGAAAAGATTGAAACTATCAACTTCATCTTACTTGGATCCACAATCAACCAACTTAGTACCAGCCATCAGAAGATCAAAAAAGAAATGTATTGCATTGGGAATGACTGCAGTCAGAGACCTCTTCAAATTAATGAGAAGCAATGACTTCTACTTGAGGACTAAGGTGCACCAGATTCTGATGATGATCTTTTTAATCACTCGAGATGCAAGAGACCTGGACAATGAATAAGGATGACAGAAGAATTGATGCCTTTGAGCTGTGGTGTTAGAGTAGGGTACAGGAAATCTGATGGATAGCCAAAAGAATAAATATGTCTTGGGAAAAGTAAAATCAGAACACTCCTTAAGAGCAAGGATGGTCAGACTTTGTCTCACATTCTTTAGGCATGTTTCTAGAAGAGTCTATTCCTTTGAAAGGTTTATTTATTATGCATGGAAAGGTGAAGGACCGGAAAAACACAGGAAGACCCTCAACCAGATGGACTGACTAGTGACTGCTGCAAAGGTCTCAAGAGTGCCGGAAATGATGAGGACACAACAAGGTTCAGTTCTGTTGTTCATGGGATTGCTATGAGTCATACACAACTCAACAGCACCTAACAACAAGAATAAAACTTCTTTGGGCAGAATTCCAATCTTGTTACAAAATAAGGGTGATGAGTATTAGTATATGGTGACCAACAATAACAACAACATATAAAATAGCATACACTCTACCACACACTTCTGTGATCTTTTTTCCCTTCTTACCTGTGCTTTGTTTTTAAAATTTTATTTTGTCTTTTCAAAGCACCTCTTAGTGTCCAAATGCTTGACTGTGGAAGGGATTACTTAATAATTTTTAATTAAAAGTGTAAATATTTCTTGAATGGACGGGTTCATGGGTAGATGCACAAATTAATAGGTTGTTGGCCACTTTACTTTCCCCCCACCCCACAGCTTTCTTAGACTTTTACTCTTTCCTAGAGCACATGATATAGTCTGTGAAAGGCAAAATAGCTTCTTTGCAAAGCGAGTTCAATTTCCAAATGTTCTTGAAAACTGTGGCCAATGGAGTATGTGAGATTTTGTGATTTCCATGAATCTTTCTTTTTTCCCCACTTGATTTTACTAGTGAAGTATGATTTACTACCTCAAGGAAAAATAAACCAAACATACCTCCATGGAAGATCAGGTTTGCAACTGTTGGAATGATTTCATTTCTGCAACAGATTTTGAGGCAAGAACCTTGACTTTCAAAACTGAAAGATGAAGGTGAATTATGCAGCACAGCTGTTCTGAGAAGATGTCACCTACATATTGGCGTCTGCCTGGTCATTAAGCCAAAGAGTACTGCTCTGAAGTCTCCAACATGTGTGCATGCTTTATTAATAATGCATTTGGCATTAGCCCTCAGGAAAGGTTGCGACATATTCTAGAAAAGACTTGGTTCCTATCTCAGGAGAATATTTCTACCTTAATATTACTGCTTGAAAAGTGATCCTAGATTTTTCAAGGGCAAAAAAAATTAATTCTCTGAGTTATGCCCTGATTCCCACTGGAAATCTAAGCAGGTGAAGCCATGCCATTGACACACTTCAAATACTTCTTGATATGATAGAAAGCTAATTAGACTACAGAAGCTAATGGAGAGACAGGTGGCACTAATGATAATTTGCATAGAATACTGAGTTTAAGGCCACTCCTAAATATAATAAAATTTTTTGCAAACTAGTGCTAACTGGGGAAAAAATATGGGCATGAACATATAGCAATAGGATCAACCTTACGTAGTGGACTTTTCAAAAGAGACTGTTGACCCTTCTTTCAGTTAAATGACCCCAGAGATATGATATAGCCAATGTCCTCAGGTTTAGGTCCAATTATAATCCAGGCATTATCAGCAAGGCTCAGTGCAATGGCGGGTGCAGGCTGAGATCTGGGAGATCACAGCACATTATGACTGATATGTAGTGTTGGAGAAAAATACAGGATAGCAGAACTTTAGTGCACTCTGACAGGTCAACAATAATGAAGATGTTATCATAACTACAGCTTACACTGTTTTTAAAATGAGATGTGCTTGAGGGCAGTTATTTACAAACTCCAATAGACAAGCTGAATGGCCTATTTTATGTTTTAAAAATGCATTTTTCTAAAGTTTCAGCCTATGATTCAAATTCAGTAGGTTCAGGTTAAAATTCAGGAGTATATATTTTTATAAAGGCTTCTAGGAGTTTCTGAGAATCAGTTTGGGGAGCCCCCCAACATAGAGGACCAAAGATAATTTCATGAACAAAAATGGCATGAATATAAGTGGTAGAAGTATTCCAGAAAGGAGTCTTTGGTCTTTAGTAAGTCCCCAATTTCTATTAATCTAAAAGCTCTCAAAATATTGAATCATTAATGTAAAAATGCATTTCTATATCCTCAATCAATTAAGGGCATGGAGGATGAAGGGTTGGGGTGAACCTGGGGTGGGGGGAGTAAAAAGAGAGAAAGAAAATCCATTTCTTCACTGCTTTCCTGGGCGCTGGTTATATTTCAGGCATGTTTTAACTATTAGCAATCTAAAATCAAAAGTCTTCAGAGATCAAATGATCTAAAATGACAGAAAAATCTGTACCAACTCCTGGTTAAGCATGGCAAAAGAAACACGCAAACATTTCTACTTTCCTCTGAAATCATAGAATTTTTAAAACACATTAAGTCCACAATTTATGTGACAGAAAAGGGAAGTAATATATGGGTAAATAACGTGCAGTTGCCGTTGTTGTTATGTGCTCTCAAGTCGCCTGCAACCCATAGCGACCTTATGGACAATAGCTCTAAAACCTGCCCTGTCCTGAGCCAATCTCACTAATTCCCACACACCAGCTCTCATTGCCTCAGTTACTATATCAATCCATTTCATTTGGGATCTTCTTCTCCCGCACTGTCCCTTCACTCTTCCAAGTATGATGTCCTTCTCCAGGGACTGGTCTCTCCTGGCCACGTGCCCAAAGTATGTGAAACAGAGTTTCAAAATCCTAACCTCCAAAAAGAAACTTGGTTTCACCTTCCCCAAGATAAATCAGTTTGTTTTCTTGGCAGTCCATGGTATGTTCAAGACTGCTCTCCAGCACCTCATTCTAATTCTAATTCTGATTCTGATTCTAATTCTGTCATCTTTAGTCATTGTATAGCTCTCTGAAGTGTAACAAGTAACTGTGAAGACCATGGCCTGGCCTAGGCACACCTTAGTCTCTAGACTGACATCGTTGTACTAGAGGTCCCTGATAGCAGATTTTTTGCAACGTACCAAATTTTGGAGGATAAGAAGTTTATAAGTGAATGGTCACTGACTTACCAGAGTGGAGAGAGAAGGAAATTAAATGCCAACAGAGAAGCCATTAAAAAGTAGAGAGACTCACAATGCATAACCCAAAAGAGGTATGGAAATTCAAAGCATTAAGGAAATTCAAGGGAGTGACTAAAAGCAGGAAGATCAACTTCCTGAAATCTGAAATCGTACATAAGAAGAATTGAAATCTGCACATAGCTCTCAACCACTGAAAAGATAAATGAGTTTTCCTTCCTCACTTCACCTGGATGGAAATAAATTCAGGAGCAATTAGACCACAATTTGTGGTACAGCTGAGGGCAGGTGTGTCCCATAGGACAAAGAAGAAGTAAGGATTGAATGGAGTCTCTACTTGAAATATAGAGTCTAAAAAATAAATTTATAGAAAGAGAGAGAAACAATGAGGAGGAGGGTGAAGAGGAGGAGAAAAATGACTTAGGAAGCATAGAAAAATACAAGGAACAAATGTGTCAAAAAAGCTATAATGACTCTGACACACCCACCCCCGTTGCCCCAGTTACCGTGTCGATCTATCTCATCTGGGCTCTTCCTCTCTTGTGCTATCCCTCCACCCTTCTGAGCGTGCTGTCCTCACTAGACTGTAAAATCTAGGGACTTTCTAATGATTCAGTGAGATAGTAATGCACATGAGGGCTTTAACACAGTGTTCAGATATGGTAGTTACTCAGTAAATGTTAACTACTTTTATTCACCCTAACTTTCCAGAAACTAATTAAGGTTATAAGCACAGCAGAAATGACACAGAACCAGGCAGTGGTTTCATCTATTGTCCATAGAGACCGTAGGGGTCAGAGGCACTTGACAGCACCTAACAACAACAACTTTTCAGGAAACGGGTGGTGGCACAACCCCTTAGCTGCAAACTGAAAGACTGGTGTTTTAAATCCATCCAATAGTGCCATGGAAGAAAATACCTGGCAATTTCCTTCCATCATTTTATTTTAAACTGCCTTATAAATTTTCCAACACTGTAAATATTCATGAAAGTAGACTGCCAATCTTTCTCCCAAAGAACAGCTAGATTCAGATTGCAAGCTTTTTGGTTAGTGGCTAAGCATTTTAACCACTGCACCATCATTCATACTGCTTACACTTCAGGAAACTTTATGAGGCAGTTCCACTCTGACATATGGAGTCATTGTGAATGGAAAATTTGCTGGAAGGCACCTCACAATAAACTTCCAAGAGTTCTTGGGTAAAGCGAGTTGTGGACAATTTCACATTTCTTTTTTTCCTTTAATTCCCCACTTTTTTAATACATCGAAGACTGTACTCAATAGCTGGCATATGTCTCCATCCAAACCTCACTGTATCTTCTCTCAGAAGCACAGCCTCCTTGAAGACATACAATCCCTGACAAGGCAGAGAATTCAGAAAGCAAAACGTGCTACCTTAGAAAACACAAGTAAGCCCGGGCCAACCTTGTTCATTAGGTAATTGGCACCTGAGTTAGGATCTTGTCTACTAATTAAAAGCTAGCTGTTCTGAACGTACACAAAAACACCTTAAAGAAAAGTTTAAGGTCTGCTTCCAGAAATGTCACAGTCTTGGAAAACCCTATGAAAACAGTTCTACTTATGGGGGTCAGCATACATTGAAATTCATTTACAAGGTTTTTGGTTAGCCTTCATCCAACCACGTTCCCAGAGTTATTTTTCAGAATATTCTGACTAAACAATCTAATTTACAGTTTACTTTCTCATTAATTACTTACAATCTCTAACCTATTCCTTGCTCTCCCTGTTTCTCCTGCTAGCCTCTTCTAACTCTTTCCCTTATAAAGTCTATTCCTTATCTTGCCCCTCCTCCCAGCATTTACAGTGAACTGTTTGAAAAGCTACTTGAATTATTCAGTATTTGAAAAATACATACAATTTGGAATCCTCCTAATCTGGCTTTAAAATCAAAATTGCCTGTGAGTAATTTCATGCTAAACTCTACACCGGTCAAAGCTTGAATAGATAACTATAAAATTACCCTTGGTAAGTCTTATGAAGACATATGTAAATATCGGTTGGGCATAATACAGTGACTGAATCGTTAAGATAATTTTGCCTGTCACTAAAGAGTGGCCAAAATCATACTCAGAATGCATACTCAAAAATCAATAAACCGAGGATTTTTCATTCTGAATTCTGAAAGAGTCTGGCATTTCTTTTCTCATGTTTCATGCTATGACATTAAGAAGTTATTTCAGGGTCTAGCAATACAAAGCCTGAAACTGAGTATAAAGGGGAGGGCATAGGAGTACAGCCTGCAGTCCCTAACCAGCTGAGAGATTGTTTTTGTCGACACTGTTATATACTATCAAATGGCAACTGATTTAAGCTGACCCTCAAGCAGATTTTCAAAGGCAATAAATTACATGAGAGGAGACTGCCCATCTTTCTCTCCTGAAGCAGTTGCTGCATTTGAACCTCCTGCCTCTGGGTTGGTAGTGTAACTCCTCAAGACTCAGCACCTACGACTGGGTGATTAGCACCTGAAAACGTGCAAAATGGACAAAGTTGAATTGGGGGTTTTCCAAATTCTTTTGTGATATACTTTCTTCATCTCTCTAAGTGAAATGAGTTAGATTGTTGAGTCAATTCCAAGTCAGGAAACTCAGGGTGTTACAGAATAGAGTTGGTCCACAGGGTTTTCAATGGCTCTGGCCTTTCAAAAGGAGAAAAAAAAAAGATTGCCAAACATTCTCCCCAGGTGGGTTAAAACCATTAAACTTTGTGGTTAGTAGCTAAATCCTTAAATATTTGTGCTACACAAGGAGAACCTGTCATTCTTGCTTATTTCCTTTCTTACTCTTGCAGTGCTCAGAAGTTTCTGTGCTATTACCAAATCACCAGAAAATAATGTGATAGCAGACACTTAAAGTTCAGAATAAACAGGGCTTGGTATACAACTCTTCCTAAAACAATTTATAAATTAACAAGAAAATGTTAAAAATGTGCAAGTTCAGAAAATAGCTCATTGCCTGAAAGGCAATTTTGGGAAATCATGGAGACTCCTTTTAATTTCCACAATCATATTGCTTCTACTAATACTCAGAGTTGTAAGATTGTCTCTCTTCTCAAATTTAAGCAAAGCCTAAAATTGCCTATTTTCACAGGCTGGTTTTCCTGGAAAATCATGGTTTCTTCTATGTTTGAAGAAACAGACATAGAAAATAACTGAAAATTTTTCATGAGGATTTTTGAGAAAAATCCACACCAAAGTTAGTTAAAAAAAATTTTTAAAAAAGTTCTTTTGGCAGTCCATGGTATATCCAATTATTTCTGTCATGTCGAATTAAAAGGAATCAGTTCTTCTTTGGTCTTCCTTATTCTTTATGCAACTTCCACATACGTATGAAACAACTGAAAATTGTTTTACTTGTTTTGACTTGGGTTTGGCACCCCTCACTCTTCAGAGTGACATCCTTGTTCTTCAGTAGTTTAAAGAGATTCTTGACAGTCAATTTTCCCATTGTAATTAGTCATTTTGTTTCTTGACTGCTGCTTCCATGATTGTTAATTATTAGTTCAAGTAAAACGATATGATTGACAACTTCAATCTTTTCTTCATTTATCATGAATATAAACTCTTATTCACTGACCTCAAATGTCTTAGGGTCAAGCACTTGTATAATATGATGCGCTGACTACATACTTTTCCAATACAATACCTCTTTTCATTTCCTGACTGTTGGTACCGAGGGTATTGATTATGGATCCAAGCAATATGAAGTTGTTGACAATTTCAATCGTTTCTCCAACAATAGTGATGTAAGAAACCTCTCCAAATTATTAAGAAGCAATGATGTCAGTTTGAGGCTTAAGATGTGTCTGACTCAAGCTGTAGTCTTTTTTATTATTTGCTATGTACCTGAGAGATAGACAATGAATAGGATGACAGAAGAATTGATGCCTTTGAGCTGTGGTGTTGGAAAAAGTAGTGAACATCCCATAAAATGCCAAAAGAACAAACTTTCTTGGAGAAAATGTAGCCAGATTTTTTTTGCCTTGGAGGCAAAGATGTTAAAGCTTCACCTCACATACTTGTTGCTAGAAGGTGCTATTCCTTGAAGAAGGGCATGATGCTTGGAAAGGCAGAGGAAATAAGAAGACCTTCAAACAGGTGGAGTGACACAATGACTGCCACAATGGGCTCTGGTGTGTCAGGAAGTGTGAGGATGGCACAGAATAGAATAGGGTTCACGTCTGTTGTTCATAGGGGTGCTACATTCCATACTTAACTCTACTGCACCTAACAATAACAAGAATTGTCAATCTTAGCTCTCCATACAAGAACCCACAGTCTGCCTTGAATAACAGTCATGTAAGTGATAACACAATAGTGTGGTTAGTTCTGTGAGAAAGGAAAGCACATCCAACTGTAAGACCCAGAGTAAAAGCTCCACCCTTAAACCCAGGCAAAGGCTGGGAGTCCAATTAGAGGAGCAAGATCAAGATTGTTGTTGTTGTTGTTGTTGTTGTTGTTGTTGTTGTTATGTACTGTCGAGTCATTTGCGACTCATAGCGACCCTATGTACAACAGCCCTAAAACCTGCTCTATCCTGTGCCAATCGCATTGCCTCTGACACACCCATCCCGATTACCCCAGTCACTGAATCAATCCACCTCATAGAGGGTCTTCCCCTCCTGCGCTGTTCCTCTACCCTACCAAGCATGACGTCCCTCTCCAAGGACCTGTCTCTCCTTACAGCTTGTCCAAAGTATGTTAGACGAAGCCCCAGAATCCTTGCCTCCAAGGAGTAGCCTGGTTTAACCCTCTCTAGGATGAATCTGTTTGTTTCCTTGGCAGTCCATGGAACATCCAATACTCTTCTCCAGCACCACAGCTCAAAGGCATCAACTCTCCTTCTGTCCTCTCTAGTCATTGTCCAACTCTCTGATGCATAACAAGTGCTTGCAAAGACCATGGCCTGAATCAGGCGCACCTTAGACTCCAGAGAGACACCGTCGATCTTGAGTACTTTAGAGAGGTCCCTAACAGCAGACTTTCCCATCGCAATACGTTTTTTGATTTCCTGGCTGCTGGTGCCAAGAGTGTTGACCGTGGAGCCGAGCAAACTGAAGCTGTGAACAATCTCAATCTCTCCACCATCCATCCTGATGCTACCAATTGGTCCAGTGGTGAGAATCTTTGTCTTCTTGACATTGACCCTTAGTCCATACTGAAGGCTACAGTCCTTGACCCTCTGCAGTAAGTGCATGAGGTCCTCCTCAGTTTTAGCGAGCAGGGTTGTGTTGATAGATCTTCCACCAATCCTAACGCCACACTTCTCCTCATAGAGCCCAGCCTCTCGGATAATCTGCTCTGCATACAGGTTGGAAAGGTATGGAGATAGGACACATCCCTGGCGTACACCCTTCTCAATTTTGAACCATGCAGAGTTGCCCTGCTCTGTTCTGACGACTGCCTCTTGCTCCAAGTATAGGTTTCACATTAGCATGATTAAATGCTCTGGGATTCCCATTCTTCTCAGAGTCAGCCACAGTTTGTTATGATCCACACAGTCAAATGCCTTTACATAATCAATGAAACACAGATAGACATTCTTCTGGTATTCTCTGCTTTCAGCTAAGATCAAAGATAGAGTTACATTAAAGAGGGGATCTTGGAGATAGCAGATACTTGGAGTTGAGAAGGAAACTTAGACCTAGGAAATAAATCCATATGTCCTCAATAACAGAGAAGTAGGAAATATTATTAATAAAATCTCCAAACCAAGTAAAAGATCTAAAAGATCCTGTTAATATGGGGTAAAGCAGACACATTGACTGAAGTTCAAGTACATGGGGTGGTTTGGTGAGATCTAGTAGAATAGATAAAAAAATTAAACTTGTTTTGATTTGGATTCATAACAGTTTTCTGTGAGCTGGTTCTAATTCATGGCAGCCTTATGTGTCATAGAGCAGAAATGCACCCCATATTCAGTGGCTTGGTTTTGCCTAAGTAAATCATCAGATTTTTCTTCTAAGGTACCTCTAGGTGAAGTTGAACCTCTAAACTTTCATTTAGCACTGTAATCCTTTGCACAACTCAAGAATGAGATTTGGATCCAAGAGAATAAATCTTCCCATTTCCTTTGCTGAAAACATTCTTCCCTCAAAACTTTACAGGATTGTTTCCTTCTCACTGGTCAAATATGAAGAAGCACTCCCATATCACTGACACTTTACTATATTTCATATTTATTAAGAACTAAAATTATTCCAATCATGTATTGGCTGACTTCTTGTAACATCTAACAAGCCCTGCCTTATAGGCAGAATTTAATAAATGCTTATTGGGTGACAGCTGACCCTAGAGGAGAGTTCTGTTGACCTAGTGAGTGAGGAGTTGCACTGCTGGAGGCAAGTGGTTCTAATCCACAAACTACTCCACAGAAAGATAAACAATGTCTTCCCATCTGATTTAAAGTCCCTGAAAACCCAAAAGAGGGTCAGCTATGCGTGGGTTACAACTCAATGCTACATAAAAACAACAACAACAGAACCATAGGGACAAAACGGAAAGACAGTTGAATTAGGAAACTCAGCAGTTTGGTAAGAGCCTACAGGATGGAGCAGAATGCCGGGTAACTGAAAATCAAGTAAAACTAGAAAAGGTTCACATGGTTAAGGCATTGGTCATTTGTACATGTTTTATTCAGATATTCCTTATACAGCTGGATTTTTCAAAAATGTTCATCTGAATTTGCTTGCAGTATTAAATTTGGTTTATTTAATCCACGATGGGTCAGTTCTAAAATATCATCACTCTATTATGAGTTCCATCAGGAATCAGGGTGTTTCTTCATGCTACCCTAAGCCTTTAGTCTGAGGCATTGCTATGTTCATGGTATCGACTGTGTTTCTTTTATCTCCTTCCAATGTATTACAAGGTCACATTTGCTCTTTGATTCAATAAACACCTCAGGAGAAATAAAAAATCCTGTTGACTGCCCTTTCTTATAATTTCAAAAGTAGGCTTGTGTTCTCATGGTGTCTGGGATAATTCCTCAGCTGAGAGAGGGACAATCTAGATTGAATTCGTTCTGGTTTTCTCACTACTAATTAGGTGCCAAAGCAGACCTGCCTCTCAGCACACAGAAATTGACTCTGTTCTCATAATTAACCTAATGAAAAGACTGTAGTCCTGGCGAGAGATGTCCTCACAGGACTCACATTAGATGGTGGGTTTTTCAAGGGCAGGAGTCTGGTATTGCATTGCTAACTAAAAGGCTTCAGGTTCCCAGCCATTGAATCAGTCAGCAGTCCTCAGGGACAATGATGTGCAACTCTTCTGGTAAAGATTTACAGCCTCCGAAACCTGGTGGGGGGTTACCGTGACTTAGAATCAACTAGACGGCAGTGAGAATACAAGGCAGATTTCAACACATACAGCTTCCTGATGAGCATTTGAAGAAACTAGTGCATTTCTCTATTTTATAATACTTTGTTGTGACATGTTGATTTTGTTTATCTCTGTGTATTTTCAGTTTTCCATTCCACAATTCACACATTCTCTGTTTGGGGACATTGCTAGCAATCCCCACAATGTAACATTGCTCATCCCACTTTCTGCCTGTGTTTTTGAGTTCTATTCCTTTTCTTCCCCTAACCCTTCCTGCCTTTTGAATGTTTTCTCTGGCAAATGCTGACATTTTTACCTTGAATGGCTATTGTTCTGAGTGTGTTCCTTTATTCTTACTTAATGTTGTTATGTGCAATCCTGTCACCTGTGACTCATAGGTACCTTATGCACAATAACTCTGAACCCTGTCCTATCCTGAACCAGTCTCACTGTCTATGATATATCTACCTCCATTACTCTAGGTTCTATGCCAATCCATCTCCTCCAGGGTCTTCCTCTCTTGCATTGTCACTCTACCCTTCCAAACATGATATCCTTCTCCAAGGACTGGTCCTTCCTGGCAACATACACCAAGTACGTCAGACAGGCCCTCAAAATCCTTGCATCCAAGGAGAAACTGGGTTTCACCATCTCTAGTGTAAACCTTGGCAGTCCATGGAATGTTCAATACTCTTCTCCAGCACCACAACTCAAAGGCATCATTGTCTTACTCTCTGATGTATAGCAAGTAGTTGTGAAGACCATGACCTGTATCAGGTGCACCTTAATCTCTAGACTTACACTATTGCTGTTTAACACTCTGGAAAGGTCTCTGACAGCAGGTTTTCCTAATGTAATTCGGCTTTTGATTTCCTAATTTATGGTGCCAAGAATGTTGATTGTGAAGCTGAGCAAGCTGAAATTGTTAGTAATCTCAACCTTCCCTCCATATACCACGATGCTCTTAATTGGTCCAGGTGTAAGAATCTTTGTTTTCTTCATGTTGCACTTCAAAACATATTGAAGACAGCAGTCTTTGACATTCTGCAGCATATGCCTCATGTCTTCCTCAATTAGTCATCTACATAATGCAAGTTATTGATGAGTCTTCCTCCAATCCTGATGGTACAGTCCTCCTCACAAAGTCCAGCCTCCTAAAGAAATGTTCCACATATAAATTGGATCTACCTTTACTTTTCTTATAGTGATGTTGTTGTTATTGATGATGCAACTCATTGTGACACTATACATAATAGCACTGATTCCTGTCCTGTCCTGAGCCAGTCTCACTGACTGTGACACATCAACACTCATTACCTCAATACTGTTCAATCCGTCTTATCCTGGGTATTCCTCTCCTGCGCTGCCCCTCCACCCTTCCAAGGATGATGTTCTTCTCCAATATCCCTCCTGGCCACATGCCAAAAAGTAGGTGAGACAGAGCTTCAAAATCCTAGCCTCCAAGGAGAAATTTAGTTTCACCTTCTCCAAGACAGACCTGGTTGTTCTCTTGGGGGTCCATGGTATGTTCAATATTCTTCTCTAGCACCACTACTCAAAGGAATCAATTCTTCTATCATCCTTAGTCATTGTTCAGTTTTCTGATGCATAGTAAGTGATTGCAAAGACCATGGCCTGGATAAGGTACACCTTTGTCTCTAGACTGACATCATTACTCATTGGAGAAGTCTCTGACAGAGGATTTCCTAATGCAATTAATTTTTTGATTTCTGACTATTGGTGCCAAGAGTGTTGATAGTGGTGCTGAATAAGCTGAAAGTGTTAACAATCTCAACCCTTTCTATCATGGTGCTGCCAATTGGCCCAATGGTGAGAATCTTTGTCTTTTTAATGTTGAGCTTCAATCCATATTGACCTTCTGCAGCAAACACTTCAGGTCCTACTCTATTTCAGAAGCTAGGCTATGTGCACAAAGCAAGTTGTTAATGAGGCTTACTCTAATCCTGATGACACATTCTTCCTCATAGGGTCCAGCCTCCCAAATGATCTTTTTCACACACAGACTGAAAAGGTATAGAGACAGGACACACCCCTGACACACTCCTTTCCTGATTTTGAACCATGCGGTGTTTCCTTGATCTTTTCTGATGACTATTTCCTGGTCCAAGTGTAGGTCTCACATGAGCACAATCAAGTGTTCTGAGAGTCCCATTCTTCTCAAGGTTAGCCACAGTTTGTTGTGAACCACAGACACAGTCAAATGCTTTTGCATAAACAATGAAACACATATTAGATCTTATTATAAATAGGTCTTATATTATATCTTATTATAATAGATATGTCAATTATTTGGCTGAAAATTAATCCAGGGGTTGAGTTCAGTTTCAGACTTGAAGGGTGAATAAAGGTCATAGTCAGGGGGTGCTTATTTGACCAGTAAGCCTGAATTTGATTCCACAGTTTTCTTCCACTCCATCCAGGACTTTTTATACAATCCCTTTTACTGAGGTTAATGGTAGTAGCTGGACATTATCTAGTTCTTTTGTCTTCAAGATTGTAGTCACTCATCTTTGATTTTTATCATTCTTTGCTTAAAATGTGCATAGACCAATAGTTGCACTGTATATGGTCACTTACAAGTTTTTAATAGCCCAGTCACTATTTATCAAAAAAGAAAAAGCTTCCTACCTTTGAGTCCATTTTGACTCACAGTGACCCTCCTTTGTGTTTCTGAAATTGTAAATCTCAGTGGGAGGAAACTGCTCATCTTTTCCCCTCTGAGTATCTAGTGGATTCTAATCACCACAGATGTTTGGCCTTTGTTTTAGCAGGATAATTCTCTACGGAGTAGACCACCACAGTAGATTACCCATATTTACCCTTGAGAATTTCGAGTTGATTCAAACAGTTGGGAGACTCAAGACCTTTGTGTTAGCAGTGCAATACCAAGAGGACTATATTGTACCAATGGACCTTCATGTCCCCTTAGACTATAATCCTTAGCTCCCAAGCCTAGTGACTCCTTCCCTTAAGATGCTTGGTTACGGCTAAGAAGTTGCCTTAACTTTGTCCCCAGTATACTGTACTATATAACGTGCCTCCAGAAACCCTATGAACTTTGATAAATGTCAGTAGTTGTAAGAGGGGCTTCAGGCCTTTTGTTCATGAGGTCGCTATGAGTCATGGCTCAACTCAAAGGCAATCAACAACACAACAACAACCTTCATAGATATAATTGCAGCATATGTAAATACAAATGTGCAAATATCTTTTTTTCAAACCTACATCTATTCATGGGAGGAGTCTCATTCTCCTTCCACACCTGTTCAGCTTACTGAGCTGAGAGTCTGTGTTTCCAACAAGTTTCAGGCTGGGGTACAAAGAACTTTTTTTAATAACAAGAAATTACTGTCTCCTCAAAGAGCCCTGGTGATACAATGATTAACTGTCCTGCTGCTAACTAGAAGGTCACAAATTTGAACTCTACAGGTTCTCCACAGGAAAAACTACTTCATCTCTAAGAAGTCTACAGAGCAGGTCCTACAAAGTTGCTATATGTAGAAAATCAAACACTTGATGGCAATGAGTTAGGGTTTTATTTGAATATATATGTGTAGTCCCTGGGTGGAGTTAACAACACATTTTCCCCTGCTTTCCAAAGGGGTCCAAGTCTAGAAGGAGCCTCAAAAGAAAGCCCTAGAGACCAATTAATAGATAAAAACAAAACAAACACCTCAAACTCATTGTTACTGAGTTGAAACTGACTCGTAGCTGACTTGACCTTCCAGTGGGTTTTCAGAGACCTAAATTGTATAGGAGGAGCTGGACTATCTTTGGAGTCACTGTTAGATTTGAACCACCAGTGAGGTGTCATCTTCGGGTTAACAGCACAATTATGTACGTATTAGGCCACCAGAAGCAATAAATTACACAGGAGGAGATCATTCATCTTTCTTCCGTGTGGCAGCTGGTGGATTTGAACTGCTTACCTTTGAGATTGTAGTGCATCTTTTTAAAATTATTATTAATTTTAATGAAAGTTTACAGAGACTTTGGATTTCCATTCATTCATTGTTGCACTTTTCTCCCTGCCCACCCGTCTCCCCCAATTTGCTATTCTCTTTGAAAAGTAAAAGAAAAATTATTTCATTGTTTTACAATCCCTCCCCCCCACCCAAGTCCACTCCACTATGCAGCCTTCATTCTGAACTACTGTCATGACAATACCTAATCATATATCTCTTTTAAACAGTTCTCTCCCTCATCTGTTTCAATGTAGTGTACATTACTTATCCTCTTTCTCACTCTCCCTGCAACCCCAATGTAGTCCTGCTTTACAACAGTAGCACTATACAGTATTTGTCCTTTTGTGACTAAGATACTTCACTTAGCATAATGTTCTACAGGGTCATCCATTTTGTATAATATTTCATGAGTTCCTTGATTTTCAATGCAGCATAGTATTTCATTGTGTGAATATACCACAGCTTGTAGTACGTCTTTTTACCAGAACTCTCTAGTGAAAAAATTGGCCATTGAAAATTCTATGGAGCAAATTCTGCCCTGACTTGCATGGGTAACCATGAAATGGAATCAAAACACTGGCATCTGATATACTATTGTAGTGTATAACCAGAGAAGATCTAGGAACTTGAAAATCAAGCCATGAGATCAACATAGTGGATTTTTTTAAGATGGAGAGGATTTTCCCATCCTTGAAATTTGAATAACTGTTATATGAAAAATCATTATATGAACAAAGGCACTCCAGAGGCCCCATGGATGGAGCTGTGCTGCTACCCCAAAGTCAGAATCTCTCTGTTGTTTGAATCCATCAGAGTTTCCGTGGCAGAAAGAGGGGCCATGTTCTTCTGTGCAATTTATAGTCTTTAAAAACTCTCTGCAAAGTCAACCTGGAGTTGGTTCTGGCTCAACAACAAAGAGTTTGAAAGATTTTTTTTTTCAGTTAAGGTGATTTAAAAAAACCACACAAAAAAAACAAAAACAAAAACAAAAACAAAAAACAACAACCATCACTACCCAGACAGACTTGTGCCTTCTTGTCACTAAAAGCAAATGTAGGTGTGAAAGGAGCTATAGAAGAGAGATTTTCACTAAAAATAACAAAATGCATCCTAACAGATGGAATCATTCCATGATGGACCATGATGGACAGAATTGCCTCCTAACCTCAGAAGCATCCTTTGAAGGTAACTTTCAAGCCTGGGGTTGGAGGAGATATATGGATATCTTTTAAAACCTCAATGGAAAGATTTCTTGTTTTCTGTTGTGTCTGTAAATTGATTGTGTGACTCTAGTATTTCGTGAGCTTTACATTTCAGGGTAATTTTTAGAGACTTGGCATCCTGAAACATGGTGAAGACACTTCGTTAGGCTTATTACAGGAGCTGAATCGATGTCTTTGTGGCCTGAGGCAGGCCAGCTGCACCATCTAATTAGTGATGGAAGGACCAAAGCTAATTCAATCTAGCCTGTCTCTCCTGGGGCTGAAAGATTGCCCTGGTCAGCCTCTCAGCAGATTATGACACCAGGATAAGCCCAAGCAGGGCACTGATGTCAAACCATCAATTCCCTCCTTTCTATTTCCAAAAGCTCTCTAATCAGCAAACTTGATGGGAATGGGTGTCACAGCTGGATTACTGTGACATTCAAAAGAATATAGTGCATTCAAAAGAATCTATCATTTTTCCCTAGGCAGGAAATATCAACCTGTGTCATTGTCCTCCTGGATCTGAGACTGAAAAGAGTGGTGAAAGAGATCCCATTTTGTTCCAGAAATACCAATACTGTTTATGAATGGAGTTTCAAAATAATGCAGTGATTGGCCGATTGCTCATTTTAAGCCTTCACATTCAGAAACTAGTTTGTCTGCATAGCAATACAGGACAGGGAAAGAGTCAATAAACTCAATTTTCTGATGTTCTTGTTGCTGTTGTGTTCCTGTGTGCCATCAAGATAAAACTGACTCATAGCTCATGCTCCAGTAGGATTTCAGAGGTAATGAATCACACCAAAGGAGATTGCCCACCTGTCTTCCTAGGAGCACCTGGTGAATTTGAACTATATGCCTTTGGGATAATAGTAAAACTTCTTACCACTAATCTAAGTAGTCTTCTCAATGGCACATAGATGCAAACAATATTTAAGACTCCCTTTGACCTAAGAGTCAGCATTGTTCTCAATGGAGAGAGCTTAAATGTATTCCCTTTAAGGACAGGAACTAGGTAAAGATGCCCACTATCACCTCTCCTATTCAATATTGTATTGGAAGTCTTAGCAAAAGCAATAAAACAAGAGAAGGAAACAAGAGGTATCCAAATTGGCAAAGAGGAGGTAAAACTATCTCTCTATGCAGATGATATGATAGTATACTTGGAAGAGCCTAAAGACTCAGCAGAGAAAACTATTGGATATAGTTGACCAATTCAGCAAAGTAGCAGGATACAAAATCAACATACAAAAATCAGTTGGATTTCTCTACAGTGACAAAGAGAATACAGAGCCAGAGCTAAGAAAAACAATACCCTTCACAATAGTGAATCACTTGGGAATAAAGCTAACCAAAAACACAAAGGATCTATTCAAAGAAAATTACAAAACATTACTACTAGAAACAAAAAGAGAC
>NW_006399995.1:3034377-3087045 GCF_000299155.1 Elephantulus edwardii
TTTAAATATCTATTATTTTTGCTTTGATGTTTTTTATTACCCCTTAAAAGTATCATTTTCTTAAACGTAGAAAACATGATATATATATATTCATGTTTAGAGTATTTTTTATTATTATTTATGAGTTGATTCTAACTGCATGGCGATGGATTTTCTGTTCCCTCTGTGATGCAGGTTAGGGCAGGGTTTAGGTCTGTTGTTGACAGAGTCACTATGAATTATATTCAACTGGACAGCACCTACCAACAACGACAGGACCTCACAAACATAACAGAAGCAAATAGGTACAAGGGTTAGGACTTCAACACGAGGGGTTTTTTTGAGAGGGAGGGAGTTGAGACACAATCCAATCCCTAACTTGGCATTATAAGTAAGAGATATTATTTACCAATAAAGTAGTTCATTTTCCTTTTTATGTTTCTTAAGACTTTTCACTGCCTTGGCACTGATTCACTGTCTTATCTAGTCTTACTGGTTGATATGTTGATCCCACTAGATTTTGTTTGTTTGTTTTCCACTGAAATGAAGGATTCGGGTATAAATGAGGTTGTAGGATGTACCACATCTACATCTTAACAGCAATACAACCCTGTATCATAGGCAATCTAGGCAAGTTAAATACATCTTTCTTTTGTAAATTGATAAAACATCATTTTATAATAAAATAGTTGCGAAAGTTGAAAATAGGTTCTATATTTAGAACACCTTATCAAATTTAGGGCTTTTACCAATTGTTAGTTTCTGTCCCATAACTTAGCCAACATAGCAAACAATTTTTGAAGCTTACTGTGACCTGATTTTTAATTCTCCCTTTTCTAGATGCAGGATAAGGTGCCCTTTTAAAATCTAAATTTGTTTTCAGTGTTATCATAAATAACTAATATGATAAAAATGCTTTATGCTATTTCTAGCTCCTGGCTTAATATCCAAAAAGGACATGGGTGATTCTGAGACAAACATATCCTCATTTCTATTTCTAAGCCAAGAGGTAGATTATATATTAACCCTTGTTTTTACCACAGATAATCAAGATATTACTCACAAACTTTCAAAATCCAAGATCCACCAACTACAATGGAAATTTATTAAACTGCAATTAATACTGTTACAGGTTTCAGCTATGTTAATCCATGAACAGCTTCTGGATTTTCTTTCTGACTCATTCCTCTACCATTGAATTGCTGTCAGTAAAATTTTATATGAAGTTGAGTCTTTTTCTTTAAATATCCACCAGCAAATAAAGGAAGATTTTTGGAAAAGTGCAACCGCCCTTAAAATGGAATATTACTGATGTTTTATAATCAATATCCCTAATAGTGCAAGCAGAGAAATTGTGCAGTTCTCTATGGGGAGGAAATCAATGTATCTTAAGTAGTGCAATATAATCAAGAAAAAGAACTCAGGAATTGCATCGTTTTTGCATTGTGTCAGTCTTCCCTTTTATCTTCTTACTTCTCTCTCAGCTTTCTCACTCTTTATATTCTATTATCAGTTCACTGAATTCCATTGACAATTTAATCATCATTCTACCTGTGACCCTTGTGCTTTTATTGCAATTCTGTGACTCCCACCAGGAGGAGACATAGCTTCAGAAATCAGCAAGTTGACCATGACTAATTGAGAAGACATCTGATCATTTACTTTCTTTTGAGGGGCTACCTCCATGAAAAGTCACTGTGTTCAGTTTGGCATATTTAAGTCATTTAAGTCCCTTCTAGTAAAGAGTTTTTGGGAAAGTGCACTAAGACAAAACACGGCAGTCTGTGCAGCCTGAAGAGGTCAAGGCCTCTGCAGTTACCAGCACAAGGACCTAACGCAAAAACTACATTTTTCTGCCCTCAAGGTCTCATTTTTTGCACTACAGTAACTCATCCTTGTCTGCCAAGGTTCAAAAGCCTATTTGTTGCTTAAAGAATGGTTGGGCCTTTTCTCAGAAAACATGACCTACAAATAAACCCCAGAACAAATAAGAAAATCTTCTCTGATTACATTTTCCACATATGATCCCTACCTATTTCTGATATTTTATCATATATCTTGCCTATATTGTTGCAATTGGCATCTGCCAACAAGTAGATGCCAACTCATAGCAACTCTATATGACAGAGGTAGGCTTTGTCCCACAGGGTCTCCTAGGCTATAATCTATATGTAGTTACATAAAGAATGACACAGCCATCTCTGAAGTAAATAGATCTAGATGTGAGCTCTGAATGACAGATGCCTTGATTTATTTATTTTTAAAATAAAAAAGGTGTTTATAAGATCATTGTGGAAATTAAATTTAGCAATGCCTAGAAAAAATGTGAACAGTTGGTTGTTGCTGTTAGGTGTCACCACACTGACACAGACACTTTGCTCATCTCACTTATGAACTGTAAATCTGAACCTTGCCCAATATATTCTGTATCATCCTCACCATCACTGATACATTCAAGCCAATTGCTATAGTCACCACGCCAGTCCAACTTGTTGAGGATCTTCCTCTTGTCCTCTGACCCTCTGCTTTGCCCAGCATGAAGTCTTTTTTCAAAGATTAACCACTCCTGACAACATGCCCAAAGTCTATGAGACAAAGTTTCTCGATTGTCACCTCTAGGAGCATTCTGGTTGCACTTCCTCCAACATAACATTGTTTGTTCTTTGGCAGTTCATAAGATATTCCGTGTTCTTCTCCAACATTTCAGTTGAAAGACATCGATTCTCCTACCATTCTTGTTCCTTGCTCAATATTCAGATGTATAGTAAGTAACTGAAAAGACCATGGCTTGGATCAAGTGAACTTCAGTCCTTAAACTGAGATCATTGCTCCTTAACACTTTGGAGAGGTGCTTGCTGGCAGATTTTCCCAGTGTAACATATCTTTCACTCTCTGGAATGTGTAAACACTTGTTGTTGTTGTGTACCTTCAAGTTGGAGCTGGCTTTTCAGAGGCAGTTAGTCACGTAGGAGGAGATGGCCCATCTTCCGCCCACAGAACAGCTGGTGGATTCCAACCATGTACCTTCAAGATTGTGATGCTGCTTCTTACCACTAGGCCACCTTGTTTGTTGTTGTTGTTAGGTGCTGTTGAGTCAAGTCTGACTCATAGTAACCCTATGAACAAAAGATCTGGACCCTGTTCTATCTTGTGCCATCCTTACACTTCCTGACACACAAGAGCCCATTGCAGTAGTCACCGTGTCAATCCACCTGGTTCTTCTCTTTCGTTGATCCTCCACCTTACCCAGCATCATGTCCTTCTCCAAGAAATACCTCTTCCTAGCAACATGCCCAGAGTCTGTGAGGTGAAACCTTATCATTCTTGCCTCCAAAGAACGCTCCGACTGCACCATCTGCAAAATACATATTTTCATTCTCTTGGCCGTCCATGGGATATTCAGTGCTCTTTTCCAACACCACAGCTCAAAGGCATTAATTCTTTTTCTGTCATTCCTAATCATTGTCCGGCTCTCAGATGCATAGCAAGTGATCAGAAAAACTATGGCCTAAGTCAGACGTACCTTAGTCTTCAAACTGTCATCATGATTCCTCAATAATTTGGAGAGGTCCCTAACTTCAGATTTTCCCAGTGCAATGTGTTTCCTTATTTCCGAACTGCTGGTACTGAGAGTGTTAATTGTGGATCAAGCAAGATAAAGCTGTTGACAATTTCAGTCTCCTCTGCATTCATCATGACACTGCCTATTGGTCCAGTGGTAAGAATCTTTGTTTTCTCGATATTGAGACATAATCCACACTGAAAGCTGCATTCTTTGATCTTCGTCAACAAGTGCTTCAAGTCCTCCTCACTTTCAGCAAACAAGGTGTGTCATCTGCATAAAGGAGCTTATTGATGAGTCTCCCTCCAACCCTGATGCCCCATTCCTCTTCATAGAGTCCAACTTCTCAAACTTCTCAGATAATTTGCTAAGCATACAGATTGAATAGGTATGGAGATGCTGTAATACCAATTTTTTTATAACACGTATCATTTCTCTATGGCTGATGTCTTTGCTCTCAAGAAATTATCGTTAAACGTGTGGCTACTAAAAAGCTACCTAATATATTAGACAAATAACTTGAAAAATTTATAGTGATGGGCATGATTTAACACAATACACATATAATATCATTTTAGTTTCCAAAACCCAATTACATGATTATAAATAGGATAATATGAATAATTACAAATTTATTATAATCTGGTTAATTATAAATCAAGCAATTACATTATTATAAACTGGATAATTATAGATTACAGGAGTCCAATTTAATGTTTCTTATGATAAAAGTAGTTTACTTCAATATGAGTCAACAGTATGGATTGAACTCAAATTCATTGCTGTCAAATGTGGAACCAACACATAGCTTATTTTCTGGTGGGATTTTTGTTTTTAGCTTTAAATATCAATGGAGGAGTTTGCCTATCTTTCTCCTGTGGAGTAATTGATGGACTCAAATTGTCTTTACCACTAAGTCAGCATAACTCCCTGTACTTCAGGCTAGACACATTTTTAAATGCCCCTATATTTTATGCTATTTTTCTTTTTTTCTCCGTGATGCAGATGAGCTCAGTGATCCTGGAGTTCATGTTGTATAGAAAGCAGAAATATGAGACAGAATAAATTGGGTCCAAATCAATGCTTGAAAGAGAGCCATCTACCAGTAGTAAAGTCTATGTTAAATTTTTTTAGAAAATGGAAAACATCTATTGTGTTTGTACCATCTTCATGTTTTGATTTGTTTATTTCAACTGTTATAGCATAACAAAATTAGCTGATCTGAATGTATCCTCAGTGTTGGTTTGAATTAGTGAATCATATTCTCAGGTTGATGTTGTCAAGTTTGATGTTTTCAGAAGACAAAAATATCAGGAAAACTTATTGGAAGAAAAAACAGAAAAGACAAAAGGAAAATGA
Source organism: Elephantulus edwardii (assembly GCF_000299155.1). Classification (NCBI taxonomy): domain Eukaryota; kingdom Metazoa; phylum Chordata; class Mammalia; order Macroscelidea; family Macroscelididae; genus Elephantulus; species Elephantulus edwardii. The sequence continues at coordinate 3,039,278 of NW_006399995.1, forward strand.
AGAAAAGATTAAAAAATAATGTGGAATGATATCAAACTAAACAACACAAATGTGATTAGAATTCCAGAATGGTGAGGGTGGAGGGAAAGCACAGAGAAACTTATGGAAGAGGTATCAGAAGAAAATTTCCTAGGAATCATAAAAACAACAAAAAAAATACACATTCAAGAAGCTCAGTAAACGCCAAATAAACTAATTTTAAAAAAATAAAAAAATAACATAGTCAAATACTCTGAAATCAAAAACAAGGATAGACTATTAAAAGGAGTGTGAGAAAAACAGAATCACCTACAAAGAAAGGAGAACTAACTAGATTAAACTCTGACTTCTTAGCAGAAACCATGACATCAAGAAGAAAATGGGATGGCATATATTGAAGACTTAAAGCAATCAATTGCTAGTTGAGGATTCTGTACCCAACAAAGGTGTCCATCAAATATGAAGGAGAAAGTAGGTCATTTGCAGAAATGCAGGAACTTAAGGAATTTGTGAAAATAAGGTCAACTCTACAAGAAATGCTAAAAGTAGTCCTTCACACAGAGACACCAAAGGAAAGTAGATAGACCAAATGAACCAGCAATAACAGAAAAGGAATGCAGCAAGATAGTAGTAATAAAAACTGGCCTGCGAACAATGACACTCAATATGAATGCCTTAAATGAACCAATTAAGAAAGGGGTTCTTAACCACACAGATTCCCCCAGTGAAACTAGAACAATCAACCTGTCCAAGAAAAGAGGTCAGAAGTCAGGAAGGTCAGGGAAGATGAGCAAACGGAAATAGGGAATTGGGGAGGAAACTGAAAGAAATGATAACTTATGCCATCAAACAAAATGTGTACAAAATGTTTAATGAGAAACTTTCACCCAAACCATAATAAATATTTTTTTTAAGACAGAAAAAAATGTAGCACAATGGATTTTTTGTTTGTTTGGTTTTGGTTTTTTGTTTTTGTCTTTTTTTTTTAATTTCAATGAACATCTACAGAGATTTGGGAATTCCATTCATCCGTTGTTGCACTCTTCTCCCCGCCCGCGCCACCCCCACCCAACAACCCAGCAAAGCCTATCAACATGTTGCCTAACAAGAGCCACATCTAAGAAATGAGGAGAAAGATATACCAAAATTGAAAAAAGTAGAAAAAAATATACCAAGCAAAAGGGATCCACAACAAAACAGATGGCACAACATTAATCTCTGGTAAAATAGACACCAGGATGAAAACTACCAAAAGAAATAAGGAATCACATATAATGAATAAAGGCACAATAGAACAAAAAGACATGAAACTAGTTAATACCTACACATCATATGTTAGATCTGCAAAATACTTAAAGACTTAACAAACTTGAAGAAAGAAATAAACAACTCTGCTATAGTAGTAGGAGACTTCCAGATGCTGCTTTCACCAAAAGATAGGCCAACAAAACAGAAACTCAATGAAGATGTTGAAGAATCAAACAATACAATTATCCAACTTGACATATTCGGGGTACTACCTCTATCAAAACCTCAGTTTACTTTCATCTCAAGAGCACAAGATACATTATCCAGAATTAACCATATATTAGAACACAAAACAAGCTTCAACAAATTAAAAAATCTCAAACTAATATAAAGTGTCTTCTCAGATCACAATGTCATAAAACTAGAGATTAGCTAAAGGATAAAGGGTAAAGAAAACTACCCAAGTAGACACTAAATAATACTTTGCCTGAGCATTACTGGGATATAGGTGAAATAAAAGTGTTCCTCAAAACAAAATAAAATGAAAATACAATATAGCAAACCTCTGGGATACAACAAAAGCATTCCTGAGAGGGCTGTTAACAACAATGAGCAAATACAGAAAACAAGAAGAAAGGAGTAAAAAAAACTACTTCACTCAATATTTCAAGCAAATAGAAAAAAAAACCCCAACAAGATCATCCCACAGCCTCTAGAAGAAAAGAAATGATAAAGGGCTGAAATGAATGGGATTTCAGAAAATGGAAAAACAATTGAAACTACAAAAAGACCAGGAGTTAGTTCTTCAAAAGGATCAATAAAATTGACAAAACATTGGCAATTTTAACAAAAGAAAGACATAAATAACTCGAATAAGAAATAAAAGCGGTGACATCACTAAAGAACCAACTGAAATTAAAAACATAACAATGAAGTATTATAAAAAGCAATAATCTAAAGGAGATGGAAAATTCCTGGAAACTTACTCCCTACACAAACTGACACAGGCAAAGGTGGAACACTTGAACAGACCCATCACAAAAGAAGAAATTGAGCAGGTCAGAAACAGAATACCTCCCAAAAAAAAGTTTAACCAGGTGGCCTTTTGGCTGAATTAAACCAAGCATTCAAAGTCAAACTGTCACCAATTCTATTTAAACTATTTTGTAAAAAAGAAAAATAAGAAACACTCTCAGAATCATTATGTGAAGTAAGCATAATCCTAATATCAAAACCAGGCAAAGACATCACAAAAAAAAATTATAGACCAATATCCCTCATGAACATAGATACAAAAGTTCTTAACAAAATCCTGGCCAATAGAATTCAACAGTATATTAAAAAATAAGTGATCATGATCAATTGGGATTACATCAGGTATACAAGGATGGTTCAACATAAGAGAAACAATGTAATTCATCACATTCATAAGACAAAAACCACGTGATCCCATCAATTTATTTTAAAAAGATCTTTTACAAAAATCCAACACTGCTTCCTGATCAAAATACTCAACAAAATATTAATAAAGGGGGAATTTCCTCAACATAGTGAAAAGTATACATGCAAAACCAAGAGCTAACATCATTCTCAATGGAGAAAGATTAAACACATTCCCCTTTCGAACAGGGACCAAAGATGACTACTATCACCATTCTTAAGAAATATTTAATTGTAAATACTAGCAAAACAAGAAGGAAGTAAGAGGTATCTGAATGGACTCTAAGAAAAAGAATATGGCTTCAGGATTGGAAGAAAGCTCATCAATAATCTTCATTACATGGATGGCACAACTTTGCTTGCTGAAAATGAGGAGGACTTGAACACTTGCTGCAGAAGATGAAACACTGTAGCCTTCAATATGGACTGCATCTCAACATAAAAAAAAATAGATTTTCACCACTAGACTGATAGGCAACATCATGACAGATGGAGAAAAGACTGAGACTGTCAACTACTTCATCTTACTTAGATCCACAATCAATACACTCAGTATTGATACAATGAATACACTCAGCAGCAATCAGAAGACTTATTGGACTTGGAAAGTCTGTTGTAGTCAAGTAATTCTTCAAGTTATTGAGAAGTAATGCAGTCAGTCTGAGGACTGAGTTGCATCTGATTCAAGCCATGGTCTTTTAAGTCATTTGCTTTTCATCTGAGAGCTGCATAATGACTAAGGGTGGCAAAGAAGAACTGACGTCTTTGAACTGTGGTGTTCTAGGAGAGTGCTGAAGATCCCATGGACTGCCAAAAGAACAGATAGGTATGTCTTGAAGAAGGTGCAACCAGAGTGCTCCTTGGAGGCAAAGATAATGAAGCATCATCTTGCAAACTTTGGGCATGTTGCTAGAGAACTTATTCCTTGGAGAGGGACATTTTACTGGGGAAGGTGAAAGGGATAGTGGAGAAGAGGAAGACCTTCAACCAGGTTCGTTGGCATAGTGACTGCAGCAATGAACTTGATTGTGTCATAGATTGAGGATGCAACAGATAGGAAAGGGTTCATATTGGTTGTTCAAAGGGTCACTGAGTACTTGATTCGAAAGCATATTGCAACAACAAAAATTGGCAAAGAAATGGCAAAACTAGTACTATATGCAGACACTAGAATAGTACACACAGAAAACCTCAAAGACTCAACAGAAAAACCATTAGACCCGTTGTTGTTACATGCCATCGAGTTGCCTAAGACGCATGGTGATTCTGTGTACAACAGCTCTGATGCCTGCCCTGTCCTGAGCCAGTCTCACTGATTCCAATACACCTACCCTCAGTGCCCTAGTTACTGTATAAATTAATCTCATACGAGATCTTCTTCTCTTTTGTTGTCCCTCCACGCTTTTAAGCATGATGTCCTTCTCAAGGTCCAGTCTCCTGGCCACATGCCCAAATTATGTGAGACAGCGCTTCAAAATCCTAGCCTCCAAGGAGAAATTTAGTTTCACCCTCTTCAAGACAGACCTATTTGCTTTCTTGGCAACCCATGGTATATTTAAGACACTTTCCTAGCACCACAACTCAAAGGTATTCATTCTTCTTAAATTCATTCTTAGTCATTGTCCAGCTCTCTGATGCATAGCAAGTAATTGCAATGACCATGACTTGGATCAGGTACACCTTAGTCTCTAGACTGACATTGTTGCTTCTCCGGAGATGTCTAGTAGAGTGACAGGATGTAAAAATCAACATATAAAAATAAATTGGTGGGAAAATGTAGTACGACCTCTGCTGGCATTGTCATGACTCCTACCGCAGAGGTTTAATGTAGCGCATGCGCATCTCCCGTCCTTTTCGGATTCCGGATAAACTGGTGTTAGACGTCTTGTCTGTGCTGCATCTCCTGTCGACATGGAGAAGCTCAGCAAAGAGGCTACGCAAAGACTGAAGCAGTTCATCAAGGATGGCCAGTCTGCCATCCGTTAGGGCTTCATCCCGCTCGTGATTTACTTGGGATTCAAGAGAGGTGCAGATCGTGGAATACCTGAACCAACTGTTGAGGTAAATTAATGGGTAAGAGCACTTGGACCTATCCCTGCCAGTTAGGAGAAGAATCCTAGCAAAACCTCAGTTTCTACATATTTAAACCTACTTTGGAGATGAAGGACTATTTGATCATCTGGATTTGGAATCAATCGATGAATAGGAAAGACATGGAAGATGTTGCACTCTGGCTGCTATAAAAAAATAAGACAAACCCCTCCCCCCTCCCCCCCCCATTTGCTCCTCTCCTTGAAAAGCAAAAGAAAAACTCCCTCATTGGGAGGGGTTTGTGCGGGGAGAAGGGTGCAACAAAGAATGAATGCAATCCCAAAATCTCTGTAGATGTTCATTGAAATGAAAAATAAACAAACTAAATTTAAAAAAAAATTTAAAAAAAAATAAGACATTCAAGGTGGCATAGGACTCATTTCACAAATGTATCCGTAGCAGAGCAGAACCTCTACTGAGTTATTTGTGATTATATAAAAATAAATGTTTCTAACAATGTTTTTTAAAACAATCAATTGGATTACTCTACAGCAACCGAGAGAGTATGAGAAAGAAAATCAGAAATGCAATGCAGTACTCTTTATAACAGCCAACCACAAGATGAAACAGGAATAAACCTGACTAGAGACACAAAAGACCTTTATAAGTAAAACTCCAAAACACTACTACAAGAAATAATAAGAGACCTAATTAAATGGAAAAATATTCCTGGTTTGTGGATATTTAACTTCTGGAGGGTTCTCCAAGTTGATTACAACAATATTTATACCATTTTGCATCCCACCAGGAAAGGATGAGGTTCCGCTGATATGTACATCCTCAGTACCATTTGCTATTTTCTATTTTTTAATGAGGTTATTTTTGTATACCATTGAATCAGAACTGATCTGTAACTGAACCTCCAGTGGTTTTCAGAGGTAGTTAATCTCACAGGAAAAAATTGTCGATCATTCTCCTGCACAATCGCTAGTGGATTTGAACCACATACTTTTGTGTTTGCAAGACAATTCCTTACCACTATGCCACTAGAACTCTCGGGTTTTTAATCATAGTTCTCTTAATTAAGGTGAAGTGTTACCTTGTTGTGATTTAAATCACTCCATGGACGAACAGGCCAGACAATCTGCTCCTTTAAAATTAGTCTTGGATAGCACATTGGGTCTCTTTACTTTGTTATGAAGGGTTACTACGAGTCAGAATTCAATCCAAGGCACAAAACAACAGTGGTTAATAGCATTGAGCATCTTTTTTTCCTGTGCTTATTGGTCATTTGTATTTTTTCTTTGTTTACATGTCTATTCCAGTCTTTATTTCTCCTCTGTCATGTAAAGAGGACTGGATAAGCTTCAGGAGACCTCTGCTCAGATTCTGGTTCTGCCGCTTACCTGAGTGACACCAACTATAACCTCTGCTTCTTCCAGTATCTTTATCCAAGAGTTAGGTAGTAATAATCAGTAGCCAAGGGCCTGACAAAAAGGAGAGAATCAGACTTTATATGCTGCTAAATCCGATCAAGTCTCTGTGTCAGAACACCAATTTGCCACAAACACAGAGACAGGTACTTGTCAAAAGAAATACTAAAGGTAAAATTAAGTAGCAGGAAATGCTACAGAATTAACATCTCAGTTTCTTTAAAAACAACAATCAGATCAGGGGGTAGAGAAGGGGGGAACGAAATTCTGGGATATATATTTAAAGCATAAACGGCATATTTCAATCTTATTCAGATCTCAATACTCGACTGTAAGAAAAATTATTTTAAGCACAAGAGTACATATGGTATGATTCCATTTATATAAAGCTCAAAAATAGGCAAAACTAATCCATGCTGTTAGAAGCCAGGAGAATGTTTTGGTTCCTGAACTCAGCTCTCAATTCTGTAGAGTTTTTAGCTGGGAAAAATTTTGTCATGAGATGTGTGTTTTGCCATTTATCATTATAAGAAAATAAAAAAGATAAATCACGATAGAATGAAATGGAAAAAATAATCAACTCCTTTGAAGTTCATCAAGACAAGCTTTCGTGTAATGATGGAACTTTTAAAAAATACATTGGAAGGGGGTAAGATTACTTAGTTAAGTTAAATGTAAAAGACATAGGATTTAAAGCATATGTAACTCCAAACAAATGCCAGAAACAGAAACAAGTGATATCAGAAAGATGCATCACTTGATTAAGATAGAAAGAAAAATGTGTTATGAAGGTTATCAACTCAAAAACTGAGCGCAAAAACATAAGTTCTAAAAATATCTAGAACCATATTTATTTCTGTGTAGACATCATGCTATTTTTATTGTGTATGGTTGAGGCAACTCTCACTCACAATGACCCTACGTGACAGAGTAGAAACATCCTACAGTCTGCCTTGGAGGAAGTATGACCTTAGAGGCAGGGGTGGCAAGAGGTGCTCTTGAAGGATGCTCCTTAGAGGCAAGGATGGTGGAATTTCCTCTCACAAACTTTGGGCTTGTTTCTAGACCTTGGAAAAAGACATCATTCTGGGAAAGACAGAGAGTTAGCTAAAAAGACCCTCAACAAGATAGATTTACACAGTAACTACTACAATGGGCTTGAGAACATCAGAAATCATGAGGAAGGTTCAGGATAAGACCAGGTTTAGATTTGTTGTTAATAGGGTCACTTTGAGTCTTAGTCGACTTGATGGCACCTAACAACAACACAGGGTTTCCTACTCTTTAAATCTCTGTGGGAGCAGATCACTGGGGCTTTTCTCCAATGGACTACCTGGTGGGTTCGAGCCACCAACATTTTGGGTAGCAGACACGAGCTTTTAGCTGCATTATCAAGCCCCTTTAGATGTCATGCTTAACGTTGTTATTTTGCATGTCCACGATGTCTACTGATAATATGACTTGACATGGCTATCACAAGGACACTGAACAGAATGTAGTATTAATAATCTCTGGTCTTCTCAAGACACAAAAACTGTGATCTTCTCATCCTGTGATCGCTCATTTCATAAAGTAAGTTAGAGAAGATGAACAATCGTGTGCCATCCACAAGCTGAAGAATATCTGGGAAAGTGCAATAGAAACAGAGGTTCTATAGGCTACAGCCAACCTCTCTCCTCACATTGTGAATGCCAATGGATTATTCCTAGCACTATGGCCAGATGGTTTCAATTCAGTGCTATTCATTATTGAGCTCTGGACGGCACTGAAATTTTCCACTCAGAATACAGGGATTCTCCCTTGCCCAGCAGATCAGCATACAGTTTTATGGCAGATAATAAATAAAAGAATGTCCCTCTGACGCTGTAACTTTCTTTGACGCAAGTAAAGATGGTGACTCAGAACTCTGGGCCCATGACAAGGGAATGTGGCTGTGATAAAAGAAAAATAAACAAGCCCTGAAGATAAGAAATTCTGCCAAAGAGGTGATTCAGATGGTGGTAAGTTATCTATCACCAAAGGCCTGCTGGCCCCAGCTCTGCTCATCTCAGATTAGAAGGAAGGGACAGAGAAGATTTTTTATAAAGGGGTTAAAAGATCTAGGGCCAAGCTGAGTAAAATCGTTATAATCCTACTGCTATGGAGGTGATAACAACTCTTAGTGACCTTACAGGACAGAGTAGAACTGCTTCCTAGGGTTTCCAAGACTGTAACTCTTTATAAAAGTTCTTATCTTTGCCCTGCAGAGAGGTTGTTGGTCTTGAATTGTCAACTTTTGGGTTCTAACTGGCTTTAAACACTGGGTAGAAGTGCAGAATTGCCAGATGTCTTTCTGGGTTCTATGAACACATTCAACTACTAACTTAAATTTTGGAGATGTGTCTTCATTCAAGGGTATCTGGGAAGAGAGAATGTATGGTCCACATCTAAAACCAAGGCATTGAAAATCCCATAGTACAGTTCTTTGGACATGAATGGAGTCACCATAAGGCAAAAATGATTCAACAGCAACTGGGTTTTGTTTGGTTGTCTTGAATAGAAGTTTTCAGACAAGCTCTCTAGAACTGAAATGATCAATTATGATAATGAAAGAAAATATGTTTTCAGAAAGAATTTTTATAGTGAGTAGTTGTAAAACAAGAAATTATGAGGTAGTCAGAGAATATGTTACCCAGCAAGGCCCTATTTTTTTAGGAGAATCCAAGCTCTGGACTCAGAATCCTGCTTTCAAATTGGAGATCTTCTAAGCTTCATCTTTTCCTATCACTTTGAGGTTAGCATGTTCCATAACTTCTTCAAGGTTTGGTTTCCTAATTTGAAAAGTGAGTTAATTATAGTAGGTAATTTCTAGAATTATTTGAGGGCCAAATGAGATAATCTACATAAACTGACTGCTACAATGTAAGAGCTCTACTAACTAATGTAAATACTACTAACCATCCTATAACCTGGACATTCTGGTGGCCTAATAGGTAAGGAGTTGTGCTGGTAACCCAAATGCATGAGGTTCAAATCCACCAGCTGCTCCATGGGGAAAGATGAGCAGTCTCCTCCCATAAGATTTACAGCTTCTGAAAATCTGCTGGAGGATCACCTTTGAGTCAGTTCTGAGTCAATGGGGACATAACAGAACAACAACTTCATGTTATCATCACTATTGTGTCATTTTTATTGCTAACAACTATATTGAAACTTCACTGCCTAACACTAGTATAAAATCTTTTTAGCTAGTCCTAAAAGTACTGAAGGATACCTGTATTCATTCAAATCAAGAAGATGTTTATTAAATGCATGTTATGAAGCCTTTCCAGGTACTAAGAAAAAGAACAAACCAAAAACAAAAGCATGGCATATGTTCTCGGGAAGTTTACAATCTCAGTGGGGGAATGAATTACATATGTCAAATAGTTCAGCAGTGCTGAATGTACCAAGATAATTCAAGCTTCTCACTGGTGTTGAATTCAGAAAATAGAAAGCTCTTGCATAATATATTTTATGGTCACGAGCATATGCTGTAGTGTCAGCCACCCATAGGTTCAAATCCTGCCTCCACTCCAGCAAGTAATCTAACCTCTCTGAGCCTCAGTTTCTTCATAATTCAGAGATAATAGAGGTTAAATGCCTCAGAAGATTGTCTAATAGCTTATTGCTGTTGTTGTGCACCCTTGAGCCAATTTCAACTCCATGTGAAGAGAGTAATCATTCTATATGTGCTAATCCTTAGGAAGATACATCACATCTTTCTTCTACTGATCTGTTGGATGGGTTTGAAACATAAACCTTCAGTTATCAGTCACCAATTCAGTACGTTTCTCCAACACAACTCAAAGGCATCAAAATTATTCTTCTGTAATCCTTCTTCATTGTCTAGCTCTCAGATTTATAGTTGGTGATTAGAGAGACCATGACTTGAGATGAAACTTAAAAAGACTGGATAAATTATGTATACTGCATTGAAACAGATAAGAGAGAGAACTGTTTAAAAGCAATATATGATTGGGATTATGGTCATGACAAGAGTCCAGAATGAAGGCTGCATAGTGGAGTAGACTTGGGGCAAGGGTGGAAGGATTGTACTTTTCAAAGAGAAGAGCCAACTGGGGCAGGGAGGGGTGGGCAGGGAGAAAAATGGAACAATGAATGAATAGAAATCCAAAGTCTCTGTAAACATTCATTAAAATCAATAATAAAATGTATATAAATTTTTTAAAAAGACCATGACTTGAATCAAGTGCACCTGAGGCTTTTAAATGACATTACTGATCTTCAGGATTATGGTTGTCTCCAAACAATAAAATATTAATAACCCCTCTGTGAGAACTGGTGGCCTATGGGTAAGGAGTTGCCAAACCAAAAGCAAAGAGTTCAAGCTTCTCAGTGCGTGAAAGATGTGCAATAACCCCCAGCCTCTGACCCTGCTGGAAGGTTGGCTGTGAGTCTGTTCTGACTTGATGGCACACAACAACAACAACAACAGTATCATGAGAGTGATCATAATAACATGATGAACATAATTAATGTCACTCAATTGATCTTGGTTGCAGTCTAGGTATGGCACAAATGGTCACACTTGGTTACCACTTGAAAGGCCTAAATCTTGAACTCACCAAGAGTGTCTTGGAAGAAAGGCCAGGAGATCTCATTCTGAAAGATCACAGTCATGAAAATCCTGTGAAGCACGATTCTACTCTGATATATGTAGGATCTCCAGTAATCAGAATGCAAGAACAACTATTGCAATTTGTTTTTTATTTGCTATTGTTCATGTTATTGTTGCTACATGTCGTTGAATTGACAGTCTTGTTTGATCCTGAACCATCCTCACAATGTCAGACAAGCTAAAACCTATTGCGGTGGTCATGGTGTCAGTCCATTTAGTTGGGCATCTTCTTTTCTTTCATTGACCTTCTGTCTTTTCCAGAATGATGTCTTGCTCCAAGAACTAGTTCCTCCTTAAAATATGCCCCAAAATGAGTGAGAAGATTTACCATCCTTGTTTTTACGAAGCTCTCTGATTGCACTTCCTTTAAGACAAATTTGTTTGCTCTTTATGTAGTTCATGGTTTATCCAATACTCTTTACCACACTACAATTCAAACGTATCAATTCTTCTTCCATCATCCTTTTTTCCTTGTCCAACTTTCAGACACATGGAAGCCATTGAAAAGACCATAACTTGAAAAATGTGCACCTTGGTCTTTAAATTATATCTTTGCTCTTAGAACTTTGGAGAGGTCATTAACAGTTTATTTCCCTAATGCAACATGACTTTTGACTTCTTGATAATTGTTCACACAGCTCCAATCCTGAACCTGCATTTTTATTCATATAGGAGTCTAGCTTCTAAAGTGATTTGCTCAGCATACAGATTGAATAGGCATGCAGAAAGAATATAAGCTGAACCACATCTTTCCTGATTTTAAACCTTACAGAATTTCTTTGCTCTGTTCTTTGTGTCGATTTTCAATGAGCACAATTATGTGTTTTGGGATTCCCATTCTTCTCAATGTTATCCATAATTTTTTTTATGATTCATACAGTCAAATGCCTTCCCAAGGTCAGTAAACCATCAGTCAACATCTTTCCCTTGTATCCAATTAGGACTGTGGTAGGATTAGAGAGTGGTGCATTCCATCCTTAAAGCTACAACTTTTGGGTTTGTCAGGATCATGGAATAATCATTATATAATCATTACATAGCTACCACATTATATGCATGTATTTGAGGCAACATAATTCAATTAATGCTATGTGTATTGTAAGCTGTGGTTCTAGTCTTGGGAGTTATAACATCCTTCTTCTGACATATTTATTACTTATATGAAGCTAAATAAAAAAGCTACAGAGTGATTTTTCTGGGTGTGATGAGTTGACAAAGGCATCTTTAATTGTTGTAATTAGGGAATTTCAATAATTTTTGGAATAAAGGTGTTTTATTCTCTTTTTTAGTATCACTGAAACATAATTTTTCATCTAGAAATCTTCCATGTTTAAAATCAGATCATTTTAAATTCTGCAATAATAGCCACCATCTACTGTATTCTGAACCTAAACTGCATTTACATGACAATCTCAAACAAGAAATCACAGTATACTGAACGTGAAATGCATGTCAGTGTTGGTTTGAATAAGAAGTAAGTTTTCAAGACCAAATTCCAAAATGAGCCATTCACGTTAGAACCACAGATGTGGGTTTCCATGTTGTTCTGATTAAGCTCATCAGCATCCAAAAATATGTACAAACATTTATGATACAGAATTTAAATAGGACGTAAGCTATCTTTCAGTCCAACAGCTATTATTATTACTCGTTTTGGGTTTTAGATGCTTTGAGGAAACCCATTCTTTCAAAATTAAGCCACTTTTTGTATAATTTTTTTTAACTTAACAGAGGAAGGAAATTAATAAAATTAGAAACACTATTTTATTTATTTCTTATATGCCTGTCATGTGCCAATATACTACATGCTAGAAACATAAGGTTAAAAGGACTGTTTTTGAAGCATGCTAGGACTAGCCACACACACACACATTTAGAATCAGGTGGGAAGTGCTATCACCCTGGTATGGATTATCTATTCATTGGGAACGTAGAGAAGAAGGAAGAGGAGTGTGTAAACCACAGTGGGCCAACACTTGAACCCAGTCTGGTTTAAGACTGTCTTCTCTAGAGTTGATAAAATGTAGGACTGAATGAACTCATTTGTAGGCAGAAGTTGAACAAATTCTGAAAGCCAGAACACTTAGCACATTGACCAAAGGGGCAGAAGAAGAGCTCTATGTTAAACTAAACCCTCCCCACTCATGTTTGAATGAAGGGGTACAATGATTCATTCAAGATCATGAATTAGAAATTTGGATTGGAGCATGTAGGCAAGGTTCATTGAGAAAAATGAGCAAATACATGCAGTGGGATTTAAGAGAGTCTTCACATCAATGAGAATATTCCCTAAACCTGTCTTCCCAACACAGAGGAATAACAGACAAAAGAAAGTGAGTAGGAACTGAAACTATAAAGAACAAGAACTACAAGTATCAAAATAAAAAACTGAGCTTTGACTCTATATTTTCTAGTCCCATGAAGAATTCAAGATCTCCTCCATGTTTACAGAGAAAAGAAGGTTAATGATTAATAACTGTACATTTTCTAGCTGAGAAAGTATACATTTATCTTTAAATTGTACTCTAAATTTTGTAATTCCTTAAATACACTCATAAAATGTGAGCAAATAGTGTTTGTGTATTATTTAGTTAGTAATTATTTCATTCATAATTTATGTTAGCCTTTTCTTAACCTTATCCTGTACAAAGAAAGTCTAATCAATTGAATAATGTGTGGACCTCCCTTACTCTTTGTTTACTACCCTCAGGGAATTATTAAATTTGGATTATTGACTCATATACCCAAATGTCAGGCATGATTGTTCCCTCAGTAACACCTGTTTGAGTTGCAGAAATAATACCCAAGAGAAAATAAACAGCCTGTGGAAGTCTAGGCCAGGGATGTGGGAACTTTCATGTACATCTGTGGATTCATGAACTTCACATGAAGAGAGGAAAGCTCTAACAAACTCTGGTTCACATTTCCAAATAAAAGCAATTAGCAAGAGAAGAGGAGCACACCACCCTTTCTAGAGAACATGAGTAGTTTCACGTTCACCTCAATTCTTAATGCCTCCAAATTCATTTTACTGGCCTGGCCCCTTGGACATTTGAGTTTATGATCCCTAGTACAGTCTGAGAGGCTCACAAGCTAGAGTTGCAGCAGTATCACAGATGCTTAATGTTCTTATTCTTTAGAGAAGAATTTATTTTTATTACTCTGGAATAGACTCCATTGTATTTTTGGAATGTTTCAGTCCTTTGAATTTTAACCAGAAATTGGAATGCTGACAGTCTTCATTTTTATTAGTTAGCTACTTTGTTCCATCAATTTTACTTTGGGCACACTGTACAAAGAGCATTTGAGAATCTCTAGACACTAAATTCTAATTCCTAATGCCAGATACATAAATTTATGCTCTATCTTCCAGCATAATCAAGAAAGAAAGTTAAAACTGGCTTACTGAAGAGGCTGAAGAATAATGTTTTAAAAATAACACTAAACATCTGACCTACCTAGTTTATCACTACAGCAAGACTTCGCAAGGCATTCAGTAATTAATGGTACGACCTATACATGATTGGGAAAATTAATGGAGGACTTATTTCAAGTAAAAATCCATTTACTAAATGAAAGATGTTTTCGTTCTACACCATTATCCTCAAGCAGAGGTAAACCTTAGTATATGCATAATTACAGTGCAGAAGGGAGATTGCTGGGCATGATGGCTACTGCAGGCAGTGTTGTAACACTAGTAACCTCTCTCTGGATGACTGTGTGGTTGTTGTTAGGTGCCTTCAACCAATCGGAACCTTGCCCTTTGTGCGCCATCCTCAGCATCTTTATTACGCTCAAGCCCGTTGTTACAGTCACTGTGTGAAACCCATCTTGTTGAGAGTCTCCTCTCTCTCTGATCCTCCACTTTTCCCAGCATGAAGTCTTTTTCCACAGACTGGTCTCTCTTGATAACTTGCTCAAAGTGTGTGAGATGAAGTTTCACTGCACTTTGAAGTCAAACCCTGAATGCCTTTGTTGTTGTGTACTATCATGTCAGAGTTGATCCATAGCTGACCTTCCAGGGGATTCTCAGAGGCAGTAAATCACACGGACAGAGATTGCCCATACCTCTCCCATAAAGCAACTAGTAGATTCAAACCCCGTGCCTTTGGGATGGCAGTCAAGCTCCTTATCACTAGATCCCAGAGCGCCCTTGGATGTCTTTATGGTTCTGTAAAAATGAGATAATGGAGCAATAGCAATCCATCAAATAGGTAGAAAATCAAGAACTTCAACTGTCCATTATTTCCTCCCTACTTTCATTTCAGAAACAACAGGAAAGAAAAAAAATATATGTATGTGTGTGTGTGTGTGTGTATAACTCGGGTGACCCTGTGAACAACAGATGTTAGCCTTGGCCTATCCTGTGTCATCTCCACGATCTCTGTCATGCTCAAGCCCATCCTGATGGATGCTGTGGAATTCCATCCCTTTACGACTCTTCCTTTCTTTTGCTGACCCTCTACCTTTGCCCACCATGATGTCTCTTTCCAAAGCCTGATTCCTCCTGAAAATATGCCCAAATTAAGTGAAATGAAGTTTCACCATCCTTGCCTCTAAGGGGCACTCTGGTTGTACTTACTCTAAGACAGAGTGTGTATTAGATAGCTTAGTTTAAAGATTTGAATACTTGTCTTTGTTCTCTTTCTTTGGAGATGTACTCACCTCCCTAAAATATGCTATGTTGTTGTTGTTGTTATGTGCCGTCGAGTCGTTTCCGACTCATAGCGACCCTATGCACAACAGCCCTAAACCCTGCTCTATCCTGTGCCAACCGCACTGCCTCTGACACACCCATCCCGATTACCCCAGTCACTGAATCGATCCATCTCATAGAGGGTCTTCCCCTCCTGTGCTGTCCCTCCACCCTCCCAAGCATGATGTCCCTCTCCAAGGACCCGTAAGACAGAAAAACCCCAAATAACTCATATGTAAATACTTAAGGCAAACCAGAGAAAGCATGCTACAAGAGGAGTTTGTGTGTGTGTGTGTGTGTGTGTGTGTGTGTGTTTTAAATGCTCATGTGAAAATATTACAAAATGGTAATGTGTCTCTTTTAAGCTAATTCCTGTAGCATGCTGATGCCTGACTGGACACACAACCTACATAAGTTTCTCTCCATTCAGTGTCATCTCCATTAAACAGAGGGAAACTCAGAAGTTCACTGAAGCACTTTAATGACCACAAGTTGGGTAGCAAGAACCTGGGGCTTTTTCTGAGTCACGTGATGGAAACTGCTATAAGGTCACAGTCAGAGTTCTGCTAGATGATCGCTGTGAGATGAAGGCAACACCAAAAATGAGAGTAATTCTTGCTGTTTTTCAAGGAAGTGGCCTTTTATTGTCACTGTGGAAGTCCATTCTGTGACTACAATTCCTATCAATTACAGAGGTCATTTAAACTCCGAAATGAAGAAAAAGAAGACTTGCACCTTGCTAATATCTCCAGGCCTAGAGCTTTGATCAAACCTCAAGAACACTCTCTCACCAATTGCACCCCATTAGTTGGAAGCACAGGACTGATTCTGCCAACAAGGACAGTGATCCCATTTGTCTCAAAGAGTCACTTTCCCCAATGTGCTCTACAGGTTGAGGGGGGTGGTTTGTTTTTTCTTCCCTTCATATGGGATATGAATGTGTGGCAGAAAACTACCAAAAGCATTCTAAAATAAGGACATAATTCAAAAAGGAAAAGAGATAGCTCTCTCTCACACACACACCAAAAGCTCAAGACATAGGCCATTTAGATAAGTAAGAACTGTCCAGAAATCAGACTAAAACAACCAATATTGCACACATTCTTCAAGAACTATAGACTTCAAACAGTATTTGTTCAGTTACTAATTAAAGGATAAGTATTGTTGTTGTCATTATGTGTCATCAAGTTGCTTGTGACACATAGTGCCCATATATACAATGGCTCAGAACCCTGCCCTATTCTGAGTCAGTCTTACTGCCTCCAACACACCTACCCCCACTACCCCAGTCAATGAATCAATCCATCTCATCCAGGGTCTTCCTCTCTTGTGCCGTCTCCCCACCCTTCCAAGCATTATGTCCTTCTCCAAGGCAACATGCCCAAAATATGTGGCACAGAGCTTCAAACTCTTTGCCTTCAAGAAGCAGTTTGGTTTCATGCTTTCCAGGGCAGGCCTATTTGTTCTCTTGGCAGTCTGTGGAATGTTCAATACTCTTCTCCAACACCACAGCTCAAAGGCATAAAATCTTCTGTCATTCTTAGTAATTTTCCAGTTCTCTGTGTAGTACATTGGAAATACTACAATTTTTAAGATAGACCCAAATTTAACACAGCTTTGCTGTGTTATATTCTGTGCTTTGACTAACGTACCACTCTGCATGTCAACTTTCTCATCTCTGCATTGTTATTAATAAAATCTATCTTTTGGAATTGTTATAAGGATTGAATGAGGTAATATACCTTAAAGTGCCAGAAATACATTATTTGTCTAATAATTCAAAGTTCATCTCATTCTTATAGAATTGGAATCATTCTTATCGAATTGGAATCAGCTCGTGGCTGATCATGCAATAGGTTTTCCAAGTCTATAAATCACACAGGAGAAGATTGCTCGTCTTTTGTTTCAGAAGTGATTGGTGGATTCAAACTTCTAGAGAGTTGCACATTCCCTATGCACTATATACCCTGTAGTTGTGAGTAGGTGCTAACTACTTCTCATCATTTTATTTTAGTTCTTTCATTTTTATTTTTAGATGTATTATTTTAATCTATTTTTTCTTCTAATATTTTATTGGCTTGCATATAATAATTTATATACATTATATTCTGGGCATGTACACTATGTTTTATACAATCATTCACATAATTTTCTTTTATATATAAGTATTATTGCTCTGACTATTACTATTATTACCATGTCTTTTCAAGTCCCCATTAAATCTTTCCCATTCCTTCATCCCACTATCTTCCCACTCACCTCAGCTATCCTAGTGATTTCTTCCCCTTCCCCTTTTATACTCCTCTTTTCCCCTCCCCCTTTTGAATATTTATACACATCTTGCTTAGTTATCCTATCTTTACAATAATTGTCTTAATAATTAATTAATTAATTGCAGTATTTATCCTTGTTATAAATGTGTAAATGAAATGAGTGCTCTATTCAAGGCTATCTTGCTCTTTTTTGTGGTTCTATAGCATCATCGTCCTATAGTTATTTACTTTCCCTCTTCAAAGTCAAGCTGTGTCATTTTCTGTAATAGAAGCAAAAGCAAAAGAGCTAAGTAAAACTGTCAGAGCCGAAGGATGAAACGATCTAGAAATGTGCACATGTCCGATTGCATGAGACAAATACCTGCAACATGCTCTCACTCTGTGTGCAATAAGAAGAAATTTCCCTCTGAAAGAAATGGAATTTCTCTTGGACAGACAGAAGCAAGCTTTGGGTCAAAGAAAAAGAAGGGCTTTTCTTACTCATAGCATCAGAAGCCAGGAATTAAGAGTCAGATTCCAGGAACTACAGGAGACTGCCAGGAACCTTTTAGAGGTAAGTACTCGGGTGTCTTAGGGGACGTGTGTGTGGATGTATACTTGAGTGTGTGCATGAAATAATGACCTGGCTGCTTTGGTGATGAAAACACCGAGAATCCAGGCCCACACAGGCATGAAGATAAGACTAAAGAGAAGAACTTCACCGCCCAGCCCATCACTCAAGCGGGGTAATCACAGTACCAGGTCACAGAAGCACATTGTTTCTGTGGACAGGAACTCCTGAGGCTGCTGAACAGTTGAGTATCAATGCTTATACACGACCTACTCAGCACCAGGTAACTTCAGCTCTCTGGCCTGCAGACGGGCTGCGTCAGCATGCCTGGGTGCCTGTGCTTCAACAGTGACACCATGTGGCAGTGACAATAGCCCAGGTATTATTATGCACTAAGTAGGTTTTCTGGATTTATTTCCTTGGGATGAATTTTTAGATAGAATGAGACCTGGATATTCTTGTCATCATGTCATGAAGTACTCAGGGTTAAAAGAAATGTGTTCTCACACTAGGATGGCATGGGAACTAGGCCATTTAATTTGAATGTGAAAAGTAAATATGAACCTGTATGTAATTGAAACTGGACATACGAGTTAATGCAGGTGACGGGTGGAATCCCAGTTCTAGAGGACATTATGTGGAAACAGTGGTGACAGAAAGTGGTCAGTGCTTCCTGTAGATATCAAAAAGTATACTAACAAGAGCACGACAGCAGTGGGTAGGAGAGCAGGAGGAGCCCTAGAAATGGATCTTGCAAAGGGATAATGTCAGACAAACTCAGAGAGAGCAGGGAAGAAAGGGTAGCTCCACTTCACAAGACTGAAGTTCAAAAATAGACTTCAATACTGGGGGCAGCAGAGGGCAACAATGACAGGAAAAGAGGTCCAAGTCAATAAGGGCGATGTGGAGGGTAAGCTGTTAAGACAAGCTCCTTAGACAGAGGCAGAATCAGGAGTGTGATCAGTGGAATAATGCCAGGATCCAATCCCAGCAATAAAAATGGAAACATTCATTCATCCATTCACTCAGCAAATTTATATTGAGTAGTATTACTGTATGTCAAGTACTATTCTAGGCAGTAGGGATACACTGAGATCCATTGCTGCTTAGCTGACCATCACTTCTAGCAATTCTATCAGAATAGAACCGCCTGATAGTTTCCAAAGTTATAAATCCAAATGGAAACAGATTGTAGTATCTTTCTTTCACAGAGGGACCACTGTGTTCAAACCACTGACCATCTGGGTTAACAATCTGAGTGCTTCATCACCAAACCACCAAGGCTCCTTACAAAAGACATGTTGTTGTTGTTGTTAGGTGTCGTCGACAACATCTCACAGTCACCCTGCGAACGACAGATCTGAACATTGCCCTCTCTGTCTCTGACATGATAAAAACTCATTGTTACAATCCCTAAGTCATCCCATCTTGATGAGGGTCTTCCTCTCTTTCTCTGATCCTCCACTCTGCTCAGCATGATATCCTTTTCCAAAGACTATCTCCTCCCGATAATATAGCAGCACACAAAATGAACAAAAGTCCCTGCTCCCATATAATTTACAACCTATCAAGCAAAACAGACAAAAACTAAGAAGATACAGAGCATAAGGTGGTTAAATCAATGACAAATAATAATGCAGGGAGGAGAGATAGGACGTGATTATGGAGAAAGTGTGATATTTTAAATATCATGACCAGGGAAGGCACCTTCTAAGTTGGAGTCTAAGCGAAGAGGTAAGGAATTGAGTCATGTGGGTACTTGCACACAAGGTTTCCAGACAGAAAGAACACAACAGAAAGCAACAGCACCAAGACAAAACCAAGTCAGGAATGCTCGAGTAACTGCAATGAGGTCTTTGGAGTTTCAGCCCCAAATGAAGATTTGAAAATTAGGAGATGAGTACCAATAGGCACAGGGTCAAAATGCAGAGGGTTTTGTAAGCCACACGGGTGTGGGCTTTTACTCTGGGAGACATGGGACCTCTGGAGGGCTGGACAAAGCTGTATCAAGACAAGACAGAACAGAAGTGGACAGACTGGGTGGAAAGCTACTGAAGAGCCCATTATAAATAATGGTGGCGAATGAATGGAAATCCAAATTCTCTGTAAATGTTGACTAAAATTATAAAAAAAAAAATGGTGGCATAGGGTTACACAATTTGATGGGTGGAGGGAGGGAGGGGAAAGGTCTGGTGTGAAAAATAATTTATATGCAGTTTATATATAAACCAGTATAAACAATTTTTAAAAAAAGCAATGGTGGCAAGGTTAGTGTGCTCATCATGAAGGTAGTAATAAGTGTATGGATATATGTTAATGAACGAGCTGACCCAACTTGCTGCGTGACTGGTTAGGGAGTGTGAAAAGAAAATCTGGAGAGATAAGCAAGGATACAAGGTTTGAAGGCTGAGAGAGTAATAAGATCATTATAGTCCAGGAAGGAATGTCATGTGGCTCCAAGTCACTGAGGCTCATTAAGTGGCTCTCTAACCTTGCAAGACACAAGCAGGTGGTGGCTTAGTGGTAAGAAGCTGCACTGCAATGTCAAAGGCACACACTTCAAATCCATCAGCTGCTCTGTGGGAGAAAGATGGGCAATCTCCTCCTGTGCAGTTTACTGCCTCTGAAAACCCACTGAAGGGTCAACTGCGGGTCAGTTCTGACTCTGGCACACAAAAACAACACGATAGTGAAAAGAATATGGAATGGGGGGGGAGGAAATCAAATCATCATAAACCCTCAATTTTAGAACCTACCAGATCAGTCAGAGCTCTGCTCCCTTGGTCCTACCTGCTATTTGAGGTGATGTGAGTGTCCTTCCAGATTAGCAGCATATATCCAGAGTCATGAGACAATTTCTATTGTCCTGTGTTCCTCTTGCTTATTACCAAAAGCCTAAATGAACTCTAAATATGTGATATCAAAACCTGTTTTGTGAGAGGATGTGAATATATGACAAGAACAAGCCTGCTTTATCAATGCTCTCCACTTTGCCATAAAATAGTAGCCTTAAAATATCCACCAAGCTGCTGGCTTTCATAAGTAATGCTATTTGGCTAACTCTTCAGGTGTTCTTATATAAATGATGAATCCTACTTAACCCAGATTTCCTGGAGAAGCCACTTAGAATATTTGTCCTGTATCCTTTACATCAATCCAGACATTTGAGTGTAGTGTTCATCTTGCAGAGTGTCACATTGCGTTTCCTTTCCTGGCCACTGCCAGTTCCCCTAGTGACTGGGCACGCTCATCTCAGATATCTGGTCCAAAGTGAGTCTCCTTGCAAGGACCCTCATTGACTTCTCCTTTCATACTTCTTCAGACCCATTACCACCTTCATCTCTATTTTTCCATCACTGTTTCTCTTAAAAATTGGCATCTTCAAGAAAGCCCAACAGTATAATTCATGTCAACATAGGTAGCAACCCACACCAGGTTTTGGAATAGTTTTCTTAAAGATCCGGCACTCATCTACAGAGCACACACACACACACACTTCATATATCCTTCATACCTCTTGACTTGTAACATCAGAACTCTCACTTACCAATTCAGTCTGACAATCACAGTATAGCTACCATTCTCTTAAAGGAATAGTCACCTCGCAGACTCCCCCCTCATGAGTCTTTGCAGGTACTGAAAAAGTGTGTCAGTCCATCAAAGACCCTTTGCTCTTCTGCTCTCTAGAGGACATTCTTTCTTTTCTATTTCTTCTTTTGCTTTTTACTGAATTTAAGTGAAAGTTTACAGAGAATATTTATTTCCCATTGAACAATTTATACACATTTTGTTTTATGACATTGGTTGTGATCTCTAGGGGACATTCTTGCAAATATATTAGTGTCCTCTGGGCTTTGGGGTGTGCTAAGTAGTTGACCTATTATCTCCAGCAGTGTATTTTTAATGAAATTTTGACAGTTTAGCATCTCCTTGCATAACTGCGGTCTAGGGTATCTGTCAAGAGTGACAGCTATTTAAGAAAGCATGGAGAATAATCTACCAGTTATCAGCCCTGTCCTGAGGTTTCCTACAAATTGCTATGCCCTTGAAGCTAATTTTAGTTGGCAACAGAAAATCAATACAAATAACAAGAGATGGTTTAATCTCTTTAGGTATGTTGTAACTCACATCACTGCATATACATTCATTCACATAGATAGACAGACAGACACACACACACATGGAGATGTTAGAAGTTTCTGAAGGAAATAAAGAGTATGAACAAACCATAATCAATGCAAAGAGAAGAAACAGTAATTCCACTCAGAGAAACAAAATGTCCACAGCAGGCATACATGCCAGTTATAACCTGTGTGGAGCAGGAAGATTGGAAGATTTGTCTTATTAACTCATTTGTTAGTAACCATGTCTTTCCCAAATGATAAAAGAAGTTCTTCTTATGAGCCCCCATGAGCTTTTGAGCTGGGTCCTCGGCACTGTCTCATTGTTGGAAGTCATATTCCAGTACTGTTTGAATGTAATCAAATTTCCCAGGGATTACACTCTAATATAATGTGTTCCTCTGCTCTAACAGCTCAGGAAGAGAGAGCTTTCATACAGTAACTACTGTTGTTTCTTGAAAAATCCAACATTGTTCCTTATAATACATTACACACTACAAGACTTTTTGTTTGCTATCAGTCTAGATTGGTTATGGCGTCAAATGCATTCTTTTCCATGCCTGTCAAATTCTACCATTGGCCTGAGAAAGTTTCAGGCAATGGTCAAAAGATAACTTCAGGAAATAGAGATGAAATTTTCCTCTTCGTTTCAAGAAAGTTAAGCTTTCTCCTTTGCCCTCAAAATCAAATTAGGAAAGGGATTGTATCATTGCACATAGAAGCAGCCTTCCCCCATGCCATCAAATGATGGAAGTGTTTGTGTTCCTCCTTGTGGGCAGAGGGAAGATAAAATTGTTTAACACCACAGGCTCATAATGAAAAACACTAGTCATTTGATCTGCTCATCCTCATCTGTAATTTCTCTCTCAAAAGGGGGCCATTCTTAAGTTATTACTCTGGTGGTTACCTCCAAATCTCTAAATAGTAAGCTCTAATTTCTGCTTCATGGTGTATCAACTTTAATCATTGTACGTAACTTTCTGCTGCAGTAAGTGAATGTTAATTCATTTGTACCACCTCCCACCCGCTCTCCCCTATACCTTCCATGTGGTTAAGTCACTACTTTCTTTTCACTTCCTCCCTCCCTCTCTCCCTCCCACAGATTATCCCTGCAATTTCAAAGTTAAACCTCCATTATTTATTTCATTTATTTGAAGACTAAAGTGCACCTGATTCAGGCCATGGTATTTTCAATCCCTTGCTATGCATTGAGAGCTGAAAAATTAATAAGGATGATGAAAGAAGAGTTGATATCTTTGATCTGTGTGATGTTGGAGTAAAGTACTGTCTATCTTATGGACTGCCAAAAAAAAATAATCCTGGAGGACGGCTTCATCCCTGGTAAAGCAAATGGTCCGTAGAAGAGACAGAGATGCTCCATAGGAAAGGCTCACACAGTGGTTGCAACAATGAGCTCATGCCCAGCAGTGACCGTAAGGATGACATAAGACCAGGCAATATTTCTCTCTTTTCAGTCATGTTCTGTGTATCTGAAAGCTGGTCAATTGAAAAGGATACTAGAGGAATAATTGATGGCTTTGAATTGTGATGTTGGAGAAGAGTACTGAGTATCCCATGGACTGTGAAAAGAACAGATATGGCTTGGAGATGGTGCAGCCAGAGTGCTTTTTGGAGGAAAAGACAATAAAGCTTTGTCCCACATACTTTGGGCATGTTGTTAGGAGAGGCTATTCCTTGGAGAAGCACAGCATACTTGAAAAGGTGAAGGGTCAGTGAAAGAGAAGAAGACCCTCAACCAGATGGATTGAGACAGTGACGGCAGGACTCAGGGAGTATGAGGATGGCACAAGATAGGAGAGGGTTCAGATCTGTTGCTGATAGGGTCATGAGGAGTCAGACTTGGCTCAGTGACAACTAGCAACAAGAATCAGAAACAAGAAGGACAAGAAAGTAACTTCAGCAAGAGTTTTTTAGAGAGAGCCTACACTGTCAACATCCTGAACTTGAACTCTGCCCTCCAGATCTGTGATAGTATAGATCTCTCTGTCAATATAAGTCAAGATTCATTGATTTATTTGAGATTATTTATTACTTTACAACTAGAAAACTAATAAAGGTGCACAGGAAGGTAGATCTTTTTATCTTAAGTTTTTAGATGTCTTAAATATCTCACGAACTCTTGATGGCTCTAGAAATACTCACTGAGCTACAGCATACCTAGGTGTGTTGCTCGGCAGAATTCACTTTCAGGTAAGTAGACAGGGGAATTCCTGAAAGCCAGAATAAGGGATCAAATGGTTACATACCAACATTAGTCCTTGTGGTTTTCTCTAGAAAGTTCACTCAAAGTTATAAAGAAAAAATAATTACCTTCTGAGGCCCAGAGGTAGTAAGGCCATCTCTATTTTATGTAGAAATAGTTCCCTATATCCTGTAACTCTATTTCCTCAGCCTTTTCCTTCTTAGCTCTGGAAAAAAGCACATTTGTATAAACAATCTCACTTACTCATAGTTTGCTCCCTCCTCTAGAACACAAGCTCCATAAAAAAGAGAGCTCTTGTCTGTGTAGTTCACTGCTCTGCCCTCAGTTCCCGAGACACTATTTAACACAGGTTAGTAACAGGTTAATATTTCTTGAAGTAATAACTACATGGATAAAAATGATTGGGCTTCACTAACCCAATCCCAATAAACCATTTACACTGATGTTGCTGTTAGATACTGAGTTAATTCTGATTCATAGTGACTCTGATTCATAGTGTACATCAGATAAAAACCTTGCCAATTCTGCATCATTTTCACAGCCTGCACTGTATTTAAACACATTGTTATTGTCACTGTGCCAATATATCTCCTTGAGGGTCTTCCTCTTTTTCTCCAACCATCCTTCCGTTTTTCTAAGCATGATGTCTTTCTCCAGGGATTGGTCCCTCCTGACAATATACTCATAGTATGTGATACTAAATCTCACTATCCTTACTTCTAAGGAGCTTTACGGCTGCACAGATTTTCCAGGAAGAGCTGTGTTTTCTTTTGGCAGTCCATGGTATATTCAACATTCTTCACTCATACTACATACAGAAGAATCAATTTTTCTCTTGCCTTCTTCATTCATTGTCTTATTTTTCACATGTTGTTATTATGTGCCATTGAGTTGCTTCTGATTCATAGCCTCCCTATGTACAAGAGCTCTGAACTCTGCTCTATCCTGAACCAACCTTATTGTCTCTGACACATCTACCCCCATTTTCCCAGTCACTAAGTCAATCCATCTCATCCAAGGTCTTCTTCTCCTGCGCTGTCCCTCCACCTTCCCAAGCATGTTGTCCCTCCCCAAGGGCTAGTTTCTCCTTGCAGTATGCCAAAAGTATGTCAGACGGAGCTTCAGAATACTTGCTTCCAAGGAGCAGCTTGGTTTTACCCTATCCAAGACAAACTTGTTTGTTCTCCTAGCAGTCCATGGTATATTCAGTACTCTTCCACAGCACCACAACTCAAAGGCATCAATTCTCCTTCTGTCATCCTTAGTCATTGTCCAACTTTCTGATTTATAGCATGTAATTGTGAAGACCATGGCTTGCATCAGGCACGCATTAATCTCCAGACTGGCGTTGTTACTCTTCAGTACTCTGTAGAGGTTAGAGAACAGACAGACTTACCCAATGCAATCAGTCTTTTGATTTCCTGGCTGCTGGTACCAAGAGTGTTTATTGTGGAGTCAAGCAAACAATTGAAAATTCCATTGCTTGGGTCACATGCACCTTAATCTTTAAAGTGGCATCCTAGTTCTTTAGCATGATCAAAGCGGCTAGTATGAAAGAAGCCTTTCACAACCAATCTGCTCAATGCAATATGACTTTTATAGTTTCTTGACTGCTCCTTCTGTTGGTGTTGATTACAGATTCAAGCAAAATAAAATCAAGAATCATTTCAATCTTCTCTCTTTTTATCATGATGTTGTCCATTGGCCAAATTGTAAGGATTTTTGTTTTCTTGATGTTGAGGTGCAACTCATACTGAAAGTCTTTGATCTTCTCCATTAGGGCTTTAAATTTTCTTCACCTTCTGAAATCAAGATTTTGTCAATTGAATAACATGGATTATGGATGAATCTTCCTCCATTACTGATGCCACATTCTTTGCTTCATAGTCCAGGTCTCAGAATATTTGCTCATCATACACATTGAATAGGTATGGTAAAAGGGTATAACTCTGAAGGAAACACTTTCTAATTTTAAACCATGATATATCTCCTCATTTTGTTCAAATGGCTGCTTTTTTATCTCTCATTAAGGTTCCAGATAAATACAATTTGGTATTCTAGAATTCACATTCTTCTCAGTATTAGTCTTAATTTCTTTTGATCTACACAGTGAAAAGTCTTTTCATAATCATTAAAATATAAATAGAAATATTTCTCACAATCTCTACTTTCAGCCAAGAACCATCTGACAGCAATAATGACATCCCTCATCCCCTGGCCCCTTCTGAATTCAGCTTCAATTTCTGCCAGTTCTCTGTCCATGTGTTTCTCTAGCTATTTTAAAACAGTCTTTATTTACATAAATAACAATAAGAGATGAAAAAAATATATTTGATGTCATAAAAAATATTTAAGATGCTTACTATTTGTAACATTTCATTTTGAGAATAGAGAAAGTCCAACTCTCAGACCCTAGATTAAGAAAAAGAGGTCCTTCAAATTGAACAGTGTCACTGTCAATCATCTCAATAAGGACATGTCATCTTAGCTCTGCTTTTTCTCTACTCCTCTTAAGGGTCTATTTGGGCTTTTTAAATAAATCAAGGTTGAAAACCTCACTGACAGAAGGCTAAGAGATATTATCAGAGTTCTTCTGTTAGCATTCTCTTCAATAGAAAATGTAAGCTATTTTACTGAAAGCTGCTTTTGATGCAAGAGTGCTTCTTAAAATCTGTTTGTCATTCACTGCTTTATGAAGAAAATTCTTTAAATAAAAACAAGACTTGTAAAAACTTTCATCTTACCAACTGCCAAATACCCCCCCAAAACACTGCCCGAAAAGTTTTACACATTTCTCCATTTATCCAATAATAGAAGAATCTTGTGAAAATTTTGTAAGATAAAATGGAGTAAAGTGAAGAGGAAATTATTAAGAATATGTATGGGACAAAATTTTAAGCATTCCCAGATCAAACAAAAATAACCTACCAAGTCATGCAAAAGAACACATAAACCTTAAAATAGTAGTGACATATGATAAAATAAGGAAGGAGACGATACACAGCCTATATAAAGTAGAAATAAGGTATGTAGTGTAGCCTCCAGAAAGATATTTTGGCTACACCACTCTTACCCCTTAGGGTACATGCTGCTGCTGTAATTGTTGTGTGCTGTTGAGTCAATTATGACTCATAATGACCCTGTGAACAATAGCTCTGAACCCTGCCTTGTCCTGAGCCAATTTCACTGTCTCTGATACACTTGCCCAATTGCCCCAGTCAATGTGTTAATCCATCTTATCTAGGATCTTCCTTTCATGCGCTATCTCTCCATCATCCTTTTCCAAAGACTCTTCCCTCCTTTCTAAAGATTAAATCCCTGTGCACATCAAAAACTTTTTCCAATAGGGTGAAAAGAAAACTTACTGACTGGGAGCAAACATTTGGCAATACCATTTCAGATGAGAGACTGATAAAGAAAGTTTCCAGAATACTCCTGAGCATCCACAAGAAAAACACTGATTACTCAATTACAAAATGGGCAAAAGACCTGGAAAGACTTTTCACAGAGGAAGACATGTGAATGGCCAACAGACACACTCAAAATCACTGGTTTTAAGAAAGATGTAAATCCAAACCACAATAAGATACTACCTCACTCCAGGAGCAGTGGCAAAGTTTAACAGGACAGCAAGCAATAAATTTTGGAGAGGATGTGTGTTGGTGGTAATGTAAAATAGTATAAGCACTCTCTGGAAGGCAGTTTGCTGCTTCCTCAAAAAACTGAACATAGAAATTCCATATTACCTAGCAACTCCACTGCTTGGAATATACCCCAAGAAAATAAGAACTGAGGCTCCAATTATTCACCAGCACAAGCCCAGATGTCCAACCACAACTGAATGGATTGAGGAATCATAGTACATTCACACAATGGAATATTACGCAGCACACAGGAGCACTGATTTTATAAATTAGTGCCTAAACTTGGGAAGAACTGGAGAGCTTTATGCTGAGTGAAATACTTAGTCTCATAAAAATAAACATTGGAGGGGGGGGTTTAAATTTATTTTTAAATTTTACCTTGGTTTATTTGCAAAGTTTGAATGCATTGTTTTTCAGACCAGATTCCTCAAATTTATTTAATCTTCCCACCCATCAAATTGTACAACTCCATAATCAATCTTCCTGCCTGTGCACATCCTCATCCCTCTGCTTCCACCCTCCCCTCCTTTGGTCCTCATACTCATTCTACAATAATGGTTTTATATAATATTTGAACCCAACCCTGATGCCACATTCTTTTTCCTAAAGTCCAGTCTCTCAAATGATCTCTTCTGCATATAGATTGAAAAGGTATGGATGAAAGATACATCCCTGATGCATTCCTTTCTTGATTTTGAACCATGCAGTATTCTCTTGCTCTGTTCAGATAACATCTTCCTGTTCTAGGTATAGGTTTTGCATAAGCACAGTCAGGTGTTCAGGAATCCCCAGTCTTTTTAATGTCAGCCACAATTTGTTGTGAATAACACAGTTAAAAGCCTTTGTATGGTCAATACAATACAAATAAACATCATTCTGGTAATCTCTACTTTCAGTCATGATCCATCTGACATCAGTAATAATACCTCCAGTATCAATCACAGCCTCTTTTAAATCAAATTTGTCTTTCTGGTAGTGGGATAAAATCAATTTGGGAGACATATGTCAAGTTGTGCTGATATTTCAACTAGGTAATCCCCACAGCATGCGTGTAGGAGCACAAAGAAAGGTGGACTTATCTCTTGTAATTGAAGATTCAAAGAGGACCTCAAGGTTATCAAAAGGATTAAGGAAGGAACCTCTAGATTTCTAACCTGGCACAGTGTCACTTATCCATAACTACTTGCAATTTGTATTTTTATCTAAATTCTCTTAGTTGTAAGAAATATTGCATAGGGCCACTGCTGTAAAATGGGACTGACATCAGGGTTGAGGGAAGACAGAAAAGGAGGGGAGGAACAATGTATATTGCATTGAAACAGATGAGGGAGAGATCTGTTTAAAAGGGATATATGAATGGGTATTCTTGTCATTACAGAAGTCCAGAGTGAAGGCTGCAGAGTGGAGTGGACTTGGGGGGAAGGGATTGCATAACAATGAAAGAGTCTTTTTCTTTTCAAGGAGAAGAGTGAATTGGGGGAAGGGGGTGGGCAGGGAGAAAAGTGCAACAATGAATGATTGGAAACCCCAAGTCTCTGTAAACTTTAATTTAAATTAATTTTAAAAAAAAGAAATAAAGACTTATTCAATTCTTTAAGTAATTTGGATTGAGAATGGGATTGGGGCATCAGGACATTAGGAGTCTTATAAAAGTTTAGAAATGGGGGAAAGTGGAGTGTTGTTGTTAGTGGTGGTGGAGTCAGCTCTGACTCATAACAACCATTCTGTACTCTCTGTAACAAAACATAGCATCGTCTAATCTATGCCATCCTCATTGTCACTGGTATATCTGAGTCCATTGTTGCAACTATTGTACAGTATCCTCCAACCTAGATGACTCAACTCTCTGCATTACGTAAGACACTATTCTAATATGAACCATAAGATTTTCATTGGTTATTGTTCAAAAGTATATCACCAGACTTTTCTTTTCAGTCTTACTCTTGAAGTTCCACTGACACTTGTCCACCAGTGTGTGTCCTTACTGATATTTTAAATACTGGCAGCATAGTTTCTGTCATGTTCTCGTTCTTGTTGTTGTGTCCTGTAGAGTTGGAACTGACCCATGGTTTGGTTTTCAGAGACAGTTAATCCCAAAGGAGGAAATTGCCCATTCTTCTCCCACAGAGTATCTGGTGGCCTTAAATATATGCCTTCAGAATTGCAGCACAGCTTCTTGCCTCTAGACCACCAGAGCTACCTATCATAGCAACACTTAAACTGTCAGAGTGTGACAGATATGCAGAAGAGAATAGTGTGCATAGCATCAGAAATAACAAGTGTGAGCATCTAGCTATTTCTGATGTGAAAATAGTGCTTTTTATTTTGTTGCAAATACAGTCCCAAGATTATGGATAAATGGCTTAAAATAAGGAGCTGAAGATATTTCTGTGTGATACTAACACTTTATGTTATGGTGTTGGTTTCAGTCTTGTATATATTTGTGGAAAACAGTCAAGCTGTATATGCTTAAAATGGGTGTATTTTATTGCATGTGGCCATACTACATTGTATTATCACTATATTTTTAAGAAAGTGGTTAAAATAAATTTTAAGTAATTTTAATAAAAGCTTTATTAATTCCTTTTACTTTTTTTGAAAGAAGATAGTGATGGTCCCTTTGTTCTCTTGATTTATCACAGGTTGATGGGTAGAGTTTTGGAGTCAGGATCCACTTTTGTGTTAAATTAATTTTTTCATTTCTTTAATATTTTATGATGCCATTAGTGGCCTTTGATATAAGTCATACTCTTGGAATGAATAAGTTATTCCTTGAATAAACTAGACATTAACTCATTGACCTCAGTCTTTTTTTCTATTAATTTTTATCTTTAGAGTAGGGAAAAAAATCAAGCAAAACATAGCTTATAAGTATTTTCTTGAGGTAAAAACGCCAATCATCTATTTCACATAAAAAATTTGTGTGAAAGAGTACTGACACTACAATAAAATTTTGGAAGAAAGTTGCAACTTTATTTTCCTTAATATATGGCAAAAGATTATACTAAGATTAATTCTTAGCAATAATTAAAATTACTAAAAGACTGATTTTTATAGATCCATACTATTAGGCCTCGAGTTTCTATATGAAAGGATGCTGAGAGAAGAATGTTGAATAACCCAGGAAGCATCAAAGAAGATGATGGAGTACATAGAGTCACTGTATCAAAAAGAATTGGCTGACCCAGAAGAATTTCACAAAACAGCATATGATCAAGAGGCATGGTGATCAAAGAGGAAGTTCAAAAGGAATTCTGAAGGACTTGACAAAAAATAAAGCCCCAGGAATTGATGGAATACCAATTGACATATTTAAACAAACTGATGCTGTCCTGGATGTGCTCACCAGGTTGTGCCAAAAAACTGAGGACAACAACCTGGCCAACTGACTGGAAGAGATCTATATTTAGTCCCATTCCAAAAATAAGTGACCCGACAGAGCACGGAAATTACTGAACAATTATCACTAATATCACACACAAGCAAGATCATGCTAGGATTATTCCAAACCAATTGGAACAGTACATCAGCAAAGAATTGCCAGATGTGGAGGCTGGGTTTAGAAGAGGCCATGACACTAGGAACATTATAGGAAAGTTAGATGGATCTTAGCTGAAAACAGAGAGCACCAAAAGACTCTCTACCTGTGTTTCATTGACTATGCAAAGGCATTTGACTCTGTGGATCACAATAAATTGTTTCTAACCTCAAGAAGGATGGGAATCCCAGAATACTTAATTGTGTTCATTTGAAGCCTTTATGTGGACTGGTTTTTTTCTCAGAACAGAGCAAAGAAACACTACATGGTTCTGGATCAGGAAAGGTGTGCAACAGGGAGGCATCCTATCTCCATACCTTTCCAATCTATATGTGGAACAGATCATTCAAGAGGCTGGACTTTATGAAGAGGAATGTGGCATCAAGATTGGCAAAAGAATCTTCAACAACCTGTTTTACGCAGATGATACAACCTTGGTTTTTTTAACTGAGGAAGAAATGAGGCATTTGCTGCAGAAGGTCTAGGACTACAGTCTTCAAAATGATCTGAAGCTCAACATCAATGATTCGCACCCATGGGCCAAAATGACATCATCATGATAGCCAGAACAGATATTGAGATTGTTAACTATTATAGTTTGCTTGGTTCCACAATCAATACTCTTGGCACCAGCAGTCAGGAAATCAAAAGACAAATTGCATTGGAAAAAAAATCTGTATTCAGGGACCTCTCTAGAGTACTGAGAAACAAGAATGATAATCTGAAGACTAATGTGTACCTAATCCAAGCCATGGTCTTCACTGTTACTTGCTATGTATCAGAGAGCTGGACAATGACTAAGGATGATAGAAGACAAATCAATGTCTTTGAGTTGTGGTGCTAGAGAAGAGTGTTGAACATACCATGGACTGCCAAGAGAACAAAAGAGTCTGTCCTGAGGAGGGTGAAACCAAGTTGCTCCTTGGAGGCAAGGATTTTGAAGCTCCATCTCACATACTTTGGGCATGCTACCAGGAGGGACCAGTCCTTGGTGAAGTACATCATGGGTGAAGGGGGGAAGGGACAGACAAGATGAAAAGACCCTGGATGAGATGGATAGACTCAGTGACTAGGGTCATGGGATTAGGTCTGATGGAGATAAAGTTGGCTCAGGATAGGGCAGGGTTCAGAACTATTTTACACAGGGTCGCTATGAGTCACAAGCAACTCGATGGAACATAATAACAACTATATCTATATAGGGAGTTCTCATGGCCTAGAGGGTAGAGAATTGTACTGTTAACCCAACAGTGCCACCTTTATGGTGGTTTGAATCCACCAGTGGCTCTGCAGGAAAAGAGACAATCTCCTCCGATGTGATTTACAGCCTCTGAAAACCAGCTGGAGACTTACTTGCAATGATAACAATATTTCAACTCCAAATCAGAAGATTCTGAATTTCTCACCTGTCTTTATTCACATTGTAACAGACTTGCTGCATCTTTAAAACAATATCTTTAGGACTCCTGATAGCACAGACTATTACACACAGTGTGCTAAAGAGGTTGTCCATCTTTTTCTTGCAAAGCTTCTGATGCATTCAAACCACCAAAAGAGGAGCCGGAGCGGGGTTAGCAACACAGCTCACTACTCACTAGCCATGTGAGCTCCCTTTGCAGATGTAGTCTGGGTCTATAAAACACCAGACTTCCAGGAGCTTTAATTATTAGTTCCTAGGAGTTAATCCTAGTGTAACCTCTGGTCATTGAGTCAGTTCTTACTCATAATGATCCTTTTGGAAAGAGTACAACTACCCCGTAGGATTTTCAAAGCTGTAATTTGGAAACAGGAGTGGCATCCACTTCAGAAATAGCTTGCCTCCGGAAACTCTGTGAACTTGGAGAAATGATGAAAGTTGTACAAGTGTTCAGGTCTTTCACTCATAAGGTAACTATGAGTCATCTATGACTCGAAGGCACTTAACAGCAACAGTCCTTATGGAAGCAGGCTGCTGAATGCTCTTGGATGGCGGATTTAAACTGCTGACCTTTTGGTTAATAGCTAAGTGTTTAACCACCACACGACCAAGTCTTTGCTTGTTGTTATTGTGTCAACTGATTCATAGTTAACCCTCCAGCCAGTTTTCAGTCAGTTGATCGTGCAGGAGGAGATTGCCCATCTTTCTCCTCCCAAGCAGCTAGTGGATTCTAACTTTGGATTAGGGTAATGTTTACTACTTATTAAAGTTCACTTTGTAGAAGCCTCTCTGACAACTGCAGTCCTAACTCCATTTGCTCTTAACGTTTATGCGACAGCATCTACAAAAGTTAACACATTCAGGAGGCAGAAACAATTCACCTGAAACAATTCACAGTCTAGCTTCACGTTCCTCCCACATGTATTGCACCTGCGATACCAGTCATCCTTCTGCCAAGTCTGCTGTGCTAACCCCCAGCCCAGGGTCATACCCTCAGCCAGCTTTGCCTCTGGCTTTGTGGCTGCTGAGTGGTGCCAGAGAAAAGAAAAAAAAAACTGGAGTTCCTTTCAAAGTTGCAAATCCATGTTCTCACAGCTCAGCTCAGCTTCATTGCTTGCAGAAATGGATTTACTCTTTTTGCTATGAGACATTTAGTGACTGTTCAGGTTCTCCATCCCTTTAAATTTTGAATCTTAGATTTCCCCCTCTCACAAGAAAGATAAATATAATTTATGATAGTCTTAATCTGAACTTCTTCCCTTCTTATTCCTTGCTAGAGCACATTTTCCTCTCACATCTTCAATCTTTCTTTCTCTCCTATCTTATCATGCATGCTTCTTTCTTGCTATTATAAGTGAGCAATTGTTGTGATTTTACCACTAAACCACTCCAATGTCTCAGGAATTCCTCCCTCTCCATATCCACTCCATAGTTGCAGCTGTTTACCTCCTTGCTGCTGTTTTTGACAAGGTCCTCAAGTCAACTATGACTCATAGCAACTCTATGAACGATGTATCAAAACCCTCTCCTATCTCCTATCACACTCACAATTTCTGCCACACTGGAACCCATTGTTGAAGCCATTGTGTGTCAATCTATTCCCTTGAGGATCTTCCTCTCTTTTGTTAACCTTCTATTTTTCCAAGCATAATGTCTCTTCCAAGGACGGACTTCTTCCCACAACATGCCTGAGTTTCTTTAAGTGTGATTTCCATCCCATCCTCTTACTGAAACTACTTCCTTTCAAGGTCCAGAGGTAATTAAAAATCCAGTTGACATAGAGTCGATTCTGACTCAATAGCAATTCAATAGGACAGAGTAGACGTGCCCATATTGTTTGCCAAGCCGGATCTTTCCAGAAACAGATTGCCACAACTTTCTACCCCAGAGTGACTGCTTCAAATGGTTTCAAACCATTGATCGTTGGGTTAGCAGCAAAGTGCTTAAACACTGTACCTCCGGGATTCCTTGGAAGGAAGTTACAAATCTCAAATACAACGGCCTCTCAGCCATGTGCTTCTCAGTGCCTCTCAATACTTGGCACTATTGATCAGCACTTGTCTCCTAACTCTACGAAGTCATTCTCTCCTGGTCCCTCTGCTTTCCTTATTCTCTTCTCTGTCCCCTGGTATTGTCTGTAATCTTCCTCCCAGCTCTACAAGATGCACATGTAAAAGTGTACATTATGTGTAAGACCACTAACTGAAAGTGCCATGGTTAAAATCCACCAGTTGCTCTGTGGCAGAAAGAGGGGCAGTCTTTCCACATAAAGTACCCTTGAGAACTTGATGATCGTAAGGATATGGGTGCATTTCCCCCCTCTGCTCTTATTATTATATCCTTTCTCAGTGTTTCTATTAGCTTCTGAAGCTTTCACTCAACCTTTGACAGGCATGTTGTTCAAATCCACCAGCAGCCTCTTGACAGAAAGATGGTCAATCTCCTCATGTGTGATTACAGCCTCTGAAAACCTACTGGAGAATCAGCTGTGAGTAACTTCCAACATGACAGAATGTAACTACATCATAAACCTGTATCTTCAGATCTGCCTGCCTATTGATTTCCAGCATTTCTCTTTCCTGGTCCCTCTTCTCACCCATCAGATTAGTTCCATTTGGCCACCATTACTGACTTAACACTGGTTAGTGAAGCTTCACTTTGTGCTTGAATGTGTTTTTTCTACTGTTCTCTAAACCAAAACCATTGTCATCATATCCATCTCAACTCACAGCAACCCAATAGGATAAAGTACAAATAACTGGAGGAAAAAAAAAGTACAAATGACTGATAGACTTTGAGAAAACAAATCTTCGTAAAAGCAGAATATCCTATTTTTGTCTCATTGAACTGCTGGTGGGTTCAAACAGCCAATGTTTGGCTGACACACTTAATCCCTATGCCACCAGTATATCTGTAAAAGATCATTAAGATCAAAGTCTTTATGTTTTTATACATTACAAGATCTTGTACTACACTGATGATTGTTGTTGTTGTTGTTGTTGTTGTGCACCATTAGGTTGGAACTGACCCATAGCTGACCCTCCAGTGGGTTTCCAGTGGCAGTTAATCACACAGGAGGAGATTTCCCGTCCTTCTCCCATGAAGCACCTGGTGGCCTTGAACCACATGTTTTCAGGATTGCAGTGAAGTTTCTTACCACTGAGCCATCAGAGCTCCCTAAATTGATGATAAGAAGGTAAATCAATGAAACTGCTGTCGTCAGTTGCCCTTGTGTTGATCAGATTTTTGTGAACCTTTGCACAGCAGAGTGCAGTCGTGTACCATCTCATGATCAGTTCTGCATCAGACCACTGTGAACCAAAGGAATTTTTTTTAGTGGCTGATTTTAAAAATTGGAATTTCGCATGTAATTGGTTCTATTGGGCTCTACACATTAAAGAATGTTAAATTGACTAGCATATTCTTTTCTTTTTATTATACAACCATGAAGATGGTTTTAAAAATAGGTAACCAGTCTATTATAGTCTGAAAGTGCTGCTAACACTCATTCAGCATCACAACATGCAAGCTTGTATTATCAGAAAAAAGTAGCTGCATATGAGAAGCAGTCTGCTAATATTAAATCTGGACCTCCCACATAGAAAGCAAAATGTATACCATTGTCTTTATGAGGCTATAGACAGCAGTGAATCTTCACAATACAGGCGAATTTGATATGAGAACAAACTACTTTCCCTCCAGAAACTATCTTAACAATACTATATCCTCTAATATATATTGATATGCAATGGCCCCTCATAATTTCCAGTTCTCCTCTCACTCACCATTACATAGAACTGATCTAGATATACATCTCTGTCCTGGTTACCTTTCCAAGGGAAAATAACCTACTTAGGACTGAGTTCCTTTCTGACCTGTTTCTACCGTTTTGTGATTTACTTTTCTGTTCTTAAATGTTTGTTTTAAGGGTTTCAATTATTCACCACACCCGACTGTTTACTATGTTATGTGCCAGTGTTCCCACTCCAAAATCATTTAACAAACCATACCTTATATTTTTTTTTTTTATTATTTTTACGTGTACCGTCAACTCAGATCTGACTGATACAGGAGGAGATTGCCCCCTCCTTCTCCAGCAGAGCATCTGGTGGATTTGAACCACGTACCTCTGGGATTGCAGTGCAGCATCTTGCCACTAGGCCACCAGAGCATAGTCTTCGCAATCACCTGTTATGCATCAGAGAGTTGGACAATGATCAAGGAGGATAGAAGGAGAACTGATGCCTTTGAGCTGTGGTGCTGGAGAAGAGTACTGAGAATACCATGGACTGCTAGGAAAACAAACAGATTTGTCCTGGAAAGGGTTAAACCAGGTGGCTCCTTGGAGGCAAGGATTCTGAGGCTCCGTCTAACATACTTTGGACATGTTGTGAGGAGAGACCGGTCCTTGGAGAGGGACATCATGCTTGGGAGGGTGGAGGGACGGCGCAGGACAGGAAGGCCCTCTATGAGGTGGATTGATTCAGTGACTGGGATAATTGGGATGAGAGTGTCAGAGACAGTGCGATTGGCACAGGACAGAGTGGAGTTTAGGCCTGTTGTACATAGGGTCGCTATGAGTCGCAGGCGACTTGACGGCACATAATAACAACAACAACAAACACCTTATATTATTGACTTCGGTGACTTGTTGTTGTTGTTGTTATGTGCCATCATATTGCCAACAACTCATGGCAACCCTATATAAAATAACTCAGAATCCTGCTCAATCGTGAGCCAGTCTCACTGACTCCGACACACCTAATCCCATTGTCCCAGTTACCATGTCAGTCCATCTCACCCAGGATCTTTTGCTCCTGTATTGTCCCTCCAAACTTTCAAGCATGGTGCCCTTCTGCAAGGACTCCTGGCTGCATGTCCAAAGAGTATGTGAGACTGAGACTCAAAATCCTAGCCTCCGGAGGAGCTCTGGTGGCCTAGTGGCAAGAAGCTGCACTGCAATCCCAGAGATTCGGGGTTCGAATCCACCAGATGCTCTGCCGGAGAAGGAGGGGCCATCTCCTCCTCTACCCTTCAGATCTGATTTGACGGTACACACACACACACACAAACAAAATAATAAAATAAAAATTAAAAAAAAAATCCTAGCCTCCAAGGAGAAACTTGGTGTCACCCTCTACCTGTTCTCCAAGCGGTCCATGGCATGTTCAATACTCTTCTCCCGCACCACAACTCCCAAAGAATTGGTTCTTCTTCTGTCATTCTTAGTCATTGTCCAGCTCTCTTATACATAAAAGTAATTGCAAAGACTATGGCACACCTTAGTCACTATACTGATATCATTGCTCTTTAGCACTTTGAAGAGGTATGGAAAGAATGGTGCTGCCAGAGCAAAGGTATGTGGTTCAAATCCACCAGCTGCTCCAGAGAAGAAAAGTGGGCAATCTCCTCCAATGCTACATACTGCCTCTGAAAACCAGCTGCAGGGTTAGCTATAGATCAGTTCCTATTTGAAGGTACACAGCAACAGCAATTATGTCCCATGACTTTCTGTTCCCTCACATTTACTAGATTGAATTCTCTCATCTAGACTGCCTCCCACCAGCCACACCTAGTGAAATCCCACATATGTTTCAAAGTCTAACTCAACTACTTCTCATTTCTTGGAGTCTTAATATCTTTGACAGTTTGTCTACACTTTCATTTACACCTGCTTCATGATTTTTATCACAATTGACATTTAGTTTGCAGCTGTTTACATGCATTTCTTAACCCTGTTGTAAGACCATATGTTCTGTTGCTTAAGGGTAGAATCTACAAGTTTTATTCATATTTATATACTCCTTGATATAACACATAGTATCTTACACATCAAATTAGTATGCTATAAGAGTTTCCCCCAACCCTATTACTGTCAATAATATAAAACATTAGAGAAGGTAGAGAGATGCACAAACTAAGTTAAGGGTTGTTTATATCCATAACTTTTTTTAGGTCACAAAACTTTTGAGAGCTTATTGAAGGCTATGGACTTGGGACAAATATATAGACCTCACGAAACTGATTTATGAACTCTAGTTTAGGAACTACTATTTTGAGATTAGGGAGTTCTGGTGGCCTAGTGGTAGGAAGCTGTGCTGCAATCCCAAAGGGACATGGTTGTAGCCCACCAGCTGCTTTATAGGAGAAAGATGAGCAATCTCCTCCCATGCTATTTCCTGTCTCTGAAAACCCATTAGAAGGTCAGCTATGACTCACTTCAACCTCAACAGCAAACAACAACAACATTTTGATATTGTTCATAGTACTGTAAATGTAGTCAATTGTTTATAATATAGAGGAGATCAAAATTTTCCCTCCCTCTGGAAGTATCTTTCCCTCAAATTTCAACAGCGAGAGGATCGTTATATAAATAGGTCAGAAATGGCTTCATGTTGTTTATTTCTTCACGGCAGGATAGGGCTATTGGCCCCAAACTCATCAGTATCAAGTTCAGATTTTCTTACATCTAAAGTATTTAAATATATTCTGATTGAATGTATTTTAACCATATATACAGTTACTGGCTTTGCATACCCAATGAAGTCATAACCTGCTAACTATAAATAAGACAAACTTAGTTATGGTGGTGGTGTTTTAGGTGCCATCTAGTTGACTATGGCTTATAGTGACCCTATGAACAACAGAGTGGAGCCTTGCCCTTTCCTGTGCCATCCTCACAGTCTCCAACGTGCTCAAGTTACTGTGTTAATTCATTTCATGTACGCTTGTCTTTTCTCTCAATGATCCTCTACCTTTACCTTAAGAGTTCTAGTAACTTAGTGATAAGGAGCTGTGTTGTCAACCCAAAGGCATGAAGTTCAAATCCACCAGCTACTGCAGGGAGGAAAGATGAATAATCTCCTCCAGTGTGATTTACAGGCTCTGAAAACTCACTAGAGGGTCAGCTATGAGTTGGTTCTAACTTATGGGCACATACCAACAACAACTACCTTTTCCAGAATGATGTCATTTTCCAAGGTCTAGTCCCTCCTGATAACATAGCCAAGGTATGTGAGACAGTTTTTTCATCTTTTTTCCAAGGAACAACCTCATTGCACTTGCACCAAAACAGACTTATTTCTTCTTGAGGTAGTTCAATATGCTTCACAAGGACCACAATTCAAAGGCATTGGTTTTTCTTCAGTCTTCCTTCGTTGTCCAACTTTCAGACACATAGGAAGCAATTGAAGATACTATCACATACATCAGGAACACTTTAACTATAGAAGACCATAGTTTGTGGCAGCCGTTGCAAACTCTTTAACCCAAGACACCCCAACTCACTGCTGAGATATCCCTTCAATGTTGATGTCTTTTTTCAAATGCCCCCCTTCCTTTGCGAAGTACAGTGCCCTATTTCCCTTCTGGGTGAAGGTCTTGAGCAACTGCCTCTGAAAGTCCTTTTGTTGGAAGAAACTTCCTGCCTCACCCTATCTAACCATCACTCAATAAAGTGCCTGTGTTACTGCTTCCTGTGGTCCCTTCTCCATCTCAATAAAGCTTGAAAACCTTGAACATGCCTTGGAGAAAGTCTGCCTCCAACTACCATACT
The DNA here is from genome assembly GCF_000299155.1 of Elephantulus edwardii. Taxonomy (NCBI): domain Eukaryota; kingdom Metazoa; phylum Chordata; class Mammalia; order Macroscelidea; family Macroscelididae; genus Elephantulus; species Elephantulus edwardii. Next base: position 3,080,087 of record NW_006399995.1, read on the forward strand.
AACACAAGAAAAGGAATGAAGACCATGTATCGGAGTTTACCTTTTCAAAAACAGAAAATGTTCTCCTGTTAAATGTCCTAATAGTTGCTAAAGACACTGGTGAAACAACTCTACAAAGCTTCCAAGCTACAAGGTCTAATAATAATCTCCCCAAAATGTTTTAAGAGTTGAATTGTTTGCTCATTTGATCAAATCATAACTCTTCATGCTGGTGTAATGTTTTTCCTTATCTTTCCCTTGTCTTAAACAGCAGTATTTCTACTGCCAGTACTCAAATATAATAAATAGTGATTAAGGAGATTTAAAAAGGCAAAGCTTTTAATTTTTCTATATTATTTACATGAATTAGACTCTTAATACAAGTGGAAATTTGCTATGAGAGGGTTTCAGATGTATTGACCAGGGTTATTTGTAATATTTAAATGTTATTATGGTAATAATTTGATATTCATATGTAGAGTGTAATTTGAAAGGTGTGCAAGATATAATTATTGAGTTTCTTGAAGCTAATTGATTAAATAAGATCAAATCTTTCATTATCTATTAAGATGATTATGCATTCATTTATGTATTTTAAGGCACTCTAATAGTAATTGCTATCCCAATTTGCCTAGACTGAGGTTAAATAGTCACAGGATTATCTATTGTCTGTATACAACTCAGAAGTCAGAAAAGTCAGAAATTTGTTGGCTTTTCTATGTATTACTTATATTTTCAATTCTATTATTTGTATTACTTAACACTTTACATTTGTATGTCATAGTTGATGGGCGTCAAGTAAATTCTGACTCATAGTGATTACATTTGACAAAAATAGAACATCTCCACAAGTTTTCCTGGCCTGAGTCTTTATGGGAGCATATTGTAAGGTCTTTTCTTCTGCAGAATTCCTGATAGGTTCAAACCTGTAACCTTTCAGTTAACAGCAAAACTCTTAACCATTAAGTGGCCAAGACTCCTTTCCATTTAAAGAAGATTTTGTAATTTGCAAAGGACTTTCACTATTTCTTTATTAACTTCACCTTTGAGCTAGGTAAATTAGCTATTATTAAACATATTTAAGATTTAATAATAGTAGCTATTATTTAAAAATTTTTGTTTTGTACCACAGAGTCAGAACTGACCTGTAGCTGACCCTTCAATAAGTTTTCAGAGGCAGTTAATTGCAAAAAAAGGAGATTGCCCAACCTTCTCCTGCAGAGCAGCCTGTGGCCTTGAACCATGTGTCGTCAGGATTGCAGCAATTACTTAAGAATTTTTGCTAAGCATATTTCCCTAAAATTCAGGAAATCTGTCCCTCAACTCTTTAAAACAGTGGCACTGAATGCAGAACCTCACTCTCTCCTTTGTTCCAGCACTACTCTGAGCATATCTCACCTCTAAAAAATTCATCTGACTAGTGGGAAGTGATATATTTTGACTCAAAGACTTACATAAAGGCCAAAAGATAAATTTGTACTCACACAAAAATGAAGAAATCAATTCACAGGAAAGAAAACAGTAAATATTTAACTTGATGAAACCCTGTGGCCTTTGAACAATGTTAATCCTCTGCTGTGAGTTTCCTTTATCTTAGTTTGTGATCAAGGGAGAGAGGTTACCAAGTGAAGCATTCTTGTGCACCCAGAGCTCTTGGGTAGGACCCTCTCTGGTCTGAAACACCACCTGAGGCAGGCATCCTGCCTGAAATTCCAGAAGTTTCAACCTAATAAGAAAACGAGCTAGAAAACCTTAGGTGAACCTGTTTCTAATACAAAGGATAAGTAACATATTTTCAGGTCAAGTATGAGAAGGCATATTAGATTCGGTAGAGGAATTTTATAGCACTCAGCCTATTTTATATTTATGAGAAATGGTGAACAGAGCTATCTGAAATATGTTAGTGAGAATCCACCTCTGAGATTGCAAAAGCTATTCTCTATGCTTAAGATAGGCAAGTTTAGCTTTTGGACAGGAGAGGCTGTAAACAGGGCATAAAGAGGAGGAAGGAGGAAAAGGGCAAATGAGACAGAAAGGAGAGGAGGAAGGAAACATTAGCTCTTTCAGAATCAAAGGACAGGATCAAGCAGAAATAAAAAAATATACATGTAGACTTGGTCGAGTTACTCTAAGCAAAGTTCATTTGTGGGATTTGTTTTTTGATTTCTGGTTTTAATAAGCATCTTCAGAGATTAGTAATTGCTATTGAATCAATTCTTTTACATCATTAGGTAATTTTTCTTTGGGTTAATTAAAATGGGATGTATTGCTTTGGGCTAGGCTGCTGGCAGAGACCTCTCCAAAATATTGAAGAGCAATGAAATCAGGTTAAAGACCAAGGTGCATCTGATTCAGGCCATGGTCTTTTCAATCACCTGCTATGTTTCTGAGATCTAGACAATTGAATAAGGATGACAGAAGGAGGATTGTTGCCATTGAGTTGTGGTGTTGGAGAAGAGTACTGAATATCCCACAGATGACCAAAAGAACCAACAGGTATGTCTTAGAAAAGGAGTATCCAAAGTGCTCCTTAGAGCTGAAGATTGCAAAGCTTCATCTCTCATACTTTGGACATATTGCTAGGAGAGGATATTACTTGGAGGGGAATATCATGCTTGGAAAGGTGGAAGGTCAGAGAAAGAGAAGACCCCCAAAGAGATGGATTGACACAGTGACTGCAGCAATGGGCACTATCAGAGATGGAGAGGATGGCAAAAGATAGGTGGAGGGAGAGCAGAAAGGACATGGGAAGGATCCAGGTGAAAGACAGGGAAATTATGGGCAAGGCCCAAAGGTGTTTAATTTTGTAAAGCCAAATTCATGAGAATGATTGTATGAAACATAATGTAAATTAAGAATAGCATGACAAACATTAAAAGCAAACCAATTTTAAAAATTACCAAAAATCCCAACAACCCATAAAGATAAACAGGGTTTGGATGTGTTCTTCGTAGGATAGCTATGATCGTCCTCAATTTGACAACCCCTAACAACAATAACAGCAGTAAGTGTTTGAAATGGGTTTAGAAAAGTTCCAGAACGTCCTCATCTGAGAAAAGATATGCTCTTTCAATTATTTCTGGCCTAAATGATTGGAAATTCTTCTTCTTGGGATGTCATTAAACAGATCAGGAAACTTGGTGGTTGAGTAATAGAACCCCAACTCTCCATCCCCCTGCCCATCTTAGAGGGGTATGGAAGCAACCTGAAATCTATTTCTAAAAGTAATTGGTCTATAACAATAGCATGAAAGCAGTGAGAATGTAAGTATTGGAAGTAGAAAACAAAGATTTGGGGCATAATTAGACCTGATTGTTCAAACCATTTAGTACACTCAGCTGTCAATAAGAAGGTTGGAAGTTGAAGTCTATGTAGGGACACACCAGAAGATCTACTTATGGAAAGCAGCCATTGAAAACCCTATGTTGAAAACTCATAGGTCCACCCTGTAAGAGGGTTACCAAGAGTAAAAGGCAACCTGGTGGCATCTGGTTAGACTTGATGGTAAGCTATGTTGTTGTTACGTGCCTTTGAGTTTACTGAAACATTATGAACAGCAGATCTAAACCTGGCCCTGTCCTGTGTCATCCTCACCAACTCTAATATACTTTGGCATGTTATTATAGTCCCTGTGTCAATTTATCTTGCTGAGGGCCTTCCTCTCCTTTGCTGACCTTCCACCATTCCAAGTATGATGTCCTTCTCCCTTCTAACATGCTCAAAATATATGAAAAACAACTTAACTATCCTTGTTTCCACGGACAACCTTACTCAAGTTTGCTCTAAGATATACTTGTTTGTTCTTTTGGCAGTCAATAGGATATTTAATGCTCTTCTCCAACACCATAATTAAGAGACATGATTCTTCTTCTGTCATTCATAATCATTATCCAGCTTTCAGTTGTGTACCAAGTGACCAAAAAGATCATGGCTAGGATCAGCCATGCCTTAATCTTCAAAGGTACACAGCAGATGTTCCCAAGTGTAATACATCTTAAAAAAATAGCTCTGATGGCCTCATGGCATGAAGATGCACTGCAATCCCTACAGTTCAAATTCACGATCTGCTCATTGGGAGAAAGATGAGAAATTTCCTCTCATGTGATTAACTACCTCTGAAAATCCACTGGAGGGTCAGCAATGGGTAGATTCCAAAACTACACTATAATAGCAGTTGCTTTATGTTTTTTCCTATCATTCATATAGATTATGTTTCGTATGATATGTTTCATATATATGTGTGTGTTTATGATCATTCATACACATTATATTTTATATAATTATCACTGATCTGTGCCTGTAATTACTCCATTTTTTTAAATTCTCCATTGAATATTTCCCGTTCTTCACCACCCTTCACCCACCAACTCCTGATATCCAAAGTGTTGGCTGTGGATGCAAGTAAGATGAAATTGTTGACAACTTCAATCTTTTCTCCATCTATCTTAATGTTGCCTATGGCCCAGGGATTTCTTGATGTTGAGCTATAATTCATACTGAAGGCTATACTCTGGCTGACTGATTGAAAGATATTCCTATTTGTTCCCACTCACAGAAAACAGAATCCAACAGAATGTGGAAACTATCTAATGGTATCATTATTATCACATGCAAACAAAACCTTGCTGAAGATTATTTAAAAATGGCTAAAACAGTCCATTAATACAGAACTTCCAGAAATTCAAGCTGCATTTAGAAGAGGCCATGGCACCAAGTATATATTAATGTCAGATAGATCTTAGCAGAAAGCAGAAAGCACCAGAAGGATGTCTGTGGTGTTGTTTTTTTTTTTTGGTGATGCAAAGGAATTTAACAGTGTGGATCACAACAAATTATGGCTAACATTGGGAAGAGCATTTAATTGTACTCAGGTAATACCTATATCTAGGCCAAGAGGCAATTGTTCGAACAAAGCAAGAGAGCACTGCATACTTGAAAATCAGGAAAAGGGTTTGTCTTTTCTCCATATCTTGCTGTGATGCTAAACACTGGGACACTAATGTGTCATATGCGATAATGGTTACCCATGGTGGACAGTGTTTGGAGAGCTCCCAGATTAAAGCAGACTTGGCAGCAGGAGTGGCATCCACTTTCTAAATAGCTTGCTTCTGGAAACTCTATGAACTTAGAGAAACTATTAAAGTTATGCAAGTGTTCATGTCTTTCATTCATAGGGTAGCTGTGAATCATCTACTACTCAATGGCACTTAAAAACAACAATTCAATCTGTATTCTTAAATCTTAAGAAAAGATGGACATATCAAATTACAAAAATATGTAATATCAAGATCTGAAAAAGACTCATCAACAACTTATGTCATGCAGAAGACAAGTAATTCTAGAATCATTCTTTAACATAATCCTTTGTCTACTTTCATAACATCTTCATCTTTAAAATTATTTTGGCTTTTAGAGGATCCCTCAGTTGGTGTTTCTACAGTACCTTGTTCTCATTTAAGTAAAGAGTGCAACTCCTTAAGGACTAGAACTTACTTATAGCTCTAAAAGAAGGAATCTACCGTTGGCTCCTTGGGAGAAACATAGGTAATCTCCTCCCACGCAATTCACTGTCTTCAAATACCTACTGGAGACCCAGCAATGAGTCAGTTCTGACACAACAGCAAGGAATTAAAGTGCCAAGAATGTCCAACACAGAAGTAACTGCTATTCAGGCTTTCAATACTCGCTACTCGTATGGCATCAGACATATTACTCATTTCTTCATAATTTGTTTCTTTATCTGTAAAATAAAAATGTCATATACTCCCTAGGACATTTGGGGAATAAAACTATATAATGTATAGAAAATTATAAGCACAGAATATGTCAATATACTTTCATTTTTTAATTTTTTTGCATTTATCTCATTATATTTGTATTGTTAGTTTATCACATGTTTTTATTACTTGTCCTATTCAACTCTTTAATTCAACTCTTCTCGAAGGCAAATACCGTGTTCTATACCTTTTTCAGAAGAGTTAGATAAGTCAGCTATGTATGATAAGATCTTGTTAGATAGCTAGATATTATATTATTATTATTATTATTATTATTATTATTATTATTATTATTTCTTTCATTCAATTCCCATGCATAAGCAATCCTATAAAGAACTAACTAATCATTAAGTCAATCAGCAAAAACTTATTAAGCATTATGTGAATTTTCTAGAATCTGAAAAAAGCCAATCTAAGGTACATCTAAAGACTGTTGTTGTTGTTGTGTGCCATTGAGTTAACTTTGGCTCATAACGACCCTATGTACAACAGCTCTGAACCCTTCTCTATCTTAAGCCAATTTTATCATCTCTGAAACGCCTAACCCCATTTACCCTAGTCATGGAGTCAATCCATCTAATTCAGGGTCTTCCTCTCTTGCACTGTTCCTACACCTTTCCAAACATGGTGTCTCTCTCCAAGGACTCATCCCTCCTTGCAGCATGTCCAAAGTATGTCAGACAACACTTCAAAATCTTTGCTCCCAAGGACCAACCTTCAAAACCCTTGCTTCCAAGGTTTCACCCTCTCCAGGACAGACCTGATTGTTCTCTTAGCAGTCCATGGTATATTCAATACTCTTCTCTAGCACCATAGCTCAAAGGCATCGATTCTTCCTCTCTTTCATTCTTAGTCATTGTCCAGCTTTCTGATGCATGGACAAGTTAGGATCTATTACTAAATGTTTTCTAATTCATTCTTTTATTCATACAACAGACATCCATGATATGTCCATAGTCAATGAGGCATTGAGACAGTGGTCGAGGTGGTCAGGAAAGGGTAGTGTCTGCTCAGCTGACACTATTTGATTTTTTAACTAATAAAAAGATCTTTGAAAATATTTGCATATATGTTGAAAAGGTATGGAGACAGGATGCATCCCTGGCATACACCCTTCCCTATTTTGAACCATGCAGTGTTACCCTGCTCTGTTCTGACTACTGCCTCTTGGTCCAAGTATAGGTTTCGTATTAGCACAATTAA
>NW_006399995.1:3097190-3097982 GCF_000299155.1 Elephantulus edwardii
CAGGATAGAGCAGGGTTTAGAGCTGTTGTGCATAGGGTCGCTATGAGTCGGAAACGACTCGATGGCACATAACAACAACAACAACAACAATGAAAAATTTTACAAGTGTCTTAGGGCCAAAATAAATGCTGGTGTCTGAGATACACAAAACAAGTATTCTGATTTTAAAAGGAAAGATAAAACTTATGGAAGAATTTACTAACTACATTAACGTATTTTATACTGTTTTTTTTAATTTAAGTACTATGGACATTTGAAATCATGATGTCCTTTTCCAAAGAATGGCCCCACCCAATAATATACTCAAAGCATGTCGGATGAGTAGAAGTGGAGGGTCAGTAAAGGAGAGAAAGACCGTCAAGTAGTCAGATTGACACAGTGATTGCACCAACGGGAGAGCTTATAAGGATGATGCAGGATCAGATAGAGCTTTGATCTGTTGTACTTAGGGTCATCATAAGTTAAAATCAACTTGGCAGTACCTAAAAATATAGATGAACAGCTGACTTCCAGATAAATGTGGAGGATGGAATATACTTTAGTTCTACTTCATTCTAAAAAATATGTGTCTTTTAATTTTTATTTTCCCCAAATACAGAGAAAGAGAGGAAATCTCAGAGGTTTCAACTTCATTTCAGAAGAATAAATCACGCATTGTTGTTGTTGTTGTTGTTGTTGTTATGTGTCTTCAAGTCATTTGCAACTCATAGCAACCCTATGTACAACAGCCCTAAACCCTGCTCTATCCTGTGCCAACCGCATTGCCTCTAACACACCCATCCCGATTACCCC
>NW_006399995.1:3098082-3106204 GCF_000299155.1 Elephantulus edwardii
GTGTTGACCCCACCCTTAGCCCAGAGCCTTGACCCACTTACTTCCCAGCTCCACCCTCCACCAGGATAACCCTTCTCATCTGCCAATTCCCTTCAAAAAATATCTTCCATTGTCCAACCCATGATCTGACAGCTTATATCTTAAGCTTTCTTGGCTTCTGTGATTCCAAAAACGTCGACTGCTGACATTTTTTCTTTTGACCAGTGTCTCTTAAGTTTAGTTGTACTATCTCCAAGGGAAGTTGACTTGTCCTGTAGAACTCCTGTGTAGATTATGTTTTCCTTTCTGTCAAAAAACCTCCGGCTTTTGCTGGGTCTGACGCCTCCTTCTGTTGTTATCTGAGGTGACCTTGCCCAGTGACACCTCCTGCTTCCCTCTCTAGCAGGTTTTCGCTGGGTCTGACCTGGAAGACGCCTCCTTCTGTTGTTATTTTCTTTATAAAGATCTTTTATGTCTATAATTAGGTTATTCCCAAGTCTTTTAATTTGTGGTTGGCAGTAAGTGGCACTGCTCTCTTAGTTTCCTTATCTGTGTTTTCTTTGTTACTGTAGAGGAATACTACTGATTTTTTTTTTATATTGATCTTGTATCTTGCCACTCTATTAAATTGATCTACTAGGTATTACCGGGTTTTTTTGTTGAGTGTTTGGGGGTTCTTGTGTATACTGTCATATCATCTTCATATACATCTATATAGTTTTACCACCTCTTTGCTGATCTGGTTGCCTCTTATTTCCTTCTCCTGTATTGCTGAAGCAGACATTTACAATACAATATTGAATAGGAGTGGTGAAAGTGAACATCTTTATCTGATTCCTGTTACAAGGAGAATGTCTTGAGTCTTTCTCCATCATTGAGATTGATGTTCGCTTTTGGTTTTCCATATATGCATATATTTTCACTCTGTGGAGACACAGTAACTGGGGTAATGAGGGTAGAAGTACCAGAGACAGTGAGATAGGCTCAGGATAGAGCAAGGTTCAGGGCTATTACATATAGGGTCACTATGGGTCACAGGTAACTCTATGGCACAGAACAACAAAACAACATGTCGAGAAGATTCCTTTCCATTGCCTATTTTGGTGAGTGTTTCAATCAGAGAGGTGTGTTGTACTTTGTGGAGGGTCTTTTCTGTATCACTTGATAGGATCATGTGCTTTGTTATTTGTTTTTTTAATGTGATGAATTATGTTAGTTGTTTTCTTCTATTGAACCATCCTTGCATACCTACTCAGATATGTAAGAAATACATTTTTCTTTCCAAAACAAAATTAAATTTCTATTTCATGGACCCATTCCACTTGGGAGTAAACCCTGACAGGTAGGGTTTTTCTCTTTCACTCATCTTTTCCTTGAAATTCATTCAGTATGTTGGTGGAGCATATGGCATGGTGGCATTATTTGAATGTAAATTTGGGATAGAGTGAAACCTGAGTCTTAGTCACCTGTCTTGAGAAAAACTTACTAGAGAAATACTATTTTACCTAGCCCATAGACATGGTTATCTCTCTATACAAGTACCACTAGGGTGCTAGTTTGCACTAGGTCACTATATCTTTCTATCTGTAGCACCCCTTCAAGCCCACACACTGTCCACACCATTTGTGCCTCCTTCATAGCACAGGAGAATTTTGGTGTTTCATTATTTCCTTCCACTACTTATCTGTTAATTTGTCATTCTGTGGTATGTTACTGTAGTGTTGGAAGTCTTGCCACAGTATTTCAAATGCTAGAAAGATTACCCACGGTGGACATAGTTTCCAGACTAAAACAGACCAAGAAGAAAAGCCAAGCAAGTTACTTCTAAAAATCAGTCAATGAAAACACTAAGGACCAGAACAGAATGTTATCAGAACTCATTTGCTTTGGATACTTCATGAAGAGAGAGCAAGCACCAGAGGAAGACATCATATTGGTGAAATAGAGAGCCAGTGAGAGTCAAAAAGACCTTCAGTGACAGACAATGACAGAACACCTGCAACAAAGGCCTGAAACCTGAAGGAGATACGGGACTAGAAAATGTTTAGCCTCAAGTCAGTCTACCTGAAAGCAACTAAAATGTACCTACCTGTATACCAATCCATCTACCTACCTACCATACCTTGTGAAAGGATACTCAAGTAAATCCAAAATCTTAATGTTCTAGGTCTATTTACAAAGTCTTACACATACGTTTCATTCATCATCTTTCCCCTCTCCTCCTGTGGCAAACCTTTGGTGAGAAACAGCGACCAGGATCTCTTTGTCTGGATTTATGTCTAGCCTTTTCCTGATTACTTGTAAGTGGGGAAATACTCTATTTTATTATTCTTCCTGATTAACCATCATTATTCTCCAGTGCCCACTGTTTAGATCACTGCTCTGACTGTTCAAAAATTTCAGTTTGTTCAAACTTGTATTTGAATTTTTAAATAAACTAGTAGGGAGAAAAAAAATAAAAATATGTGTTGCATTGGAAAATTGACTATCAAGGGTCTCTTTAAAGAACTAAAGAGCTAGGATACTAGTTTTAAGACTAAAAGGGAGCCTGACCAAAGCTATGATTATTTTCAATTGCTTCTTAGGCATCTTAACATTGGACAATAAATAAGGAAAACTGGAGAAGAGCTAACGCCTTTGAACTGTAGTATAGGAAGAACACTGAATATATTATAAACTGCCAAAAGAATAAACAAATCTACTTGTGGGGGGGAGGAAATCTCAGCCCAACTAACTCATTGCTATCCAGTTGGTTCAGACTCAGAGCAGCCCTCTGCTGGATTTCAGAGTTTGTAAATAACAGTGGGAGGAGATTGCCCATCTTTCTGCCATGGAGCCACTAGTAAGTTCTAGCCATGGGAGAGGTGTAGGTTTTGGGTTAGCAGCAAAACTTGCTATGGACCCAAGCTCTTACAGTTCAAAACATTCCTACCACTTCTATTTTTCAAAGCTCTTATTTCTATAAAAGGTTTCATATTCTATTTTGACACTGAAAGGCTGAGCATTGAACCACATATTTCTTTCTTTTTGAACTTTTGCAGCAATGCAGTACATGTGATTTAACCTATCAAGGCTGGGTTGGAAGGAATTATAAGGGTGAGGGCACTGGAGGACTCAGCAATTCCTACTGAAAATGCCATCCTATCACATATACATATTTTGAGAATACTCTTATTTTCTCTTTAACATTCTCATTCAAACACATTCACATACACAAACAAGATGTTACCCAAAAAAAAATTTTCTACACATCCTTTGTCCCTGTCAAAAAGGGGAAGGAAAAGTACTAATATCTAGTAAGTGAATGTTCCATATGCAAGACTCTTCTATACTTGCTTTTATATAAATTACTCTTCATTTTATGTATGTGTGTATATATGTATGTATTTATTTATTTATTTATTTTTGCCAAGAAAGATAAAGAATTTGTTTTTATGTTGTCCCTAAGTGCACTGTTGCTCAATATTCACTTACCACCTGTGGAGAAATTCTAATATTCACCAGAATGTCTTTGGGCCTAACTTCTTCGTAGCTTACTCTTCAGAATTCTAATTCCTCTGATGTTTAGGAAGCAATCTTCTCCCATGGGCTATTTAAAGTTTATAAAACCCATTAGAGGGTTGACTGTGAGTAGACTCCAATTCAATGACGATGATTGACTGATTCTTCCCCCCACCTCCTCCCTATTTGTTGCTGTAACTAGGAGATACCAGCTTTTCTGCATGAACCCTGTGTTATCCATGGCAGCTGATCTTCAAAGAACCCAACATCACACCCTTTAGGGTTAATCTAGATTCAGGTGAGGCTGATGCTCTCTCATACCAGCATACTGTAATGAACAGCAATCTTTGTTCTAAGTTTGATTGAAATATTAAGAATGTCTTCTGACCCATATGTTTTTCACTGATGATGAAATAATTAAGCACCTTTCCACTATGTGTTAGAATTGAAAGTCATGACATGCATAGTCCCTACTTTTCAGTACCTTGTAACTAAAAGTTCTTAGACTTCTAATATTGCCCCAGGGTTTTTTGTTTTGTGGGATTTTTAAAAAATTATTTAACTACAACCCATTAAAAGAACCTGTGAACAACCAAACAATTATTGTAATCTAAATGGTGTCAATATTCCCATGAGGCATCCTTTTTACCCATCAAATTAACTTGTTTTCTGGTTAAAGTATACGTGAATTAACAGGTTTTTTTTTAATATGATATGGAGCAGGGCATCCTTAACTCAATCTCGCTCTTGGTCCACTTTAGAAATACCCAAGAATTACCAGACCTGCATCAGACACTAGAGTTTAAAAAAAGACACAGTGCTCAGCTCATGTTAAAGCCCACCACACTCACAAAGGCATGATACTTGTTGAAGGAGTTTTCCTGAGACTTTCTAGAGTCCTCATGGACATACTCTTCAGTTAATTCCTCTGAAACATTTCTAAACTACTGAATGAATAAGTGCTTGCATTAATGAAAATTGAAGCTAGGACTGAAATTTATTATTGCTGTTGATGGCATTTTAATTTAGGGGTTGCCATTACAGGCACTTCCTTTTATTTAAAACAAATGTCAATCAATAAGAGCTGCTGCTCTTTGAGAATCATGCGGATTCCATTTATCATATTAATTATGTATCTCTTTCTCAATGGTACAAAGGAAATAATTTAGAAACCCAACCCATAATTAAAAGTCTCCTTAGCACTCAGGCTGAGTAAATCTAAAAAAAAATCTTCCTGCTTCCTAATCATTAGTTAACTAATGTTCCACTTTCCCATGGAAAACATTACATGTTAAATATTGTTTTATCTCTGTCATCATCATCATCATCATACTAAAAAAAAATCCTTTCATTATGAGTTGTTGTTGTTAGGTTCCAACGAGTCCACTCTGACTCATAGAGCCCCTACTTAAATGATGCAACTTCATTTCTCACACTTTGGACATACCATCTTTACAAACACCTCTCTTTACCGCATTGTCAAAAAAATCAATGACTTGCAGTTGACCCTCATTGAGGTTCTGAGGCTGTAACTCACACTAGAGATGATTGTCACCTTTCTTCAACAGTGTAGTGACCACAAAACAAAAAGACTGGCATTGGTAACAAGTGACTGAAGAGAAGACTCACATATGACACAATTAAAATGATGGTGTCACTATACAATTATACGGGAGAAGGATGGGCAATCTCCTCCCGTGAGATTAAACTCACTGGACACTCAGCTAATGACAACGTACAATTATGTTTTCTAAATTGTTCTCATTTTTTTCTTACATTTAATAGGGAACATCAAAGTACTTAGAACAAGAGTAAGTGAGACACAAAATATGAAACCAGAATGGTCAAATGGAGTAAGTTGCAGTCCAGTATACTGAGAGACCACAGAGCTTTAGAAGTAAAACATGTGTGATTTCTAATACAGCCTTTTACCTCACACACAGCCTGGAGCAAATTGCTCAAGGCAAAGGAGCAGAGGTGTTTTACCTGCAGACTGGAAACAATATTAATTTCACTGATTTTTTGTGTTAATAAAAGAGTTCATTATTACTATATAACTTTGTTTAATGTCTTTCCGGGGAGTGGAAGTTATGCAGTTACAATATATGATAATTTTCTTCCTGTCTCCTCTCCATTTCTGCCTTCTTTCTTTCTTGAGTCATGGAATATTTGAGAGATATAACAATTATAAAAAAATCTATCCAGAGAAAAAAAAAATAGTCTCAATAGGATAATAAATTTCTCAGTAAGTAGTTGGAATATAGGAATCAGACACCCAGAAAGAGTGACAGTTTTAGGCATGAAGGAGGGCTGAGGATGGCTGTATGGTGGATTACAAAAGAGCTCAATACAATGAGAGATCTGCCTGAAGACATGGCAAGAGGACACTGAGACACTAAACTGCAACACAACGCAATTCTTTGCCATTGAGTCAGAATTGACTCATAAAGCTAACCCTCTGTTGGATTTCCTAGGCTATAAATTGTAAAGGAGATCGCCTTTCTCTGGAGGAATCACTGTTGTTGTTGTTGTTGTTGTTGCTGTCATAGCTAACCCTTCAGTGGGTTTTCAGAAGCAATTTAGCATACTGAGATTACCCATTTTTTTCCCCATAAAGCAGCTGGTAGATTTGAACCACATGTCTTTGGGTTTCTGGTGCAACACTGGTGGAGAGGAATCACTGGAGAGGAATGGCCTTTGGTGTAGCGCTGTAACTCTCTCAAGATTACACCAGCAGAGTTTCGCCCGGACACTGGCTAGCAATGACAATCAACTTGGAGAGGATCAAATACTTGGGGAAAAGATGGGTTTTAAATGTAAAGAAAACCCCAGTAACTGAGATCCAAGTTTATTCAGGAGGAATTAAAACTAGAGAATAAACTTGAAACCAACTATGAAAATTGGAAAAGTCCATTAAGGATAGGTTGGCAACTATGAGGCTCAAGATCAAATCCCACAACATATGGGACACCTGGCTCATTGTCACGTAATGGCTTACCTGTGGAGTGGAGCTAGAGAATGGGTTAGACTTCAAAGCCATGTGTTTAGATCCTACCAGAAGGCTATCAATAGACTTTAATAAGGCTTTACTTTGGAAAAAAAAAATAAAATACAACAATGATAACAGCACTTCTGTAGGGAAGAATTATTAGTTACATGCCAGAAAAAGGAAATTTTTTCCCCTTTTTTGCTATCAGTGCATAGAAAGGTTAAGTTCCATAGTGTGGTAGTAAATAGAGAAGATTCTTGGAGGAAGTGGTGTTTTAGTGTCTGTAGGTGGGCGGATATGAGAGAAAGATAGGTTAAGAGCAGTGTCAGAGCAGTGTCTTTTAAATATGAGAGAAAACACAAGAAAACACAGGAAGACTAGCGTTAACTAACTTGTGCAAGAGGAAAGAGGATATGAGATCAACTTAGAAATGGTAGGAATCAAGGTAATCCAGCTACAAAAAGGCCTAAAATCCAGTAAATCCAAGACAGCACAAACACAGAAGGATTCAGCTTCCATTTTTCCTGAGACTGACAGCAACCCAGCATTATTTCTTTTTTTATTCTTACACCACCGATCAGCCTCAGGTTCTTTATAAATTGTATTGGCTTGCTAAAGGACAACATATTGGCAGAGAGATGAAGACTATAAACAATTATTCTGCACCTACCTGGTTTCAAGAAGATTAGCCTAAATTGTATTCCAGGTAAAGCTCTGGGGTTCTATAAAGTACTCCTTTTATTTCTATGAAAACAGATTTAAAAGCTACATGCATTTAGGTACTAATTGGTCAGTTCAGAGAAAACATATTCATGGAAATGGTAATTCAGCAGAAGTACTGTGATGAGAAGTGGCCTCTTCGGAGATGACTCAGAGTAGCTATTTAGGAAAGGCAAGCAACACTGGGTGAAAGCGTGGAGTTTTGATTCTGTGTTATTATTTTACCCAGGTATGTGAACCAAATTTTGTTGAAACCTGCTGGGTCTTCCCACTTGGGATCCCTCCACAAGGGTGGAAGCACACTGTTTATCTAGGTCAAGAAGAAAAGGCACGAAACTAGAAATTTGAAAACAAAAGTTTTCAATCTCAGGCTCATAAACTGAAAGGTATGATTTTTTGTCAAGTAATTTAACTTTTCCTTTCTTCAGTTTTTTTCATCAGTAAAATAATGGCAGTGCACTCTCACAGTCTGCAAACGCTAGAAGTTATAACACTTCATGCCTTATCCAGGCAATTGACGCCTAGTGTGTAACCCATTGCTTGCAAATCTTTTTGTGTCGTCAAAGACAGATTATTGAAATTTACAGAAAATCCATTTTACATCCTATTGTTGAAAATAAGAAGCCTATAGAATAAGAGGTAAATAAATTAACCCTTTTATTAGTTATTAAAGATTTAACAAATGACTTTGACTTTTGTCTTGAGTCTGATGACCATATGATATATTACTCTGGAGATGAAAAGACAAGGAAAAATGGGGTTGCCTTTATAGTGAAAAAAGTAATTTCTAGATCCATCTTGAAGTACAACATCGTGAGTGACAGGATCACAGCCATACGCTTACAAGGAAGTCCAGTAAATACCACTATCATTCAGATATATGCACCAACAACCAGAGCCAAAGAAGAAGAAATAGATGATTTCTACCAACTT
>NW_006399995.1:3109449-3166746 GCF_000299155.1 Elephantulus edwardii
AGTCCATGGAACATCCAATACTCTTCTCCAGCACCAGAGCTCAAAGGTATCAACTCTCCTTCTATCCTCCCTAGTCATTGTCCAACTCTCTGGTGCATAACAAGTGATTGCAAACACCATGGCCTGTATCAGGCGCACCTTAGTCTCCAGAGAGACACCGTTGCTCTTGAGTACTTTAGAGAGGTCCCTAACAGCACACTTTCTTATTGCAATATGTTTTTTTATTTCCTGGCTGCTGGTGCCAAGAGTGTTGACCGTGGAGGGTAGCAAACTGAAGCTGTGAACAATCTCAAGCTCTTCACCATCCATCCTGATGCTACCAGTTGGTCCAGTGGTGAGAATTTTTGTATTCTTGACATTGAGCCTCAGTCCATACTGAGGGCTGCAGTCCTTGACCCTCTGCAGCAAGTGCATAAGGTCCTCCTCAGTTTCAGCAAGCAGGGTTGTGTCATCTGCATAACGCAGATTGTTGATAGATCGTCCACCAATCCTAACGCCACGCGTCTCCTCATAGAGCCCAGCCTGTCGGATAATCTGCTCTGCATACATATTGAAAAGGTATGGAGACAGGATGCATCCCTGACGTATACCCTTCCCAATTTTGAACCATGTAGTGTTGCCCTGCTCTGTTCTGACGACTGCCTCTTGGTCCAAGTATAGGTTTCACATTACTTATTTAAAAAAGCAGAAAAAGTTGAAGTAGTTAACACACATGAATACTAACCTAAAGACTGTGGTTTCAAGTCCACCCAGAGACACCTTGGAAGAAAGATCTGGTGATCTACTTCTGAAAAGTCAATCATTAAAAGCCCACAGAGCATGGTTTGACCCTGTCACACATAATGTCATCATTAGTTGAAGTCAACTCAGTGTCAATTACTAATAGGACTTATAGAAGGTAATACAAAGTACGAGGATGAGAATTGTCTCAGAATAGTTCAGGATATCTTTATTCAGTAGAAATTAAGGATATAAATAAGACAACTCACCAGAAGTGTGAAGAGGAAATTAGATGCATAGATAGACCCAACCATAGTTTATATAGCCAGATACCTCCCCAACTTTAACAGAAAGTAGGACGTTTTCTGTTTGTTGAGGGAGCTACAGAGCCTCTAGACACTTCACCTATAGGTTGAAGGTGGAGATGAAAATGTAAATTTGAGAAGATGCTTGCAACTTTTACTCTGCTCTCACATTGCTGTTTTTGTTGTTACATGCCATCAAGTCACCTGACACTCATAGTGATCCTATGTATATTAATTCTGAAACCTGCACTATTCTGAGGCAATTCTCATCATCTCCAACAGGTCTAATCCCATTGCTTCAGTTACTGAGTCAATCCATCTCATCCTGGGTCTTCCTCTCCTGTGCTGTCCTTCTAATCTTCCAAGAATGGTGTCCCTCTTCAAAGATTGGTCCCTCTTGGCCAGGTGCCTAAACTATGTGAGATGGAGCTCAAAATCCTTGCATCCAGAGAGTAACATTTTTTCTTTCATGACTGACCTGTTAATTCTCCTGGCAGTCCATAGTATGTTCAACACTCTTCTCCAGCACCACAACCCAAAGGTGTTGATACTTCTTATGTCATCCTTAATCATTGTCCAGCTCTCTGATGCATAGCAAGTAATTATGAAGACCATGGATCAGATGCATCTTAACCCCAGACAGGCATCGTTGCTCTAGAAAGGTCCCTAGCAACAGACTTTCCCCAATGCAATACATCTTTTGATTTCTTAAATGTTGGTGCCAAGAGTGTTGATTGTGGAACCAAGCAAATTGAAGTTATCAACAATCTCAGTCTCTTCTCTGTCCATTATGAAGCTGTCAATAGGCTCAGTGGTAAGAATCTTTGTTTTTTTCTTATGTTGAGCTTCAATTCATATTCAAGACTATTGTTCTTGACCTTCTGCAGCAAATGCCTCATGTCCTCTTCAGTTTCAGCAAGCAAGATTGTGTCATCTGCATAATATAGGTTGTTGATGAGTCTTCCTGCAATCCTGATGCCACATTCCTCCTCATAAAGTCCAGCTTCCAGAATGACCTGTTCTGCATATAGATTGAAAAGATATGGAGATAGGATGCATCCCTAATACATACCTTTACTGATCCTGAACCATGCAATATTTCCCTGCTCTGGTCTAAATACTGCTTCCTAGTCTAAGTATAGGTTTCACATGGGCACAATTAAGTGTTCTTGGATTTCCATCTTTCTCAAATTTAGCCACAATTTGTTGTGATCCACACAGTCAAATGCCTTTGCATAGTCAATGAAACACAGTTAGACATTCCTCTGCTTTTAGCCAAGATCTATCTAACATTGGCTATGATGTCCCTAGTGCCACAGTGTCTTCTAAACTCAGTCTGCACATCTGGCAGTTCTCAGTAGATGTGCTGTTCCAGTCATTTCTGGATAATCTTCAGCAGGATCTTGCTTGTGGTTGATATTAGTAATATTGCTTGATAATTTCCACATTCTGTTACATCTTATTGACTATTGTAACCTTCGGAAAAAAGAGTGAATCTCTTCAAATCTGTCAAGTGTAAAGATCTATACATACTATGTTCTGAATTTAATAGTATTCCCTACCCCCAAATATATGCTGTAAATCCTTATCTCTGTACCTGTGGTTATAATACTATTTGGGAATGGGCTTTCTTTGTTCTATTAATGAAGCTCAATCAGTGTAGCAGGTTTATTGAGTCAATTTCTTACAAAATACAAAAGGAGCATATTAAATAAGCAGAGATAAGAGGAAGATAAATGAGATCTCCAAGGAACCAGGAGATAGTGGATGAAGAGACTAGGACCTTCCCCTAGAGTAAGCATAATTGTTGTTGTTAGATTCCGTCAAGTCAAGTAGGACTCATAGCAACTCTATGAACAAAAGATCCGTACCCTGTTCTATCCTGCACCATCCTCACACTTCCTGACACACAAGAGCCCATTGCAACAGTCACCACGACCTGGTTGTGGGTCTTCTGACCTTTCCTGACCCACTACTTTTCCCAGTATCATGTCCCTCCCTAAGGAATAGCACCTCCTAGCAACATGTTCAACATATGTAAGGCAAAGCCTTTTCATTCTTGCCTCCAAAGGGCACTCAGGTTACACCATCTCCAAGACATATCTGTTTGTTCTCTTGGCCATCCAAGGGGTGTTCAATGCTCTTCTCCAGCACTACCAGCTCAAAGGCTCCAATTTTTTTTCTGTCGTCCTTATTCATTATCCAAGACTTGGATGCATAGCAAGTAATCATAAAGACTATGGCCTGAATCAGATGCACCTTAGTCCTCGAACTGATATCACTACTCCTCAACAATTGGGAGAGGTTGCTAACTGCAGATTTTCCCAGGGCAAAATATCTCCTTATTTCCTGATCACTAGTACCAAGGATGTTAATAGTGGATCCAAGTAAGATGAACCTGTTGACAGTTTCAATCTCCTCTCCAGCCATCATGAAGCTCCCAATCCATCCAATAGTAAGAATCTTCATTTACCTGATACTGAGACACAGTCCAAACCGAAAGCTACATTTCTTGATCTTCTGCAACAAGTGCTTCAAATCCTCCTCACTTTCAGCAAGCAAGGTTGTGTCATCTGTATACCACAGGTTATTGATGAGTCTCCCACCAATCCCGATGCCACACTCCTCCTTATAGAGTCCAGGTTCTCGAATAATTTGCACAGCATACAGATTGAATAGGTATTGAGAAAGAATACAGTCCTGGATCACTCTTTTCTCATTCTAAACCATGAAGTGCTCCCCTGCTCTGTTCACACAAAAAGCCTCCTCATCATGAGCACAATCAAGTGTTCTGGCATTTCCATTCTTCTCAATGCCAGCCACAACTTGTTATGATCCACACAGTCAAGTGTTTTGCATAGTCAGGAAAGAACAAATAGACATTCTTCTGGTATTCCCTAGTTTCAGTTAGGATCTATCTGACATCATCAATTATATCCCTGGTGCCATGCCTTCTTCTAAATTGTGCTTGAACCTCTGGCAGTTCTTTATCTATGTACTGTTTCAGACATTTTTTAATGATCTTCAGCAATATTTTACTTGCATGTGTTATCAATGATAGTGTTCAATAATTTCCACATTCAGTTTGATCACCTTTCTTGGGAATGGGAACAAATATGGATCTCTTCCAATCTGTTCCAATCCAGACAACTGTCCTCCAAGTTTCCTGGCATAGACTGGTGAGTGCATCCAAGGCTGCAATTGTTAAAATGATACAATCAATTGGTATCCCATCGATTCCTAGGGCCTTATTTTTTTTGCCAATGCTTTCAATGCAACATCCACTTCCTCCTTCATTACCTTTGTCTCCTGTTCATATGGTACTTCCTGAAATTTTTCAGTGCCAATTAATTCTTTCTGGTATAGTCAGTCTGTATATTATCTCCATCTTCTTTTGACGCTTTCTGGGTCATTCGATATATTGTCCACAGCATCTTTCAATATCGTGACATGAGGCTTAAATTTGTTTTTCAGTTCTTTCAGCTTGAGAAATGCAGAGCAAGTTCTTCGCTTTTTATTCTCCAATTCCAGCTCTCTGCACATTCCATTATAATCCTTTGCTTTGTCCTCTTGAGCTGCTCTTTGAAATCTTGTGTTCTGCCTTTCACTTCAACATGATTTCTTTTTCTTTTGTCTTCACGATGGTCCAGTGTGATCTTTAGAGTCTGTTCTGACATCCATTTTCTTTTTTTTTCTTTTCTTTCTCCTCTGGTTTTGTAATGACCTTTTAGTTTCTTCATGGATAGTATTGTTTATATCATCCCACAACTCATCTGGTCTTCGATCACTGCCTCAAGCCTGTTCTTAAACCTGTTCTTAAGATGACCATCAAATGCAGATGGAATTGTTATAAGTCATATCTTTATTCTTGTGGACTTTCCTACTTGAAAATGTAGGACAGTGAAGAAGGAATAATAGTTAGAAAATATGGCTTGGTCATCAAAATGAGGCTGGAAATGGAATGATTGAATTTTGTATCTACAATAATTTACTCATTACAAATATCTTTTTTAAAAGACACAAAAATGACTTTACACCATGGGTCTCACCTGACGGGATGCAAAGGAATCAGATTGACTACATTTGTGGGGGGGAAAAATCATCGGAGAAGCCCAATATCAGCGTCAAAACTAAGCCAGGGGCAGACTGTGGGTCAGATCATCAATTACTCAAATGCAAGTTCTAGAATAGCACAATAGAGAAGAACAAATAAGTGATGCCTTTAAATTGTAGTGTGGATGTAAAATATTGAGTAGCTCATGGAAGGCTAAAAAAATGAACACATTTGTCTTAAAAGAAGTATAACCAGACTACTTACAGAAAGCTGAATCAGGCTGCGTACCTCCCACCATACATAAAAATCTATTCAAGGTGGATCAGAGACTTAGAAGTAAAGCCCAAAACTCTAAAGATCATAAGAGATAAAGTAAGACCAAGCTTAGAAGGCCTTGCCTGTGGTATAAAAAAGCTGACAAATGCAGCCAGAAACACACAATCAAGAGAAGATAAAATTGATGAATGTGACCTTCTAAAGATTAAGAACTTGTGGGCATTGAAATTTTTTCCAAAAGTGTGGGGGGGCGGGGGGAAGCCTACAGACTGGGAAAAAAGTATTTACAAAAGGATCTCATAACAAAGAACCCTACGGGGCCTTCACAGAAAAAAAAAAACTGATAAGCTAACTATAAAATATGCAAAAGACATGGAAAGACTTTTCACAGAGGAAGATATTCAGATGGCCAGTAGACACATGAAGAAATGCTCAAAATCACTGGTATTAAGAGAGACGCAAATCAAAACTACAATGAGACACAGTATCACCCCAGTATCAGTGGCAGAGTTTAATAGGATGGCAAGCTATAAATGTCGGGAAGGATGTGTAGATGTGGGCACTCTCATACACTGTTGGTGGGATTATAAAATGGGACAACTACCTTGGACAGCAGTTTGGAATTTCCTCAAAAAGCCGAACATAAAAATTCCATGTGCCCCAGCTATTCCATTGGGGAATATAACCTGAGAAAATTAAAACTGAAACACAAATGAAAACTTGTATACCAATGTTCATAGCAGCATTATTCACCATAGCAAGAACATGGAAACAGCACAAATGTCCAATCACATTGGATTGGATTGAGAAATTATGGTACATTCACACAATGAAATACTACACAGCACACAGGAGCAAGGATTTTGTAAATTGCTACTTAACTTGTGAGGGACTGGGAAACAGTATGCTAAGTGAACTAGCTCGTCTCATAAAGACAAATACTGTATTGTTGTTGTTATGTGCCATCGAGTCGTTTCCGACTCATAGCGACCCTATACACAACAGCCCTAAACCCTGCTCTATCCTGCACCAACCGCACCGCCTCTGACACACCCATCCCGATTACCCCAGTCACCGAATCAATCCATCTCATAGAGGGTCTTCCCCTCCTGCGCTGTCCCTCCACCCTCCCAAGCATGATGTCCCTCTCCAAGGACCCATCCCTCCTGGCAACATGTCCAAAGTATGTCAGACGAAGCCCCAGAATCCTTGCCTCCAAGGAGTAGCTTGGTTTAATCCTCTCCAAGATGAATCTGTTTGTTTTCCTGGCAGTCCATGGTACATTCAGTACCCTTCTCCAGCACCACAGCTCAAAAGCATCCACTCTCCTTCTGTCCTCCCTAGTCATTGTCCAACTCTCTGATGCATAACAAGTGATTGCAAAGACCATGGCCTGTATCAGGCGCACCTTAGTCTCCAGAGAGACACTGTTGCTCCTGAGTACTTTACAGAGGTCCCTAACAGCAGACTTTCCCATTGCGATACACTTTTTGATTTCCTGACTGCTGGTGCCAAGAGTGTTGTTGACTGTGGAGCTGAGCAAACTGAAGCTGTGAACAATCTCAATCTCTTCGTCATCCATCCTGACGCTGCCAATTGGTCCAGTGGTGAGAATCTTTGTCTTCTTGACATTGAGCCTCAGTTCATACTGAAGGCTGCAGTCCTTGACCCTTCGCAGCAAATGCATGAGGTCCTCCTCAGTTTCAGCAAGCAGGGTTGTGTCATCTGCATAACGCAGATTGTTAATAGATCTTCCACTAATCCTGATGCCACAATTCTCCTCATAGAGCCCAGTCTCTCGGATAATCTGCTCTGCATACATGTTGAAAAGGTATGGAGACAGGATGCATCCCTGGCGTACATGCAGTGTTACCCTGCTCTGTTCTGACTACTGCCTCTTGGTCCAAGTATAGGTTTCACATTAGCACAATTAAATGTTCTGGGATTCCCATTCTTCTCAGAGTCAGCCACAGTTTGTTATGATCCACACAGTCAAATGCCTTTGCATAATCTTTGCAAATACTGTATAAGACCAATATATTAGAACAATTATGATGATCCAAGGAAGGTTGTAGGTAGCAGAGGAATGAAGATGGGTGGTGGGGAAAGAGGGAGTTTAATTATAGGGTTACACAGTTTGACGGGTGGAGATAGGTGAGGGTAAAGGAAAGGGGAAAGATTCAGTGTGAAAAACAACGTACATAAACTTTACAAGTAAACCAGCATAAAATTTTTAAAAAGGGGGAGGGGGAAGGAAATGACTACATAACTTGGGGGGGACTGCAAAGTGTTATGCTGAGTTAACTAACTCAGTGTCATAAGGACAAATATTATACAAAACCATTATAGAATAGAAATATAACTAGTAAAATGTGTATAAGCATCCAAGGGGCGGGGTATGAGTAGATGGGTGAGGATAAGGCAGGCAGAAATTGTAAGGTGGCACAATTTGATGGGTGGAAAGAGGGGTGGGTAAAGGAAATGAGAACGATCCTCTGGGGATCTGGAAAGACAGAGTAGTGGTGGGCATAATTCAATGGTGATTAATTTTATTAAATACAATGAATGGGAATAATTGTATGCAATGTAATGTGAGTGAAAGACCGTGTGAAACGCAATGTATACAAACTTTGTAAGCAAACCAATAGAAAAGAAAAATTAAAAAAGAAGTATAGCCAGAGTGTCCTTAGAAGTGAAGAGGGTCAGACTTTATTGCATATACTTTGGAAATATTCATAAAGAGGCCAGCCCAAGAGAAGAACATCATTTGTGGAAAAGTGCAGCATCAGCAAAGGAGAGGAAGATCCACAATGAGATGGACTGTGCAGTGATTGCAACAATGGGGCTGAGCAATGCAGACAAAATGAAGCTGGAAAGAGGGTCAGGCAGGAGATTTTTTTTTCCTGTTGTACATGTCATAGTGATCTATGAGTTAAAGTTGACTCAGGCACCTAACAACCAGAACCGGCACCCTGAATGTAGATTGCTGACCTTCAAAATTGTGGAAAAAATAAACTTTTATTTGTTAAAGTCATTCACTTGTGGTATTTCCCTTATCGCAGCCCTAGCTAAGTAAGCTATAGTGGCATTTTAGATCTCCCTGTGAAATGGTAATCACCTTCAGCAAACCCAATCCCTTTCATGCCCTACCATTGCATTTTTAATGCCTCTCTCTTTAATAGGAGAAAAACACAGAAAAACTAGAGAGTGCAGATTGAAGCATAGAGTCTTGAGAAAAAGCAATAAGAATCAAATATATTCGATGAATATAAATTATTTGGTCATTTGGGAATAAATAATCATGGCCTTTTTACAGAATTGATGGACCTTGCAGCAAATTAGATGAGACTTTAACATCTAAATATTAAAATATCATGTAATTTATATTATATAAATATAAAGACAATAATATCTAAATAATAGTTAACAGCACTGCTAGAACTGGCTATAAAAACATGAAAGTACACAGGAAGAAAGAAAGTGATTTATCACCTGAAGTGGTGAAGGACAATGAACAATTATTTTTATATAAACTCTGTAACAGAAAAAACAAATCCATCACAAAGGAAATGCAACCAGAAAATCCTTAGAGACAAAGATGGGGAAGCTTGATCTTACTTTCTTACGTACGTACATACGTATGTACATACTTACTTACTTACTTTGGGAATACATCCATGAGAAACTGATCCTTAGAGTGAGACATCTTTCTGGGAAGGGTAGAAGGTCAGTGAAAGAGTAGATTGACACAGTGTGAAAAGAGCAAGGACCATATAGAAAGCACCATATCTGACCTTTACCAACTTCACAGGGGAGCACTGTCCCCATTCACAGTATCAATATCACAAAACCAATTCCTTTGAGGTCAGACATGTCTCCCATGCTCCCATGCCTTTTTCCACTCATCTCAACACCAATCTTTTTTTCTCTCTTCAAGCTGCTTTGAAGTAAATAGCAAAATATAAGTCCCCAGGAAGAGATTGTAATACCAATCGACATATTTCAGCTAACAGATGCTGCCCTGGACGTGCTCACTAAGTTGTGTTAAAAATTCTGGAGAACAACCACTTGGCCAGCTTACTGGAAGAGATCTATATTTGTTCCCATCCCAAAGAAAGGTGACCCAACAGAGTGTGGAAACTATAGAACAAGATCATTGATTTCACATGCAAGCAAGATTCTGCTGAAGATTATCCAAAAACGACTGGAGCAACACATCAGCAGAGAACTGCTAGAAGTCCAGGCTGGGTTTAGAAGGGGTCGTGGTACTAGGGATATTGTAGCTAATGTTAGATGGATCTTGGCTGAAAGCAGGGAGTACCAGAGGAATGTCTTTCTGTGCTTCATTGATTATGCAAAGGCATTTGACTCTGTGAACCATAACAAACTGTGGCTGACTCTAAGAAGAATGGGAATCCCAGAACATTTAATTGTGCTAATGCGAAACCTATACTTGGACCAAGAGCCAGTTGTCAGAACAAAGCAAGGAAACACTGCATAGTTCAAAATTGGGAAGGGTGTACGCCAGGGATTTGTCCTGTCTCCAAACCTTTTCAACTTGTATGCAGAACAGACCATCCAGGAGGCTGGGCTCTATGACGAGAAATGTGGCATCAAGATTGGTAGAAGATCTATCAACAATCTGCGTTATGTAGATGACACAACCCTGCTTGCTGAAACAGAGGAGGACCTGAAGCACTTGATGCAGAGGGTCAGGGACTACAACCTTCGATGTGGATTGAGGCTCAATGTCAAGAAGACAAAGATTTTCACCACTGGACCAACTGACAGCATCAGGATGGATGGTGAAGAGAATGAGATTGTTCACTGCTTTAGTCTGCTTGGCTCCACAATCAACACTCTTGGCACCAGCAGCCAGGAAATTAAAAGACGTATTGGGATGGGTAAGTCTGCTATTAGGGACCTCTCTAAAGTACTCAAGAACAACAGTGTCTCTCTGGAGACTAAGGTATGTCTGACACAAGCCACAGTCTTTGCAACCAGTTGTTATGCATCTGAGAGTTAGACAATGACTAAGGAGAATAATAAGGAGAATTGATTCCTTTGAGCTTTGGTGTTGGAGAAGAGTATTGAGGGTACCATGGACTGCTAAGAAAACAGATTAATCCTGGAGAGGATTAAACTGGGCTGCTCCTTGGAGACAAAGATTCTGAGGCTTTGTCTGACATATTTTGTACATGTTGTAAGGAGGGACTGGTCCTTGGAGAGGGACATCATGGTTGGTAGGGTGGAGGGACAGAGCAGGAGGGGAAGGCCCTCTAGAAGATGGGTTGATTCAGTGACTGTGGTAATCAGGATGAGTGTGTGGAGACAATGAGATTGGCACAGGACAGAACAGAGTTTAGGGTTGTTGTACATGGGGTTGCTATGAGTCGCAAGCGACTCAACGGCACATAACAACAACAACAACAACTAGTTTATTTACAGAATTTGAATACATTGTTTTCTAGAACAGACTCTTCCAGCTTTAATGGGCTCAAAAATCTGATGTCATAGCTCACAGACCACACAGAACCATATTGGGGAAATCAAAAGGTTATAATTCAGGTTAATAAAATATTCAATCAAGAAAACTCAAGGAATGTGCATGCAGGCACCTCAGCCTCAAGTCTCTAAGTGTTCCAAGTTCTCAGTCCTGCCAATATTGGCTTCCCTTCCTCAGTTGTTCAATAAAGTTCTAAGTCAGTTTGCTCGGCTCCACGGTCAACACTCTTGGCACCAGCAGCCAGGAAATAAAAAAATGTATTGTGATGGTAAAGTCTGCTGTTAGGGACTTCTCCAAAGTACTCAAGAGCAACAGTGTCTCTCTGGAGACTAAGGTGCACCTGATACAGGCTATGGTCTTTGCAATCACTTGTTATGCATCAGAGAGTTGGACAATGACTAGGGAGGATAGAAGGAGAATTGATGCCTTTAAACTGTGGTGCTGGAAAAGAGTATCGAATGTACCATGGACTGCCAAGAAAACAAACAGATTCATCCTGGAGAGGGTTAAGCCAGGTTACTCCTTGGAGGCAAGGATTCTGGGGCTTCGTCTGACATACTTTGGACATGTTGTAAGGAGAGAAAGGTCCTTGGAGAGGGACATCATGCTTGGGAGGGTGGAGGGACAGCGCAGGAGGGGAAGACCCTCTATGAGGTGGATTGATTCAGTGACTGGGGTAATCGGGATGGGCGTGTCAGAGGCAATGAGATTGGCACAGGATAGAGCAGGGCTTAGGGCTGTTGTACATAGGGTCGCTATGAGTCGCAAATGACTCGACGGCACATAACAACAACAACAACAATGAAGGATAAATTCTATGGTGTTTATTAAGATTTTCCTATATTGTTTTGTAATGTGCTATTATGCTACACATGAATACATTTCCGAGTTTAAATCACATCTGTGTTTATTAATCAACACATATCAGATTGTAGCATAACTATCACATTCTGGTTACTATTATTGTATGAAAAATAGTGCATTTATTTTGACAAGTGAAATGTTTCTCTGGGTCTTTGTGTTGTTAGGGATAGTGTTGGCATTATTTTAGCTTCATAAAGTGAATTTAATAGCTTTCCAGTTCTTTTTTTTTTTTTAAGCTTTCCAATTCTGATGTAAAATTCAGCTGTACTTTCTGGAAGATAAACAGCTTTTAAATTTTATTTTGGCTATTTATTTTTCTTAAATTAACTTCTGCTTAGCTGTTACCATCCATAGTCAAAATAATTTTTTTCGGCTCAATACATAAAAGATGAAGATATCACTAGTTGAGTTTTCTAGGCAATGGTATCTTCCCATTTGCTGCTAACCTGTTTTTCATTGTTAAATAAATCAGTTCCTTCAGATAATTGGGTGACCTTAATTCCAGGGGATTTTTAGACTAACAGACAAATCATTTTAATGTTTACTGCTTGGCTCTTTGTCCTTTCTTTGTCACCGCAATGTTCCCACACTTGATAACTTAGTTTTGATTTATTTTTCAATGTTCTGAACAACATCAAGTAACTTCCTCAAGAAAGATGAGTAGGTTGAATATTCTCTGAGAGTTTTAATCTAAGAGAACATCTATTTGTTCAGCAAACATTTACTAAGGATATGTTATTTTATATTCCTTTCCTTTCATACCTGAACACACATTTTTTCCCTTGTAGCAAACCTGTATTTGTTCTCTCCTTGTAGAAAATCTATTTTAATTCTATTATAACAGATTTTGTGTCTCTATACATAGATGTTTAACATATTTTATTAAGATATGACTAAATGTTAATTTCTTTTTTTATTTTGCCTGGAACTTGATACAACAAGTTTTAGCAATAACAAAAAGTGAGTAATTAAAAAATTACTGAACCCACACAAAGGAATATACTCTATGGAACTTCTTAAAGGATCCTAACTTTCCCCGCCCTTCTCTATCTTCTGACACTGACACTCCTAAACCTGAATAAACTCATCCAAGTAGTATGGAACTCTCATATGCCCTATGTGTGTAATTTAAGCTATTTCTGTTTCTAATGGGTCTACATCTTCAGCAGATTCACTAAACTCCATAGTATACTCAAGAAAATCCTTGGTCCAATGGCAGTAACTACATATGTTTTATTTCTCTCCATCTCAATTTCTTTCTTTAACCTTGCTATGTGCCTGGTACATAGTATATGAATAAATAGTTTTTAATTGTAAAATCAAGTAACTCTATATTAATTGTCGGCATCACTTATTAAGCCATATTTTTGTACAAAACCCCATAGATTTTTACAATTAGTTAGCAGTCCTCATTTTTGCTTTTTGGAAAGTCTGCTTACTCTAAGGAAATTCTTTAATCCTGAGATTTTGAAAGATAATGTCTTGGTGGTCAGCCAAATGGTATAAAATTGTGCAAGCATGTTTGTTAACTAATCCAGGGGAATCAGAACCAATGTCAGTGAGTCTCAGTGACATCAGAGTCAAAGAATAATTTCAAAACAACCAATTAACATCTATGACATCATAATAAAGTAAGGTCATTTTATAAGGTTCTTTAGGTAAATAGATTTATATCATAAGTAGGCATCTACCTTAAAAGAACTATTTATTTATTTTTAAAAACCAAGGAGAAAAATTCTGATATAGAGCTGTGTAAAAATTGTCACTCACGGGGAGCTCTGGTGGCCTAGTGGTAAGGAGCTGCAACTACAATCCCAGAGGTGCATGGTTCAAATCCACCAGATGCTCTGCTGGGGAAGGAGGGACAATCTTCTCCTGTACCAGTCAGATCTGATTTTACGGTACACTCACACAAAAATAATAAAATAAAATTAAAAAATTGTCACTCACTATGTGACATTGAAAGTTCACTAACGTGGGATCTAATTCACCTGAAATAACAAATTTTTTTTTCTCCACTTACTTTGGGCATGTTACTTGAAGAGGTTATTCTTTAAAGGGGGTTATCATGATTTGGAAGGTGGAGGGATGAAGGAGAGGAAGACCCTCAACCAGGTGGACTGAATAGTAACTGCAGCAATGGGTTCAAGTGTGTCAGAGATTGTGAGGATGGCACAGGATAGGACAGAGTTCAGATCTGTTGTTCACAAGGTCGCTATGAGTTTTACATGACTTGACAGCACCTAACAACAATGTGACATTGGACCAATTGTTAAACTACAGTCTTCTCTGGTGGTCTAATTCTTAGGGAGTTGTACCATTAACTCAAAGGCAGTGCTTCTCTGGAGGTTTGCATCCACCAATGGCTCTGTGGGTAGAAACACAGGTAATCTCCTCCCATGTGAGTTGCAACCTCCTAAAACCCACTGGGGGGTCAACGACAAGCCAGTTTCCACTTGATAGCAATGAGTTTGAATTAGACAACAAATAAAGAGTTTTAACTATGTATTCATGAAGTAACTTTATTTATCAAGTAAGAAACCATGTTGCACAATCATTAAGCACTCAATTGCTATCACAGACTTGTATATTTCAACCCACTCAGGAAAAATTCTGTAGGGAAACTGCCTGAAAAAAACTACTTTTGTGAATATTATAGCCTAGACAACCCTTTGGGGCAGTTCTAGTCTACTACATGGGGTCATGTTGAACTGGAATTGACTTAAAGACATCAAACAACACAATAACCCTCAATATAATTGTTGTTGTTGTTGTTGTTTTTATGTGCTATCAACTTGAGAGTGTTAGCAATTTCAGCTTGTTTAGTCCACAGACAACACTCTTGGCACCAGCAGTCAGGAAACAAAAAGACAAATTGCATTAAGAATATGAGCTATCAGGAACATCTTAACAGTGCTAAAGAACAAGGATGCAAGTCTAGAGGCTAAGATGCACCTGATCCAGGCTATGATCTTCATAATATTACTTGCTATGCATCAGAGAGCTGGACAATGACCAAGGATGGCAGAAGTATCTATGTCTTTGAGTTGTGGTATTGGAGAAGAATATTGAGCATAACACAGACTCTTAAGAGAACAAAGAGTTCTGTCGTGAAGGTGAAACCAAGCTGCTCCTTGGAGGCAAGGATTTTGAGACTTCATCTCACATACTTTGGGCAGATATCCAGGAGGGACCAGTTTTTGGAGAAGGATATTATTATCCCTTGACCCCAAGGGATAGTGCAAGACAGGAGGACCACTGATGAAATGAATTATTAGTGGCAAAAAGCTGAGCTGTAGTCCCAAAGGTGCATGGTTCCAATCTTCCAGCTACTCCAGGGGAGAAGAATGGGTAATCTCATCTTGTGTGGTTAACTGCCTGTGAAAACACACAAGAAGGTCAGCTATGGGTCAGTTATACATAATATAACACATAATAGCCCTCAATATAATTATCTATAAATGGAACAGTACTTCAAATTTGGAAATTTGTTGAGAGCAGAGATATGCTAGGGTGAGACTGATTAAGAATGATAATCAGAATGTGTGGACTTGGTGACAGAAATGATGATGGAGAATTTGTTTACTCAATGACTTATTGATATATTTTTTAAAAAGCACAGACAGTAGCTTTACATATGAATCTCACCAAATAGAATGCACAGGAATCATATTTACTTTATTTGTGTAAAGAATTGTTGGAGAAGCACCCAGAAACAAGTAATAAGAGACATCCAGATTGACAAAGAGGTGGTAAAACTCTCACTATATGGAGAAGACATGATAGTATACACAGAAAACCCCAAGGACTCATAAAAAACCTATTTGACCAGGTATATCAAATAGTGTGGGAGGATATAAGATGGATATACAAAAACTAATGGGATTCTTCTATAGTAACAAAGAAAATATAAGGAATGAAACTGAAAAGCAATATCATTTACAATAGGCAGCCACAAAGTAAGGTACTTGGGAATAAACTTAATTAGAGACACACAAGACCTTTACAAAGAAACTGCAAAATACAATTGTGAGAAACAATAAAAGACCTAACTAAATGGAAGAATGTTCCTTGTTTATGGATAGGAAGACTCGATATAGTGAATATGACAATCCAACCCAAAGCAATCTACATTTTCACGCAAATCTCAATACAGATAACAAATTCCTTTTTCTAAGAGATAGAAAAGGCAAATGGCAACTGTATTTGGAGAGGAGAGAGACGGTGAATAAGTAAAACTCTTCTGTAAAAACAAGAATGAAGTAGGAAGCATCGCACCCCTTGATCTCAAAACCTACTAAACAACTGTAATAACCAAAATAGCACAGTATTGGTACAATGACAGGCACATAGATCAATGGAACAGAATTGAAAAGCCAGAAATAAATCAATCTGTGTATGGTCAACTGATATTCGACCAGGAAACAAAACCTGTCAAATGAGGAAACAACAACCTCTTCAAAAAATGGTGCTGGCAAAGCTGGACTTCTATCTGTAGAAAGCTGAAGCAGGATTCACACTTCTCACCATAAACAAAAATCAGTTCAAGATGGATCAGAGCCTAGAGGTAAAGCCCAAACCCATGAAGATTATAAGAAATAAAGTGAGATTAAGTTTAGAAGGTCTAGGTCATGGTATTAAAAAGCTGACAAATACAGTCAGAGATACACAACCAGGAGAAGATAAAATTGACAGGTGGGACCTTCTAAAGATTAAATCCTTGAGTGCATCAAAAACTTTTCCAAGCTACTGACTAGAAAAAAACATTTGGCAATACCATCTAAGAAAAGGGGTTCATAAAAAATTTACACAATCCTTTGTAGGTCCTCCACAAGAAAAAGACTGATAATCCAATTACAAAATATGCAAAAGATATGAAAAGAGTTTTCATAGAGGAATATATTTGGTTGGCCAACAGATACATGAATAAATACTCAAAATCACTGGATATAAGAGGGATGCAAATTAAAACCACAATGAGATACCATCTCACTCCAGTAGCAGAGACATAGTTTAACAAAACAGCAAGCAATAAATGTTGGAGAGGCTGTGGAGAGATAGGAACTCTCTTATACAGTTAGTGGGATTGTAAAATGGTACTAACACCCTAGAAGGCAGTTTGGCATTTTTTTCAAAAACCTGAACATAGAAATTCCACATGACCCAGCTACTTCACTCCTAAGAATAAACCCTGAGAAAATTAGAACTGAGACATAAATGGATATTTGTACACCAATATGCCTATAGGCTTTATTCACGATAACAAGAACATGGTTATTGCCCAAATTCCAATCACAATTGAATGGATTGAGAAATTGTGGTCCATTCACATAAGGGAATACTATACAACACTCAGGAGCAATGATTACAGAAATTACTACATAATTTGGGAGAGACAGGAGAACATTATGCTGAGTGAACTAACTCAATCTCATAAGGAGAAATACTGCATAAGATCATTATTGTAGAAGTAGCAATATCTAGTAAAATGTGTATGAGGATTAAGTGGGGAAGGTGAGAACAGAGGGTTGAGGATGGGCACGGGGGAAATCTTAGAGTCATATAATTTGGTAGATTGAGGAATGGAGATTAAGGAAATTGGAAAGATCTGGTGGAGATCTGGAAATACAGTGTAATGGTGGGCATAATTCAATGGTGATTAATTTTATAAAGCAATGAATGTGAATTATTGTATGAAACACAATGTGAAAGAAGGATAGTGTGAAACACAATGTATACAAACTTCATAAGCAAACCAATACAAAATAAAAATTTAAAAAAACAAAACCCACAGACAGCAACTTTACACATAGATCTCACCTGACAAATTTCACAGTAATCAATTTACTGTATTTGTTTGTGTAAAGAATTGTTGGTGAAGCACAGTATCTGCAGTCAAATAAGAACAGGTTCCAGTTGTGGAAAAGACTATCAATTACTCATGTGCAAGTTTAAGCTGAAGAAAATTCAAACTAGTCCACAGAAATCAAAATATGACCTTGAGTCTATTGCAGTTGAGTTTAAGAATTATCTCAAGAACAGCTTTGAGGCATTAAACACGAAAAATTGAAGACCAGAGAATTTGTGAGAGGACATTATTGATGAAGAGAAAAAAATATATCATTCATGAAGATACCATCAATAAAGAGAGGAAAAGGTCATTACAAAGAAGGTGGAAAATGAAAAATACAAAATGGATGTCAGAAAAGACTATAAAAATTACATTAGAGCATCTAAAGGCCAAAATTAAGAGATGCTGAAGAAAAAGAGCAGAATAGAAGATTTCAAAAAGCAGCTTGAGAAGATAAAGCAAAATATTGTAACAAAATTGTAAAGAGCTGGAGTCAAAGAATAAAAAAGGACGAACTCACCATTTTTCAAGCTTAAAGAGTTGAAAAACAAATTCAAGTCTTGAGTTGCAATAGTGAGAGATGTTAAGGGCTCAGTCTTGAAGAATTCAGAAAGCAATAAAAGAAGGTGGGAGGAATACACAGTATCTCTGTACCAAAAAGAGTTTGCTTATACTGAAAATTTTCAGTAAGTACTTTATTAACAAGAGCCAGTGGTGATGAAGGCTGAAGTTCAAGCTGGCCTGAAGGCATGAACAGAATATAGGCCCCAGAAATCAATGGGATACCAACTGATACGTTTCAATAAACAATTGCAGCCCTGGATGTGTTCACCAGTCTATGCTAAGAAATTTAGAGGACAGCTACCTATCCAAATGATTGGAAAAGATTCAATTCCCAAGAAAGATGATCAACAAAATATAGAAAGTATCAAACAAAATCAGTAATATCTCATACAAGCAAAATACTGCTGGAGATCATTCAGAACTGGAGAGAACACGGAGAAGAATCAGAAGTTCAAGCTGAGCTCACAGGAGTTTGAGGTACCAAGGATATCATTGCTGATGTCAGGTGGATCCTGGTTGAAACAAGGACTGCTAGAAGAATGTCTATTTGTGTTTTATAGACTATGAAAAAGTATATAACAGTGTAGATAATAATAAATTATGGCTAACATTGATAAGAATAGGAATTCCAAGACACTTAATTATACTCTTGCAAACTCTATTCCTAGACCAAGAAGATATTTTCTTAAAGGAGTAAGGAAACACTGCATGGTTTAAAATTAGGAAGGGTGTGTGTTAAGGTTATTTCCTTTTCCCACACCTATTCAATCTGTATGCTGAGCAAACAATTCACAAAGCCAGATTTTATGAAGAAGAATGTTGCGTCAGGTTTGGAGAAAAGCTCATCAGCAACCTGCATTATGCTGATGAGACAACTTTGCTTGCTGAAAGTGAGGAGAACATGAAATTCTCATTGCAGACGATCAATAACTGCAGCCTTTGGTATGGATTACTTCTCAACATCAAGAAAACAAAGGTCCTCACCACAGGATCAACAGACAACATTATGATACGTTATGCTAGATGGAGAAAGGATTGAAGCTGTTAATTATTTCATCTTGTTTGGACTTTTGGAACCAGCAGTCAGGAAATCAGGAGATACATTGGACTGGACCAGATCAATGTCAGAGACCTTTCCAAAATTATGAGAACTAATCATGTCAATTAGAAGAGTAAGGTGCCCCTGATTCAGGCCTTGGTCTTCTCAATCACCTGCTATGCATCAGAGAACCAGACAATGAATAAGGATGACAGAATTAATTACTTTGAACTGTAGTGGTGGAGAAGAGTACTGAATATTCCAGGGAATGCAAAAGGAACAAAAAGATATGTCTTAGAAAAAGTGCAACTGAGTACTTCTTGACAGCAAAGATAGCAAAGCTTCATTCTTCAGACTTTGGACAGATAGCCAGGCAAGGGTATTCCTTGGAAAGAAATATCATGCTTGGAAAGATGGAGAGTCAGAAAAGAAGAGGAAGACCTCCAGTGAAATGGATTGACACAGATACTTCAGCAATGAGCTCTAGTGTGTCACAGATAGCAATGGGCTCTAATGTGTCACAGATAATGAGAATGGCACAGGATAGAGCAGGGTTCATAGGGTGGCTCTGAGTTGTACTCAACTAGACAGCACCTAACAAAAAAACAACATACAAAAATT
Organism: Elephantulus edwardii; assembly: GCF_000299155.1. NCBI lineage: Eukaryota > Metazoa > Chordata > Mammalia > Macroscelidea > Macroscelididae > Elephantulus > Elephantulus edwardii. The sequence continues at coordinate 3,129,250 of NW_006399995.1, forward strand.
AACTCCAAATGGATCTTAAATCTAAGAGCTACAACTGTTATTCTGTTAGAATAAAACTTAAGAGTAAATCTTCACAATTCGGCTTAGGCAGTTTTGGATTAGACACACATCAAAAACACAAGCAACAAAAGTTAAAAAAAAAAGTAGCTAAATTGGACTTCATCAAAATTAAAAATTTGCACTTTAATGCACTATAATAATAGAGAATATTTACAAATATATATCGATACATACATGGTAAGAGACTTTATTAAAAATGTATAAAGAATCCCTGTAACTCAAAACTTAAAAAGGCAAATTATCTAACTTTAAAGATAAAGACATTTCTCAAGAAGAAATGTACAAGTGGCCAGCAATCACTGGAAAAGATACTCAACATCATTCACCATTATGGAAATAGAAAGCAAAACCAGAATGAGATATCACTTCTACACATTCTAAAGACCATAATAAAAAAGATAGCAAATTACACATGTTGGCAAGGATATGGAGAAATTGGAACCCATATGCATTGCTGGCAGGAAGTGAAATTATTCCGGTACTTTGGAAATAAGCAGACATTTTCTCAAAATGTTAAGCATAAAAAAAAAAATCATACAACCTATATTCCATCCCTAGGTACATATACAGGATAAACAAAAGCATATATTTATACAAAAACTTGAACACAAATCTTCCCCAGTAGCACGGTTTATAAAAGCCAAAAAATGGAAATAAATATTCACCAACTGATTAACAAATAAAGAAAACATGGTTTTATTTAAGATAAATAAAACATGGTTTATATGCATAGTAGAATCCAAATCAGCAGAGAAAAGAATAAAATACTGCTACATGCTACAATATGGATGAACTTTAAAAATGTGGTGGTGGGGGAACCCATCTACATAAGAACAACCCTAATCCTTTTTGTGTGAAAGTTTCAGAATAAGCAAAAGGGAAGTGAAATGGTAACTTTGGTTCTTTAGGAGGGATGATTCAGATGATCAGATTAAGATAAAATTTTAAAATCGATTGCTATGATATTGGTACAACTTTCTGAGTAAACTAAAAACCATTGAATTGCATACTACCATTTGTGTTGCATAGTATGTGAATTATATTTCAGCAAAACCACTAAAGATTTATTTTTTCATTCCATCATTAATACACATTTTAGTAATAACATTATAATTATAATTATAATTTCATTTGATCATTAATGTACATCTGTATGACTTTAATTACAATGTTGTTGCTAGGTGCCATAGAGTGAACTACAAATCACAGCGACCCTACGAACAGCAAATCTGAAACTTGCCCTATCCTGCACCATCACCATGATCTCTGATCCACGCAAGTCTATTGCTAGAGTCACCATGAAACTGAGGGTTTTGAGGGTCCTTCTCTCTTTCTCCAACTATCCACCTTTCTTCCATCTTCTCTCTGTTTTTTCTTCTAATATGTTATCATTGAGGTCCTTGCCTTCCAATTCACTGACTCTCTGTTCCATCTCTTCTGTTCTTGTGCTTTTGTCCCTCCAGCATGTTGGAAATATCTACCATTTCAGTCTTGATATTTTGAATTGTGTTTTAATGTATTTCTGTTCTTCTCAGTCCTGTGTAGGCTGTACTCTTTCTGTCTTGTGATAACTTTTTAAATTTTTGTACCCCTTTATCTACAACTTCAATTCTTTTTTTAATCTTTCGCAGTTGCTCGATATCCATATATTTCTTCTGGATCCCTATCTCTGGTGTATTTGCTTTATTTATGGTTTCCATTCTTTCTTCCATCATTTGTAACTTCTTCAAAGAAGCTGTAGCTGCTCATATAACTCCATGTCAATATATTTCTTCTGCCTCCCTGTCTCTGAGGTACCCACTGGATTTGCAATGGGTTCTGTCTGCTTTTTCGGACAAGGCTTGCTTTGTTTTTCACAATGTTTGATGCTGCCTGCTGCTTTCTTAACATTATATGAATGTTTTCTTGGTACATATTAGGCTGTTTCTGTTGTGTCTGTGTAGGTTGCTTATAGTTCTTTATCTTTATGAAGTTATTGATTAGTTGTAGGTTTAAGTATTACCTTTATAGGGGAAGGCAACTCACTCTAGTGGAGGTCCTTTACGATCCTGAAAACTTCACCTTTCCTAAAGTCCTTCAAGTCCTCTCTGTTCTGCAGTATGACCCTGTGGGAATCTCACCTGAGTGTGGCACATCTCTCCTAAAGTCTTTATTGCCGATGGTGGTCTGCACCAAGGCCCAGCAACCATGTTCTACAACTGATGCAGTATCTCTCCAGGAGAGTTGCAAACAGCTCCTTCCCCACACCTCAGTAAACCCTTTTTGGGAGAGAGTTTCTCACGTCAGTGCAGCTCACCTCTCTTAAAGTCTAGTATTTTCCTTGGGAGTCCATAAATTACAATGCTCTTATTGTCATATACCATTCTCCAGAGGGTTCCCAAATCTGCAAATCACGTGGAAGGAGATTGTCCAAGTTTTTCTCACAGAGCTTCTAGTGGATTTGAACTGTGTGCCTTTAAGTTTGCATTGCAGGTCTTTATCACTAAGACATAAATTAGAATAATTAATTATAATGTCTGATCAATTACCTTTCCATTCTCCTAACTTAAGTTTTTATTAACATTTTACTCCTCTCTTCTTCCCTTCCTATCCCTGTTAATCACACATTATTAGTTCTACTTATGTACAAACTTTACCTTAGCTTTCATAATAGTGATCTTATAACATAACAATCCTTTTAAGACAATTTTATTTACTTGGCAAAATGTCCTCTACACAAGTCTGTGTTATAAAATTTTCATATTTTTTATTATTTTTTTAGTCTTGCATAATACTCTATTCTGTGACTATGCCATAGTTTCTTTAGCCTTGGTCCACAAACGACCTTTCATTCTCAGAGTTTGTGCAAAAACAAGGTCATCAGAAAGAATTTGCATAAACCTGAGTGAGTTCTTCCTTAAGTAATCTACATTAGATGTCTTGCTGTCCTCACCCTACTCATGACTTGGTTGTAAGAATTAATAAGACAACTCATGAAAGGTACTTCATAGTATTGATTCTTAAGGTCTGCTATGAATATCATACTTGTTCTTAAATTATCATATTTGTTTTCTTGGTTTTACATTATCGTATTTGCTGTCATGATTATTAAAAGTAAGAAATTTATAATTTTTTTGTCTCATAGATATGACAATAATAAATAAAATACATTGAGAGAACATAGTAGACCATGTTCCAACACTTTCTCTGAAGTTTGGGTAATTTGTCCAGGTTTACATATTCATAGCTGGCACGAATTATGAAAAAGCGCAAGCGATCTGACTCTAGAAACATTATTCTAAACTGCATCATCCATAGGAGCAATAAAGATGGAGATGGTACTCACTTTAATGAATAACCCAGCATGAATTATGAATATGTTCAAGACAGTAACCGAATAAATGTACCAAATATGCAAAATTCCATTGCTTCTCAAAGGAAAATACTTTTCTCTGGATATACAGGTAGCGTTTCAGAGACCTCATTCCTTCATTTCCCTGGCTGACAATATTAAGGGTGAAATTGAAGGATGAGTAGGTTGTTACTGATGGACAAGGTGAAAGAAGGCACTCAGGCAGAAAGAAAATGAGCAAAGGCCAGTCTAGAAGGTTCAAGAAGCTGTGAGAAGTTTGCTGTGAGGCATGGACATTTGGAAGATGCATCAGCTGAAAGTTATCCAAGAATGGAACCAGGTCTAAGTATGAACTTTAAAAAATAATAATAATAATAATAATAATAAATAATAATAAAGCAAGTGCAAGCTAGCAGAGGCTTGAGCAAGAGTTTAACATAATCTGATAGGAGACAGTGACATCTATTAATAAGAACTTAGATTTATATATACATATATTTTATATTTATGTATATGTATATATGTGTGTGCATATCTATATATAAAACAAACAATAACAACAACGAGAGAACTCTGTTGGCCTAGTAGATAGAAAGTTATGCTACCAAGCCAAAGGTGGGTGATTTTAATCTGCGGCCCTCAGGCCTGGTTTTAATTGCTTTTGGTGAAACATTCTTCTAAGTGGTATAGCACTGGTCTGTCCATTTGCTGTACAGAGGTAACTTGTGGTTATTGTGACACTAAACACTGTGACACTGACATGTCAAATGTCATAATGGTTACCCATGGTAGACAGTGTTTCGTGGAGCTCCCAATCAAAACAAGCTTGGAAACAAGAGTGGCATCCATTTCTGAAACATCTTGCCTCCGGAAACTCTATGAACTTGGAGAAATGATGAAAGTTACACAAGTGTTCAGGTCTTTCATTCATAGGGTCTTTATGAGTTATCTACAACTCGACAACACTTAACAACAACAATACATAATAAAAGTAAACAAAAGAGTGCTCTTCAAACCAATGTGAAAGTTCCTTGAATTTCTGTTCCAAGACTATTTGATAATGACGGAAATTTCACCAAATCTGAAGCCTCTCAAAGGTCTACTTTTTCCTGTCTGTATTCATGATTGAGGGTGTGGTCAGTATAACAGTGGAACTCTTATGCTCTTTGTATGAGATCTAGGCTCAAGCCTCATCAAAACACTTTATGCTTGGCCACTACTCCACCAGTCAGTAGAGGCTTGCAGTATGTTATGATTTTAAATGGGTTTTACCTGAGTTTCCAGACCAAGACTGACTAGAAAGAAAGATCAGACTATTCCAAACAATCAAAAATTCTTTTGAACACAATTCTGCATTTGACACCTACATGGCTATCCTGTATTCTACTATAACACATAAAAGGCTTCATAGGCTTTTCTTCCCTACTATTATATGCCATTGAGTCAGAACCAACTCATAGATTACCATATAGAGGATTTTCAGAGACTGTGACTCCATCACAGCTAAAAAAACCCCCCACATACTCACAATAATGGATTCCATTATTTCTTTTAAATACCTAATGTAACATTTTGGGGGTTTTTTAATGAATAATATAATGGAACCTTAACAAGATAAAAAGGTATGTCCTCTTATGTATTGTTTGGTTTACGTGTCTCCTTTATCCCATAGATCTTGATCATAGGTATCATTTCAGTTAGTTCAGGGTCAGCCATGCTCCAGACTTATTTTCATCTTAAATAAACTTTGCAGGTGAAAGCCAGTGGCAGAGGAAGCAGGCTTCCTAGGGACCGCCTTGGGGTAGGACCTGTGTCATTGTGGCCAGACTTTCTGGCACACACACTTGGCTGGAGGTCAAACAGGAAAGGAACAACTATTTCTGTCAGAACAACTTATAAACAACAGCTCAACATCCAGGATGTGAAAACACAGTCTCCTAATCGCATCTGACCTTCTACCATGCATTTCCTACATTGTCAACAAACAGACACTACTCCCTCTCTCTAGGCAGCCAGCTCAGAGATTAAGCAAAGAACACAGCTATTTGCTTCAGGTGTTGAATGGATATTTGTGGTACTTGTTCTCCCATTGCTAGAGCAGCTGTTCTTGCCCAGGTTGATGTTCTTTCTTTGGTTTCATTGTTAAGCCCTCAAGCTCTTTACTTGGAACTTTATCAAGGTTTCTTCTTACAGACTATCTGAGAGACAGAAGGAACCTATGCAAGAGAAAGTTATTTACTTCTTTTTTATTCATCATGGTTTTCCCTTTCCCTCACATCACTTAATGATTTAGAACCTTCTTTAGAGTAGAAAACGGTGCACTTACTAGAGTCATAGATCATTGACTTTAAGTAGGGGTTGCTTATCCAATATGCAAGCAAGTATGGTCTTATTTATGCTTATTTATCAATCTATACTGAACAGTCAAATGTGATAATGGTTGTCCCTGGTGAACAGTGTTTGGTGGTGTTCCCTGGTTAAAACAAGCTTGGAAGCAGGAGTGGCATCCACTTCTGTAATAGCTTGCCTCCAGAAACCCTGTGAACCTGGAGCAAGGATGAAAGTCACGCAAGTGTCGAGGACTTTCATTCATAGGGTGGCTATGAGTCTCCTACGACTCGACTATACTTAACAGCAACATAGTGAACAGTTTCACACACTTCTACCCCTATTGTTGTTATGTGCCATCACATCAGAATTTACTTATAGCTGATCTTCCAGTGGGTTTGCAAAAGTGGTAAATCACACAAGAGAAAGTCTTCCAACTTTCTCTTGAGGAGGAGCTCGGAGATTTGAACCACCTGTCTTTGGGCTGGTAGTACAACTCCTTACCCAGTAAGCTATCAGAGCTCCCCTACTTTCCATATCTATGCCCTGTGCTAGTCTTGCTTGCTATGTAACCCAACACTGGGCTTAAGGAAACTCTGATGGCATAGTCCATACGGAGTTGTACAGCTAACTCAAAGGTGATATTCTATGGTGTTGAAACCACTTGCTGCTCAGAGAAATAAAGATGGAAAGTTTTTTCCCCATGCTGTTTATAGCCTCTGAAAACTTGCTGGATTGTCAATTAAGAGTTGGTTCCAACTTGAAGGCAAAGAGTTTGAAAGTTTTCTCTATGGCACTCCCGCTGTGAGGAGTTCAGTCCAGTCTCTCCAAAAATAATATCTTCATTTTTGGACATATTTGTTTTTTAGAAAATTATCCCTCACATTATCTATTGGAATTAAGTTTAGCCTTTCATACACTACCTTTGATATATTAAAAATACCTTATCTCTCTTTAGTCTTTCCTTTTGTCAAATCAAATTAGTGTCTTAACTGAATTCATATTTTTGTGTATTGTTTTCTCTAAATACTGACACTTCTTCACTCCTTAGTAAAGCATCAGATTTCCTGCTTAATAAGAAAAGAAGCTAATAAAACCTTCCATAACATGTTTTGAAGGCCAAATAAAATAATAAAAGTGAGGTTACTTGGAAGAAAATGTCACACTCTACAAATAAAGTGTCATTATTAGAAATACAGTTAGCTCAGAATTTTATCACTTAGTGCAAAATACTGGTCAAAAGAAATAGCATTTATGCAAACAACCCATCCTTTACATGAAAAAAGAAGTCAAGTTTTCCTATACCTTCACTTCTCTTGATTCATTTAAAAAAATAGCTTATCAAGTCATTACTCTGAGCCAGGCACTGTTCTAGAAACTAAGGATTCAAAATAAAGCAGATGAACACCCCGTCCAGGATTCATACTCTTTTGCTGGTTTTTAGAGACTGCAAATCACACAGGAAGAGATTATTCATCGTTCTTCTGCTGAGCAGCTGGTGGATTCAAACTGCCTGCTTTTGACTTGGCGATGCAACTTCTTATCCACTAAAATCTGAAACTATGTAAGTAAATATATATCATATTGCTGAAAGCTATGAGAAAAATGAACCAGATTAATCATTTAAGGTGTGCTCAAGGATGAGAAGAAAGATATCCTTTTCTAAGAATGTGTTAAGGGAGGCCCCTTTAATGAGGTGACATTCCAGATGAAACCCAAAATAAAACGGGGGGAAATTAATCATTGGATAGCTGCGGAATTGGTGTTTAGGAAGTAAAAATAGATAGCAAGTGTGCAGATGCGGAGAGCAGAGGAAAACTATGTCAGCCAACATGACAGAAGTGTGGCAGTGACTCAAAAGGAAAGGAATAGAATATGTAAGATCATTGTTAGAATTATTTCTGCATTTTATTTTATTCTAAACAAGGAAAAAAACTATTAGAGAGCTTGGGCAGATGGATGATTGAATATTATTTAGGTTTTTAAAATTCTGCTCTCTGAAGTATCAGTAGAAAAAAAACAAACCCACAGTTACAGAGTGTTTTAGTAATCCATGCAAAAGTTAATGGTGTGTTAGACCAGAGTGTTATCAGTGTAAGTGGCTAGAAAATGGTCAGAATGTTTACATATTTTGAAGACAGAGCCACCAGAATTTACAAGTGGATTGGATATAAGAGAAAGCAATGAGTCCATGAAAATGCCCAAGTTTTGGCCTAAGCAACAGAAGGAATAAATGTATCGTTCTTGAAGATAGTAAGGACCATGAAAATGTATAAGCTTGAGGAATGGAAATCAGAAATTTAGTTATAGGTCTATTAGATTGAGGCGACTGCTCTACCTCCAAGTAAAGGTAATCAAGTTGTATGTACAAATCTAGTGCTGCGCAGAGATATCCAAGGTGAAGATGTAAATTGGGGAGTGTCAGCAGACACTGGTGTTTAAAGTTATGAAAATGGATAAACTTGCCTAGAGAATGACTCTGTGTAAAGACAGAAAAGAAATACAAAGTTTATAAAAAGGCTTCAGTAAAGACTGAGCAGCTCTTAATGAGATGTGAAAGGAAGTAAGAGAGGGTTGTTCTTGAAGCCAAGTAAAGAGAGCTCAATAAAAAGAGAGAGATCATCTTTGGCCAATGCTGCTGATAGTTAAAATGAATAAGAATTCTTATGAATAAGAATTGAGCCTCAGAGAATCACAAGTAACTTTGACTGGAGCTCGTTTGGTAGAGTAGAGGTTGAGGAGATGAGGTGTGCCTGATGTTTATAGAGAGATATAAGAACCTAGAGGAAAGACCAGTTCATACAGCATAGGATGTTAGAAAATTTTATGTCACAGAGGCAATGGCTATGTTAAGTCTTGACTTACAAATGAACAAACAGCAGCTAGCAAGTTGAAGAGTGGAGAGACAGGAAGAACATCACGAAAGGCAAAGGACATTTCAAGGAAGAAAGTTAGCCAATAGGAAAATGCAAGGAGGATAAACATGGTATAGTTGGTTAGAAATCACAGGGTGTATTTCAAAGCACAAGACCTAGAAAAAGTTGAAAAGGTAAGGAATCACATAATTGTGGAAAACTCTGTGTATCATGCTAAAGGATTTGAACTCTTATTTATTCTGTGGGAAGTTGGTCTTGGGCTTAGAAAGTTGTAAGAGATGTAAAGAGATTTATATTTCTTAAAAACAGCGCTCAAAGAGAATCCAAGATGGAACAAAATGAGAGGAGACTGGAAGATGAAAGATGATTCAGGACAATATAGTATTATTATCCAGGTGAGATGTAATGAGAGCCAGAGCAGAGAGTAGATGGCAGGCTGACCCTAAGGTTCCTGATCTAAGAGTAGAATACTCTACTGTAGACTTGCAGATGAAAGGAGATGAATGACCTGAAGGATTATTTTCAACTCTTAATGACGTGTACATGCTTGTGGGCCCTGATTTATCATCCAATCAATGTAGCTGATGCCAAAACTGTTCTAGAGATATATTGATGAGCACTCCCTTCCAACACCTCCAGCCTTTCTCCAGGAAGCATTGATTGTGTACATGCCATTAGTAAGGGTTTTCTGTTTGTTAGTTATTGTATTTTTCCTATTGTTCATCAAGTTAAATCCAACTCATGATAATCCCATTTATGTCAGAGTAGAATGGTGCTTCATAGAATGTTCCATGGTTGATTTTTCAGAAGGAAAAAGACTTTTCTTTTGGGGTACCTCTGGTTAGACTCAAATTTCTAACTTGTTAGTTAGAAGCTCTTCATAGATGAGCAGTTGACAGCAATATTCAGGGCTCCCTGTTACTTAGGCAGCGGACCAACAAATTTTCTATACGTTTAATTTTTTTCCCATGTTTTAAAGTTGGAATTGGGGAGGAAGAAAGCAGAGAGGTAGTTATTGTTCTGTCTCTGGCTTAATTACCTCCTTGTTATTTACTGAAGTGTTTTTACCTAAAACTTCAGAGAATTTAATTAGATAAACTTCGCTACTAAGTTTCTGAATTATCCAATAGCCTATGATGGCAGAATAAAAAAATAAAAACACACAACTTTCCTTGAAATATTTATTTGTTACCACTCAAATACACTAATATTTTCCCTTCCCAATTTCTATTAAGTAAGGATTTTCAGGCATAGGGTGTATGTCATGATTGAACACACTTTGATTTGAACCTTTTGTTTAAGGGTGATGAGGTGGTAAATTGTTTCCATGTTGCAACTCTGAGATCATTTTTTCTCCTTGTTCTTTGCTGAATGAGGAAACTATCTACCAATCATGCAGCTAATCCTTAACATTTTGCCAGTAGTCTTGTAATAACAGGCAAAGCTCATGCTGAGTATTTTCAAACAGCACGAATTCTTGGTGTGGTTGCAGTTTATAAGGATTAACCGTCAGCCTTGTCTCATATTTCCTCTTGGAACTAGACCAAAGAGCTTCTTTAGTTTTGTTTTTTGAAAAAATAAGTATCTAACAGCTCATTCTCAAATAAATCCACATTTTTTAAACTAACATTCAGCTATCGATTCTTACTCTAACATGTTTCATTTATTGACACCTACAAAATGCAAGGTTAGGAACAACTAAAGAATGGAAAGGAATAGAATACTCTTGGCGCAATTGTGGTCCTAATGATAACTCTGAGTTGCTATAGGATCCTGAACAGGCCAATTCACTTTTCTATACTTCTGGGTCTCATTCACTTCTAAACTAACAATTTTTTAAAAAAAAATCTACTGTCACTGAGTTGTGAGCCACAGTTGGATTTCCAAGACAATATCTTTTTACAGAGGAGACAGTCTCATCCTTCTGTCACAGAGCACTGGTGGACACAAATCTTTTAGTTAGTAGCTTAGCAAGTAAACATACTAAACCATAAGAACTCTTTTAATTCATTATAAAGGAACTGTTAAAATATATTGTAGTATTATAGCAAGGAACTATTAAGCATTTATTCTGTGTCAAGCACTAGACTAAGAAAATAAAATAGGCACAAATCCCTGCTCTTGGAGTTTTCTGTCTAGCTAAGAAACCATACAATAAACAAGGAAGGATAATCCAATAACCATTAAAGTAGAAACAATGGATCCTGCAGGAGCACGTGGTGAAGGTATCGCCCATAGCAATGAAAGGAATGACATACCAATAGATGCTATAATATGAATCCATCTGAAATTTATGATGCTGAGTGAAAGAAGACAGTCACAAAAGAATACATATTGTATGACTCCATTTATATGAGATGTTCAAAATAGGTGTATCTACAGTGACAGACAGTAGCTTTTAGTGGTAGCCTCGAACTGGAGAAGAGATAGGAATCAGAAAAGACTGCTGATGGGTAAGGGGTTTTAGGGGAAGTGATAAAAATGTTCTAAATTCTATTGTGATGATTGCACAACTCTGTGATTACATGAAATAAAAAGCCACTGACTTATACATTGTAATGAGGGAATTATATGTGATGAGAGTTATAGCTCTATAAAGATTCTTTTTTAATTTTCCGTAACAACTTAGGATTGCATGCTTGTTTTCTCTCTACATGAATATATCTCTGTGTCTCTCTCACATGCATACACATATACAAGAAAAAAACACACAAGAAAAAAATAAGTGCACATTTTTACCAAAAAATACATATTTTTGTAAATGATAAAAATATTTAGTATTTCTGTATCTAATATACTTTATTCTATTTCATTAAAAAATTATTTTGACCTATGTTCTGGAGACAGGTTTTTCTAGCTATCTTGATTGTGCTAATGCGAAACCTGTACGTGGACCAAGAGGCAGTCGTCAGAACAAAGCAAGGAAACACTGCATGGCTTAAAACTGGGAAGGGCATATGCCAAGGATGTGTCCTGTCTTCATACCTTTGCAACTTGTATGCAGAACAGATTATCCAGAGGCTGGGCTCTATGAGGAGAAATGTGGTATCAGGATTGGTGGAAGATCTATCAACAATCTGTGTTATGTAGATGGCATAACCCTGCTTGCTGAAACAGGGGAGGACCTGAAGCACTTGCTGCAGAGGGTCAAGGACTACAGCCTTCCATATGTATTGAGGCTCAATGTCAAGAAGACAAAGATTCTCACCACTGGGCCAATTGGCAGAATCAGGATGGATGAGGAGATTGAGATTGTTCACAGCTTCAGTTTGCTTGGCTGTACAATAAACATGTTGGTACCAGCAGCAAGGAAATTACAAAACTAATTGCATTGGGAATGTCTGCTGTCAGAAACCTCTCCAAAGTAGTGAAGAGCAATGGTGTCAGTCTGGAGACTAAGGTGCGCTGGATACAGTCCATGGTCTTTGCAATTACTTGCTATGCATCAGAGAGTTGGACAATGACTAGAGATGATAGAAGGAGAGCTGATGCCTTTTAGCCGTGGTGCTGGAGAAGAGTATTGAATATATTATGGACTGCTAGGAGAACAAACAAGTTCATCCTGGAGAGGGTGAAGCCAGGCTGCTCCTTGGAGGCAAGGATTCTGAAGCTCCATCTGACATAATTTGGACATGTTGCAAGGTGTGATCAATTCTTGGAGAGGGACATCATGCTTGGGAGGGTGGAGGGACAGTGCAGGAGTGGAAGACCCTCAATGAGATGCATTTATTCCATCACTTGGGTAATAGGGATAAGTGTGTCAGAAACAGTGAGATTGGCAAGGAATAGAAGAGGGTTTAGGGCTGTTATACATAGGGTTGCTATGAGTCGCCTCGACAGCACATTACAACAACAACAACACGTTCTGGCTTTCAGTTTTTGCTTAACAAATAACACAAAAACACCATTATTAGTGTGGTTTTTGTATGTCATTGAGCCTGAATCAACTCATACTTGACACTCACGTGGGTAGAAAACAAACAGATTCATCCTGAAGAGGGTTACACCAGGCTGCTCCTTGGAGGCAAGGATTTTGGGGCTTTGTCTGACATACTTCGGACATGTTATAAGGAGGGACCAGTCCTTGGAGAGGGACATCATGCTTGGTAGGGTGGAGGGACGGCACAGGAGGGGAAGACCCTCTATGAGGTGGATTGATACAGTGACTGGAGTAATCGGGACGGCTGTGTCAGAGGCAGTGCGGTTGGCACAGGATAGAGCAGGGTTTAGGGCTGTTGTACATAGGGTCGCTATGAGTTGCAAGCGACTCGAAGCACATAGCAACAACTACAACAAATTGCATAGGAGGAGATTGCCTATCCTTCTCCTTCAAAGCAGCTAGTGGATTTGAATCATGTGCCTTTGGTGTTGCAGTACAACTTTCAAAATATTCTACAGATTGAATTTGTTCCATTTGTGGCTCTTGCCTGAGGTCTTTCCTGCAGCTGCAGTCTGGTACAGACTGGGCTGCAGACTTCTGAAGTCTCACTGATGGTAGCCATCCTAGAAGACTCGCTCACATGGCGGGCAGTCAAAGCTGGCTGTCACTGGGAGTTCAGCTTCGATTGTCAACCGACTAGCTGCACTCGACCTCTCCCTGTGGCTTTGACTCTCGTGGTGTGGATTCTGAGTTTCCACAGGGAAGGTCTTCAAATGAGTGGCAGGGACCTGACTAGAGACTGTAAGGCTCACCTCTGCAGTTCTAGAAAGTGACTTCTAATGCCGCCTACTAGCCAAACCAATTACCAAGGCCAACCATGTCCCAGAGGAGGAGAATGATCGGCAAGTCAGAGGATCTGTGACTATCTTTAATCCATCAGCACTCATTACGTTCATTTTACCACTCACTAATGAGTCACAATCTGGCAATTATTGCTCCAATCTAATGAGGTCATTTCTCTTCTCATGCTACATTCCTTTAGTCTGTACATCACTTAAGTCTTATGTAAGGTTATAGAGGCTACTAGTTTCCCTTTGCTTGGAAGGAGAAGAGAAAAGGACGAGAGTACAAAACAAGACAGACGGCCAAGTCTGATGTCTGTGACTGGCTCCCTATCCAGAAGGACATTTGCACCATCAATTCTACAGCTTCCTGCTGCTCCTACTTGAATCCAGGAAAGTTTACAGTAAAATAGGCAACTAAAGAGTCACATGCAGGGGGAAAAGGAAAGGTGTAAAAACTAGGAGGGACCAAGTTTGTACCTGAATGAATGTATAGTAAAGGGCAGTTTGCAGGTATATCAGTGAAGTCAAAAGCCAAAAAGGTTGAGGGAATTAAGCACCTTCTTTAGTGGTGTCCCTGATGGCTTTAATGAAGTCTTTGATGGCTGTGTAATTAACATTCTTAGTAAACTATCAACTGCAGGATATGGGAAAGATTCATTTTATACCTTCTGTGCTACAGTATAGACGTATACTACATGTTTATTTTCAGAGACATCTTTGCCTATGGACACTCCAAGACTACTTATTCTGATGAGTTAGTTGTCTCTTGCCCTCTTAGTTTATCGGTGCAAGATTGAGAAGAAGGAATCCAGGTCATTAAGAAAGTTAAAGAGAGAGAGAGAGAGAGAGAGAGAGAGAGAGAGAGAGAGAGAGAGAGGAGAGAGGAACAACAGTGTGAATTTGCAAATCAACTAGCATTTCGCTGAGCCAAACTTTTTTAAGAGAACTGATGTGCAAGCTTGGGTAAGCTTCTGCAGGGAGAAAGTCTTAATTAATCGAAATTGTACCCATAATGGTTGACTACAACACAAATACGGTCTCTGAAAAAGAAAACAGTAAAATGTTCTGCTTTTATAATTTTTATTCTGGCTCACATTAAGGAGATAGTCCGAAATGGACAGTCAAACTTCTAAACGACCATGTCACTCTCCATCTCTGCAGAGCAGGGAGAAGAGTATAAATGTGCAAAAGCTGTTCTATTTCATGGTTACATGGACACCAAGCAGATGGGTAGATGAACATGCAACTGTTCTTTATAAACAGAGAGAACCTGTCAATCCAAGCTACATCCATCTGGTTATATAACCACAACACTGCTTTATCCAGGTGATACTCAACTTTAAATTACCCAACAAATGAGGCAAACACAGACTTGCTTGTGCCTTGTTAATCTATAATGAACAACTTTTACATTGTTTTATTGTTTTCACCCCCTCTAAGTTTCTATTTGGAAGCAGGAGTGGCATCCACTTACTAAACAACATGCCTCCGGAAGGAAACCCTAGTTGATAAATGCCAATAGTTGTCGAGGAGCTTCAGGCCTTATGTTCATAGGGTCGCTATGAGTCATGCTTGACTCAAAGGCAATCAGCAACAACAAAAACCACAAGATTCTGTTACTAGGTACTGCAAGCATCTGTCTTTCTGAACCCCACAGCACTTTCCTACAGAATCAAAGCCTCTTTGCAAATGCACAGTCCCTGATAAGGAGAGACTGGGGTAATTGGGGTGAGTATATCGGAGACAGTGCGATTGGCACAGGACAGAGCAGTGTTTAGGGCTATTGTACATGAGAGGGTCGCTATGAGTCACAAGCAACTCAACGGCACATAACAAAAACAACAATCCAGTAAGCAGGGTAAGGACAAATTTACCTACGCTTACCTGTGAATCTATAGTGAACATTTGGACATGTTCTTTGCCACTGATGCAATCAACATCTTCAACTGATACCGGAGAGAAAGTGATCCAACAAGAAAGCCATTAGAGGTTTAACATCCAATAGTCACCGCTGAGTTAATACCATGATAATTGAGAGAAAGAAAACTGAGATCTCAAGGAGATTTTGCTCTTGTTACTAGGTACAATCAAGATGGCTCACACTTATAGCAACTCTACTCGCAACGCCACAGAACACTGCCCAATCCTGCGTCATCCTCACCATCTTTGGTGTGCTGTTGTTGTATTCACTGTATCAATCTGTCTCCTTGAGGAACCTTCCTTTTATACTGATCCTCTACAAAGAGTGCTACCTTTCTCCAGGTCCCTCCTGATATCAGGTAGTCCAGGACACGCATAACTCACAAATACCACAATTCAAAAGCATCAAACCTTTGCTTTTTCTTATTGTCTATCTTTCACATGCACAGAGTGCCTGAGAACCACCTTCACAGAAGAAAGCCTTCTCATTCTTCTCTTCAATTGAGCCAAAGCTGCTTTGGCCCCAAGAGTCCTTTTGTGGAGTTTTTTTTTCAATTATTTTATACCAAAAACTTGAGATTAGTAATACCTGATAATACAAGGCTGCAGACTCTCCCCACCCCCCATTCTTGACAACATTTATTGCTTGCTGTACTCTTAAACTACTCAGATCAGCTAGTATCTCATTGTGGTATTGATATTCATGTTTCTTATTACCAGTGATTTTGAGCATTTTTTCCATTTATCTGTGGGCCATCCTAATGTCTTCTTTTTTTTTATTAATTTTAGTGAAAGTTTACAGAGACTTTGGATTTCCATTCATTCATTGTTGTACTTTTCTCCCTGCCCAACCTACCCCCTAGTTCGCTCTTAACTTTGAAAAGTGAAAGAAAAATTCTTTCATAAGGCTGCAGAGTCTTAATGTTTTATAAAAGAGTGCTCTAATGTCTTAGTTTGTAAGGAATTTCACTGTTAATCCAAAGACACACTTCTCTGGCATTTCAAATTTACTAGCAGCTCTTTGGGAGAAAGAGAGGCAATCTCCTCCTGGACCATTACAACTTCTGAAATCCACAAGGTGGTCAGTCATGAGTAAGTTCCAACTCAACAGTAATAACTCTGTGAGTTTTAGTATAGTTTAAAATAATTTAAAGTTCAAATAGCTCTTCTGCTCCTCTGTCTCCTTACCCATCACATTCATGAAGAATTCCTTCTGACAGGCACTTTTCCAGCTTTTCTCTGAATACCACTCTACAAAGCAAGCGAATGCCTTTGGGCAACTCCAAATGGTATACATTTTTTTTAAAGTGGAGTCCAGGTCTGACTTTTTCTTCTCGGTGGTTTTCTTTTCTGACATCTGGGCTTTTAGAGAGAGGATAAATGTAACTACTCTTTGGTATGCTTGTCTTTCAAATACTTGAAAAATTTCATTCTATCTTCCATTAATCTGCCTCATGCAGAGTCACCCACTTATCTTCCCTCCTACATACGTGAAATACTTCTTTAGCATGTTACTACTGTTCCATCCTCTTTCTCCTAGATAAATGTCTTTTTTACTTAGTGACATACTTTTTTATATTTGAAACATGAGATTTTAGGCAGTGTTCTATTTGTGATTAGACCAGAGAATACCAGGGAGAGCCTACAATCAATCCCCTTAGAAGACATTTTGCTTCTATTTATTAAGGCTAAAAGGACTTATAGCAATCCCCTCTTGTTGATGTGCATGAAAAGGCCTCTAGAGCCCTAAACATGAACTGCTCCAGGCCAAGTGAACCTCCTATAACCATCGTTGTTGTTTTTGTTGCTGTTGTTGTGTACCATTGAATCGGAACCAACTGATAACAGACCCTCCAGTGGGTTTTTGGAGACAGTAAATCACAGAGGAGGGGATTGTCCATCCTTCTCCCGCAGAGCATCTGGTAGATTCAAACTACATGCATTTGGGATTGCAGTGTAGTTAAGGTTTTACAGGATAATTAGTAATTATTCAGCAGAGGGTCAACAAAATGAGGGAAACCTCAGTGAGGTGGATTAACATGATGTCTACAACAATGGGCTTAAACATATCAACAATTATGAAGATGACATATAATTACACAACATTTTGTTCCATTACACACAAGGACATCAGGAGTCAGAACTTACTTGATGGCAACAAATAGCAAATCAACATCTGCTTGCTTAGAGCCTTCAGTCTCCAAATTGTTTTCTTTCCTTTCGTTTGAATTCTCTTCTAAGCCATGCTACTCAATGCTGTCAAAGTCACCTTTCTAAAGTGAGAATTTTACTTGTGCCCATTTCAGAGTTCAAATTCTCCCCTTCTCCTCATAACCTGAGTCCATGAAAGTCCATAATCCTGAGTCTCAGGTTGGGCTCCAGGAGGAATTTTGTGGACACCCTGAAGATGTATGTGAAGAAAGTTGTGGGGGAAGAAGAACTCATAGCTTTCAACATCTTGAAAGCCAAGGACTTATAAAATGAATTCCAGAACATTTTGTGGCCAAAATAAGAGGGCATTTCAGCCCTGGTTTAAAGAAAGAAAACAAAATTGATGACATTGCTTACAGAAAACACATTAAGTATGTGTACACTATTATTTTACTAACATTAAATACAGTGGTATGTATTGGTTTCTTCTCTTTCTTTTCTTGGTCCTGAATCTTTCTCATTTTTCGCCATCACATCCACATAATACTCCATAGTTAACCTTTGTTTCAGCCACACTGAAGCTGAAAACTTATTCTTTCACAATTTTTTCCAGAAATTATTTATTCTGTGAGTCTTAGCATAACTTGTGGTCAGTCAACAGTATCTAAGTCCTGGAGTCAATTTGGTTCCTTGTTCTGCCACTTACCAGCTCTGAAGATTTGGGAAAATGGTTTGAAATGGTTTCACCTCATCATCTAACATATGGAGTAAGCATAATTTCTCTTTGGGTTATCATAAGAATTTCATAACATATGTTTCAGATATTTTTCTCCTTACTCGGGGTATTTATGTTTCTGAGAGAGAGAGAACACCCTGGAAGCTATTCCCCAGGGAAGTGCCCTGATAACCCAAAGGCCATGCCTCTGTAATGGTTTGAATCCACTAATGGCACCTCGGGAGAAAGATGAGCCATTGTCTCTTGTGCTATTCACAGCTTGGGAAACCTAGTATAGGATCAGCTATGAGTCTTCCACAGGTAAAGACAGAGAGTTCAAAGAACTCAAGACAAAAATTGAGAACTAGACTTTTAGCAAGTTTCTGTAGCTTGAAAACCGTTGTTTTAAGGCTTCTGTTGCTTGTAACTATGACCTCCTGCTTTTGTTGCCTCTTTCTATGAAGCTACCTCAGCAGAGTCATTCCTAATAATTCCAAAACACTGTGACCTAGTGGTTGTTTGTCACTGTGGACTCATGATTAGTGGTGTGCAAGTTGGTTCATCCCTAGACTGGACCTTTGTGAAAGTAGGACTTGGTCCTGCTCACTATTAGTGCTCAGTAGAAGAGCGTGGAAAGCCTTGAATAGCCAAAAAAAGGCCTGTAACCAAATGACTGTTCAACCACTGTGAATCCATCTAACTGTATTTCACACAGTCCATAGGTTATTACTTTATGTGATAAAGTACCATGAGAAATGTTCTCAATCTCCTGAAACAAGATAGCCAGGACATTTAAAGGACTACCAAACTTCTACTAGCTCATCAATATATTACAATAATAAAATTAGTTCAGTCTGATAAGATGGATTTTAAAACAGCCATATAGAAAAAAGCACATGTTGTTCTAAACATATAAATGAGGCACACTTCTTGTAAAAAGATATTTTAAAACATATGAATTTTCTATCCAGATGTAATTGTTGTTTCATTGTCATGTCTTTTACTCTTTTTCCCAGATATATTTTATATAGCTGAAATCAGAAAATTGTATCTACAACTTTTTTTTGCTTAAACTTTTAGCCTATTTTCTTTTCTTTTTTGCCTATTTTCTTTACTTTTTTTTTTAGCCTAATTTCTTATGTCTGAAAATATTCTTAGTAAATATAATATTCTCTGATATGGATGTTGTTGTTGTTGTCGTTGTTGTTGTTGTTGTTGTTGAGTTGGGACCTACTTATAGCTTGCCCTCCCATGGGTTTTCAGAGGTCATAAATCTCATGGGAGGAACTTGTCTATCCTGCTCCCACAGAACAGTTAGTGGATTCAAACCTGCATCTTTTTTTATTGCAGTGCAGTTTCTTACCACTAGGCCACCAGTTGGAGTGATTCTCCAGTTGTATTGACAAAGTCACAAGGTTCTTCAGAGTTGTCTCAGCAAGATCATCTACAAACGGCCAAAGAAGAGGTGGGTAGGAGGACACAATCCACATTTATCCATCCCCAGAGTAGATCTGACATTGTATGTCTTAATTTTTGAGACTGTAGGAAGGCATCAAGATCAATTGGCAGATAGGAAGACTCAACAGAGTGAAAATGGCAATCCTACCAAAAACAATCTAGAACTTCAATTTAATCCCAATACAGATACCAAATTCATTCTTCAACAGAATAGAAAATGCACTTTCCAGTTTTGTTTGGAAAAGAAAGTGACCCAGAATAATCAAGGTTTTTCTTAAAAACAAAATGACATTGGAGGCATCTCAATTCCTGATCTCAAAATTTACTGCACAACTGTAGTAATCAAAATAGCATAATGTATATAAAAAATAGTATAATATTGGTACAATGACAATGGGTTGTCAACTGATATTTGACAAGGTAACAAAATCTTTTAAATGGGGTGGGGAGGGGAGCAGCCTCTTTAACAAATGGTGCTGGCAAAACTAGACATCTTCTTGCAGAAGACTGAAACAGGATTCACACCTCACACCATACACGAAAACTAACTTGAAGTTGTTCAAAGACCTCATGATAAAAACCAACGCCATAAAAACCATAACAAACAATTGGTTAGTCATAAAATTTTGTATTTAAAGACAAAGTTACTCTTGGTTTTTGTACAAAAGATATTTTTTCCTCATTTATATAGTTGTAATTATATAAATAAATTTCTTTAAGCTATAATATGTTCTTAGTTATTGGTTTACATTGTTGAATCAGAAACCAATTCATAACAGACCCACTGGGGGGTTTTCAGAGGCTGTAAATCATATCAGATTGATCATCTTTCTCCCAAACAGTTGCTAGTGCATTCAATTCATCTGCCTTTGAGTTGACAGCTTAAGTCCTTACCACTCCACATAGAGAAAAATGTATTGATTTTGAGATAATGGTTTGATTAGTTTAATGTATATATCAGCACAATCATTGCCACAATAAAGATAGACTATTCATATGATAAAAAACATGATCCATGTGCAACTTAATCTGTTTTTCAATTTCTAAATATTTGGAAGATTTTCCAGATATTATTCTATCAATGTTTCATTTAGTAGCATTTTTTTCTGTTTTCATTAATTATTTTTTTATTATTTTGCTTACAAAGTTCATATGCATGTGTTTCACACTATTTTTCATTCACATTGTGTTTCATACAATCATTCTCAGGCATTGTGCGCCTTTATTAGAGATTAAATCTCTGTGCTCATCTAAAACTTTTCCCAACAGGGTGAAGAGAAAGCCTACCAATTGGGAACAAATATTTGGCAAGAGCATCTCAGACAAGAGCCTCATAACAAAAGTTTACAGAATACTCCTGAGCCTTCAAAAGAAAACGACTGATAACCCAGTTACAATATGGGCACAAGAGATGGGAAGAATTTTCACAGAGGAAGACATTTGGATGGCCAACAGACACATGAAGAAATGCTCAAAAACACTGGCAATAAGAGAGATGCAATTCAAAACCACAATGAGATAGCAACTCACCCCAGTACCAGCGGCAAAGTTTAGTAAGGAAGCAAGCAATAAATATTGAAGAGGATGTGGAGAGGTGGAAAACTCTAATACACTGTTGGTGGGATTGTAAAATGGTTTTCCAGATTGCAAGCACTCTGGAAGACAGTTTAAAAATTGCCTCCAAAAGTTGAACATAGAAACTCTGTATGACTCGCTATTCCACTGCTAGGAATATACCCCAAGAAAATCAGAACTGAGACATAAACAGAGATTTATACACCAATGTTCACAGCAGCACTATTCACCATCACAAGAACACGGAAATAGCCTAACTGTCCAACCACAACCAAATGGATTGAGAAATGAGAAATTGTGGTACATTTACACTATGGAGTACTATACAGCACTCAGGAGCAACAATTTAGAAAAATACCATATAACTTGGGAGAGGCTGGAGAGCATTATGCTAAGTGAACTAAAATTGTCTCATAAGGACAAATACTGCATAAGACCATTATTGTAAAAATAGGATAATAACTAGTAAAACATGTATGACAATTCAAGGGGGGAGGGAGGCTGATGATAAGTAGGGGTGAAACTACAGTGTTGCACAGTTTGGTGGGTGGAGGGATGGGAGAAGGAAATGGGAATGATCTGGCAAAAAGACAGGGTAATGATAAATAAGATTCAAAGGTTATTAATTTTATAATTTAGTATCATTTTTTAAATTTCAAATCTTTTAAAATGTGTTAAAATCAGTCTGAATGTCCTGTTATATAGCCTAAGTTTATGAATGCTTGTGTGCAATTAAAAAGAATGTACAATCTGCTGGTTTTTAATAGTGTTTCTATAGCTATTATTTTAGGATATTTATTTCGCCTATTCTAAGGAATAGCTTTTCCTAACAACATGCCCAAAGTAAGTGAGAAGAAAGTTTGCCATCTCTGCCTCCAAGATGCACTCTGGCTGCACTTTCTCCAAGACATGCAGATTTGGGTTTTTAGCAGTCCATGATATAGTCAGCACTCTTCTCCAACACCACAACTCAAAGACATCAATTCTCCTGTCATTGCCCAGCTCTCAGATGCATAGTGGGTGATTGAAAAGACTATGGCTTGAATTTGGCACACCTTAGTCTTTAAATTTACATCATTCCTATTCAGGACTTTGGAGAAGTCTCTGACTTTCCCAATGCTATATGTCTCCTGATTTCTTTACTGCTAGTAATTGGTTGTAGATCCAATCAACTGTTACAATGATGAGTAATCACGAAATTAAGAAAATGGCATATAAAAGTTTAATTCTTTCATCATATTTACTTAATCTATATGCTAAGCATAATCCTAGAAACTAGACTATATGAAGAATGAGGCATTAGAATTGGAAGAAGAATCATTGACTACCTATAATAGGTGAGATAACCTTGCTTACTGAAAATGAAAACTTGAAGCACTTACTAGTGGATTGTATTTCAACCATAAAAAAAAAAACCAACAACGCCATCCAACCAACCACCACCCAACTTTTGAGACAACTGAATCAATAAACAATATTATGACAAATGGGAAGCAGCAATCAGTAAGTAAAAAAAAAATGAAGTGCACGTGAGTTGTAGACATCAGAGGTAAATGCTATTGTATACACAATCTGGAATTATCAGTCATAACAGACTTTAATCTGTGAATAAATGCATAGGATAAGAGTCAAGAAAAACAGGCTTACATAGGTAAATGAGACTAGGCTCACAACTATGTTGGTCTGGCAGATTATGTTTGTATATAATTATCTTTAGGTTTTGAGAACAAATTCATGTATTGTTATTGTAGTGAATAAATATGCACTGATGCTGTCAAGCTAACTCTGACTCATTTATAACAGAACTAAATTCTACTAATCTTTAACAATGGGGCTTAAGCCCCATTTTACAGCCACTGACTCATCTCACTGAAGGTCTTTCTCTTCTTCACTGACCCTCTACATTTTCAAATATGATGCCTTTTTCCAAGGATTGTTCTTTTCCCTCTTTGAAAACATGTCCAAAGTGTGTCAGACAAAGTCTCAAAATCTTTCTTTAAAAAGAGTGCTCTGGTTGTAATTCTTCTGAGACAGATTTGTTTGTTCTTTTGGCAGTCCATATTCTATTTGATACTGTTTGCCAGCACCATAATTCAAAAGTCTCAGTTCTTCCTCAGTCTTCCTTATTCATGGTCCAATTTTCACATGCGTATGAAGCAATGGAAAAATACAATTTTTTCAGGCAGCTCAGGTAGTCAGTTGTTTGGGTTTTATTTTTTTTAAGCAAAGTACTTTTATTGCAGGGCAAAGCAATAGCAGCATGGGAATCATAAAGTCCAGAAGATTCTGAACCAAGTGTTCCAAGAGATTGTTCTGAGTTTATGTAAGAAAACACAAGGAAATTAAATAAAAAAATCAGTGATTCATTGGCATCTAGATCATGGTTACAAAGCTGAATGATTGTGCATCTGATTGATAGACATATTTCTAAAGCCTTTCTCAAGTCCCAGAGAAATAATTACATGTAATAAGGAATTCTAAAGATGACTTGATGCTTCTGAATTATGGTGTTAGAAAATAATATTGAGTGCCCCATGCACTGACAGAACAAACAAATATGTCTTGGATGGAGGACAGCTATTCTATTCCTTAGGGGTGAAGATAATGCTTCTATCATGTCCCATATCTTTGGGCGTATTATTGGGAGTGACTAGTCATTGCAGAAGGACATCACACTTAGTAAAATAAAAGGTCAGCAAAAATGACAAAGAACTTCAACAGTAAGTATTGAGTGGCTGCAACAGCATACTCTAACACAGCAACAATTGCAAGGATCGACAAGTCTCTGTGAGTTGAAACTGACTCCATGATACCTGACTACATAAAAATAATCATGCTTGCAATGTCTAGTAATGGAATTCTTCAGAATTGTTTAAATACTTAAGTGAATTATTTTCTTTTGTGACTTAACAAATTTTGCCAATATGGTTAATGAAATAGGCCATTTCCTTTCCCCTCCCCCTCCCCGCCATGACTTATTATTTATACTTTAAAAATCCAACCATAACAAACAAATAGCCACTCTAACACATTGCGCATTGCCATGGGAAAATCTGCTGTTAGGGACCTCTCCAAAGTACTGAAGAGCAATGGTGTCTCTCTGGAGACTAAGGTGCGTCTGATACAGGCTATGGTCTTCGCAATCACTTGTTATGCATCAGAGAGTTGAACAATGACCAAGGAGGATAGAAGGAGAATTGATGCCTTTGAGCTGTGGTGCTGGAGAAGAGTATTGAGAATACCATGGACTGCTAGGAAAACAAACAGATTTGTCCTGGAAAGGGTTAAACCTGGTGGCTTCTTGGAGGCAAGGATTCTGAGGCTCCGTCTAACATACTTTGGACATGTTGTGAGGAGAGACCGGTCCTTGGAGAGGGACATCATGCTTGGGACGATGGAGGGACAGCGCAGGAGAGGAAGGCCCTCTATGAGGTGGATTGATTCAGTGACTGGGATAATTGGGATGGGAGTATCAGAGACAGTGTGATTGGCACAGGACAGAGCGGAGTTTAGGGATGTTGTACATAGGGTCGCTATGAGTCACAAGCGACTCGATGGCACATAACAACAACAACAACAACACATTGCCATCATGTCAGAACCAATTCAAGGCTGACCCTCCATTGTGTGTCCAAGGCTGTAAATCACACAGGAGATTGTGTATTTTAATCCTACAGAACTGCTGGCAAAACTGCCAGAGAGGCATAGCCTTTGGATCAACCAATTTCCTATGACCTACTCCAATTTCTTTCTGGTTCTTCTGAATTTCTAGTAATTATTGTATTTAGTTTAGCTCAAGTGTCACACTATTTTCATTGTTATAATCTTATAATATTTCATAGATCTTTATTTTTTATAAAATCCTTTTAGGATGGATATTCATATTCATATCCTTGAGAAGAAGTCTTAAATTTGGAATTTTTTTAAAAAAAATTTATGGGGGAAAAAGAGCCATTGCCATTTTCCTTTAAATAGCGTTTTGAAACTGAATAAATTATCAGAAATACCATCTTTTCAATGTCAAGTGTTCTCTTCTAGTAACAAGATATGTTCTTTCACATATTCATCTTTCGCATCACTTTGTCATACGTCATAGTTTTCCTCCCTGAGGTTACAATTAATTTCTTGTAAGCCTGTATATGGGTAGATTGTAATGTATCCCTTCTGTGAAGGGCTTTTTTCCCCTCTACGGACACTAGTTATTCATGTCTGATATGTAAGAAAGATATTGGGCTTTATAGATTTATTTTCTTTCATAAATACTGTTTAATTTTGTTTAACTAAACAATTTCCTTATAGTACAACTTTAATCTTTCAATGTGTTCCAGACCGTGTGAGTTCTAAACCACATCATCATTATTTTATCCATTATATTTCCCCCATGCACAAGTGTGATCAGTAAATTACTTTTAAAAATTGGCTTTTCATACTCCAGCCCTGAAGCTCTTTCAGAGAAGGAGGCCATAAATAGAGACTCATCTCAGTAGCATGCTGCTTCTCCTCCATATTTCCTTTCAGGTAGAGGTTTATCCCTTTGGAGACGTAACTTTCTAATAAATGTATGATTACTATTTTACCCTCAGGGGAGGGGCGAAATGGCTTTTCTCACCATTGCATTAGCTGTCACTGCGGAAATGGTCTTGCAAATCACCAACAGCTGTGGGACCAATATAAGAGAGTGCTCTACACACTGTGAGGGTGTGTGGAGACACCAAAATAGGAACAGCAGCACAACTTGTTGACTTAACCCAAACCTATGACTAAGTGTCAGCTACATCCAGCCTGGCCCATTGCCCACCAGTTTCTGTAAAACTGACCTGTGTGCCAGTTTTAATTACGTGAGTAATTTCCCTAATGGTTATGAGTCTCTGAAAGACCTTCCAGTGAACCATTTAACCCAAGGGACATAGAGAAGCTGGGGAACTGAACCAAGGAGGAGATGTTGATATTATAAATCATGGACATAAACAACAGGTTAAGCATTTGCACTACATTGACTATAGAAACTTCTCATAACTAGTCTGCTACTAATCTTAGCAGAACAAAAAATAAAAACAACAAACAGTACACTATATGTTGTTAAATGTACTCTAACATTTTCTATAAAACTTCTGGGTCAGCCGTGCTTGAACTTAGTCCTCATCTGCTTTTCTTACTTCTGCTGCTTACAACCAAGAATCCTACCCTACCAACTTCAGAGAGATTTTGTGACACTTTCATGACTTAGTTGCACGTATTTGCCTGTTTCTTGTGCTCTTCTCTGGTTTCTGGGGAATTCCTAGACAGTACTTACAGATCAACTCAAAAGTCACTTCCTTCCTAGGGCTCTCCCTAACCACATACTCAGGCAGTGTTTGCTTCTCTCTCATTAGATTCACCATAGTCATATGTATATACCTCTATTTTAACACAAATCCCATTGTATTACTTTCTTTCCTCTCATGTCTCTACCACCCCCACAGAGCTATGGCTCCTTCAAAGCAGAATCATAACCTTCCTTATATTTATATTCTCATTAGTAATATAGTTTTATTTTATAATTAAGTGTGATGATTGATCATGAGTTTAATTTTTCTGTGATTTAAATAAAAATAATTGATTTATTATTTATACAGCCTACTCCTTTTCTGCCTCTCAGAATTGTCGCATTCTCCCATTTCTGTTCACTTGGACTATCTGCAATCTCCATAATACCTAAATGTTTATATTTCAAAGTCCTGAGATGACATTTAAAGTTTTTTCACTAGTCTATAAGGTAGTGAGAAACAGAATTTGAATCATTTTTATTAGCACTCTAAGTAGCTACTAATCCCTTCATGCCAATAACTTTGGATTTAATTCTTTATTTATTATAGTGTATTTTCCTTTTTCAATAGGGAGATCATCTTACTACATGTAAGATAGAAGGAAAAGAAGAATTCAAATTAGTTAATTGAAGTCTTTCTTAAACATATTCCTTGAACAAATTTATTTTGGAGGAAAATATAAAAATGAACAGTCTCATCCCCTCAAAGAAGTCCTTGGATGACACTGACAGTTAAGCGTTTAGCTGCTAACTGAAAGATCAGTGTTTCAAATCCACCCACAGATCCCTCTGAAGAAAAGTCTGATAATCTACTTTTGAAATAGTTCAACCAGGAAAAATCTTATAGAGAACCATTCTGCCATGTTATGCATAGGGTTGTCATGAGTTATAATTCACTTAACAACAATGGTTACTCATATCCTCCCAAGAAAAATTATAGCCAGTTGAGGCAATAGGGATAATCACTAGAGGCAGAGTATGACAATAGTTATGCCAGAGACATAATTCCCTGGGGGAACAGAAAGAGGACTGATTCTGATAGAAAAAACTGAGCTTGGAGGAAATAGCTTCGATTTAAATTTTTATTATTGTTCTTATTTTTCTTGTGTGTTATCAAGTTGAGCACATCTCCTAGTGACCCTAAGAGTAACAGATCAAACCCTGTCCTTTCCTGTGCCATCCCCATCAACTCTGACATACTCAAGCCCATTTCTGTAGTCATTGTGCCAATTCATCTTGTTGAGAATCATCATCTCTTTCATTGTCCCTCTACATTTACAAGCATGACGTCTCTTTCCAAAGAATAGCCCTTCCTAACAACATGCCCTGTGCATTGAGATGAAGCTTGCCTTCAAGGAGCACTCCGACTGAACTTTCCCCAAGATGTATTTATCTGTTCTTTGGGCAGTTCTTGAGACCTTCAGTGCTCTTCCCCTAACACCACAGATCAAAGACATAAATTATTCTTCTGTCATCCTTATTCTTTGCCCAGCTCTCAGACAAATGATTGAAAGACCTGAGTCAGGTACACGTTAGGGAAAAATAAGAGGAAGAAAATTGCAAGCAAGGAGAGTATAATTTTTCTGAACTGTAATTTAAAACCACAAAAGAAATTTTTTAACAAAGAATTTACTGATCAATTTGATGATGTTCAATCAGCATTTTAAGAAAAATCAGACTTTGTACCAACATTTTCTATGTCAGCAAATTATCATTTAATGAAAGGCAGCTATGATCATCCAGGAAGCTCTGGTGACCTCGTGGTAAGAAGCTGTGCTGCAATCCCAGAGGCACATGGTTTGAATCCACTAGATGCTCTGCAGGAAGATGATGGACAGCCTGCTCGAGGGTCTGCTGTGGGATCTGACTCAATGGTGCACAGCAACCTCAATAATAATCATCCAATGCACATCCAAAGACTTCTCCAACAGGGGAAAAAGGGAAGCCACGGATTGGGAGAAAGTATTTGGTAATGACACATCAGATAAGGGACTTATACCCAGAATTTATAAAATACTCGAGCACCACAGCGACATAAAGGTAAATAATCCAATAGAAAAATGGGCACAGGATATGAACAGACACTTCACCAAAGAAGACATTCAGATGGCTAACAAGCACATGAAGAAATGTTCAAAATCCCTAGCTCTAAGAGAGATGCAAACTAAAACAACTATGAGATATCATCTCACCCCAGTCAGAATTGCAAAATTTAACAGAAGAGCAAGCAACAAATGCTGGCGAGGTTGTGGAGAAACTGGAACCCTTATTCACTGTTGGTGGGAGTGTAAAATAGTGCAACCACTGTGGAAGGTGGTATGGCGCTTTCTCAAAAAGCTGCAAATAGAGATACCATTTGACCCAGCAATTCCACTACTGGGAATATACCCTAAAGAGACCATAACTGCCACCCAAGCAGATATATGCACACCCATGTTTATCGTGGCTTTGTTCACAATAGCAAGGAGTTGGAAACAACCCAAGTGCCCATCAACAAACGAATGGATAGAAAAACTGTGGTATATTCACACAGTGGAATACTATGCTACATTGAAAAACAAGGAACTCATGCAATATTATTCAAAATGGGTGACTCTGAAGGACATTATGCTGAGTGAAGTATCTCAGTCACAAAAGGACAAATACTGCATGGTGCCTGTTATAAAACAGGACTGACCTCAGGGTTGGGGGGAGACTGAGAAAGATGGGTTCAATAATGTATACTTCATTGAAATAGATGAGGGGAGGAAAACTGTTTAAAAGAGATATGTGAAGAAAAAAATAAATTTAAAAAAGAGACATGTGATTAGGTATTTTTGTCATGACAGGAGTCCAGAGTGAAGGCTACATAGTGGAGTGGACCTGGGAGAGGGTTTGTAAAACAATGAAAGAATTTGTCTTTTACTTTTCCAAGAGGGTAGTGTGCTGCGGGGGGAGGGTTGGGAGGGGAGAAAAGTGCAACAATGAATGAATGGAAATCCAAAGTGTCTGTAATTTTTTCTTTAAATTAATAATAAATTTAAGAAAAATAATAATCATCCAGTTGTCCAATATGAAATTCGTTCTTCCCTTTATCTCACACATCCAGTCAGCCACCAAGACCCATTTATTCTAACTTCTAAGTACCTCTCCCATCTGTCTATTGTGCCCCAAGATTATTGCCACGACTGCAAATGATATCATTTCTTGGTTTAAAATTGTTCATTGGCTTCTGGTTGCCTTAAGATAACATTCCTGGTGCTCAGTTTTGAAAGCGTTTCACAATCTGGCCTTGCATACCCACAGAGAGGCATCCACAGTAGACTATTTTTTTCCTTTGCACTTTTCTCTATTTTTTTAAGTATTTAATTTTTAAATATACTATTTGAGAGTCACCAAACAATTGCATAAGACCTTATGATTTGGGATCAAGAACCAAGGTTTGTATCAAGCTTATAATTTCAAGTAAGTATGACTTGGGCAGATTATGGAACTTTTCCAAACTTCTTTTCATCATTAAAATGGAAGTAATAATCATCACTCTATAACATACTACATCACCATCTAATAAGAAATCTCCAAAATAAAGGTTTTTTTAAAAAAATACAGTATTACTTTGAATATTAAAGAATCAATATTAGCTGGCACTGGGCAAAAGCCAAAATTCAAGATCAAAATCTTTTAAAAACTTAATTATATTCAGTATGCAATTTAAAAGGGTACAAGCAGTTCAAGACAATGGAAAAACTAAGCCTAAATGCTGAGAATGTGCAGAATGAACAGGAGAAAAGGTTGATCATGTATTCCTAAAATAAACTGGTTTTATACTATTTTTTCTTTCTAATTTTTTTTAAATTTTTATTGGGAAAAAACAAATTGGGGGTACAAGGAGGTGAGGGTTGTGGGCAGAAGGGTGAGGATGGGCAGGGATGCAGTTGCAGAACTGCAGAAATTGGTTGGTGGGGGGAGCAGGTGAAGGAAATGAAAGTGTCCAGTGGGGACTAGATGCTACAGGAAAATGGCAAGCGTTTTCCAATAGTAGTTAAATCAACTGTCTTACTGATTTGGGAACTGGAGGCTGACTCTTTGGCTTCTTCATGCTGAACAGAGGCATTAATGTGAAGGGGGAAAGGGAGGACACTTTATCACCTTACTGATGATCTTGGGTTAAGGCTGCTTGCCTTCTTGTTCTGTTAGAAGATATTTTCCTGTCATTTGCTCCCCTCTGGACTGCAAAGTGTTTTCCCAGGTGGGCCCAGTGGGGATGGTTGGTTGAAACCAGAGGCTCCATCCTCTTTTGCTTCTTTAGCTGGCAGTTGTATTTCCTTTTTGTCACTGGCACTGGGTTTGGGGTCAGGTCTGAAGTAAAACTCAGTGGTAAGGTTACCTGTAGGAAAGGGAGCAAACTCAGAGAAAACAAACTTGTGAGTTACAAATATAGGGGTTTTGAGGGTGTTGCTTTCAGGTTTACTGGGGAAGAGGGTGGCAGAAAGTAGCCTAGATAAAATTCTCTGGATACCCTAGGCATTTTTTTTTCCTACCCAGGGGTCAGATGGCACAATCTGGGAACTGAGGAGCTCACCCTGAGGGCCATGATGGCTCACCCCGAACCAAGGACAGAGGACAGCTCGCCCCGGGCGAGGGCCAAGGACAGCCCGCCCCAGGCATAGGGCCATGACGGCTCGCCCCGGGCCAAGGGCCGAGG
Source organism: Elephantulus edwardii (assembly GCF_000299155.1). NCBI lineage: Eukaryota > Metazoa > Chordata > Mammalia > Macroscelidea > Macroscelididae > Elephantulus > Elephantulus edwardii. The sequence continues at coordinate 3,160,378 of NW_006399995.1, forward strand.
ACAACCTGACCCGAGCAGCGCAACACCCCCCATGGGCTGGCTGGTACACTCCCCTCTACTTGCCCCCACATTAATCTCATCCCCTCACCTGACCAAGGAGTGTGTGGCCAGGGACAGCATCTCCAATTCCAGCACCCCCACTTTTACCCCCCCATAAGTGGTCATACTATAATTTGAAGTAGGTGTCACTTCCCTCCCTCTTTATAAATGGCAAAGGGAACCTGAAAATTGTGAACAGGCTCCCCCCAGGTCTAAACATCTTTTGGCAGAAGTATTCAAAAGATCAAAATATGTGGTGCATTTAGAATGTTGGTCCTCTTGGACATGCTGCCACTGTAAGTGTCATCAAGTAGAAAATTCACAGTGATTTTCAACAATCCATTGTATAGGTGATCATCTTCTCTGCTTTTCCAAGGAAACTCAAACCTGCAAGTGGTGGGGCACACGTCCCCACCCCATGGGCGGCGGGCCGCACCATCCCCCAGCGCAAGTGACTGGCAGGCGCTCGCCATCTCCCGTGTGTCATCTCCCTCACGGGTGGCCGGCGGGCACGTATCATCTCCTGCGCGGGTGACCCATGAGCGTGTGTCCTCTCTCGGTGGGCACACATCATCTCGCCCACGGGCGACCCAAGGGGCTGCATCATCTCTTGGAGTGCTCGCATCATCTCGTGTGCAGGCAGCCAGTGAGCCAGCAGGCGTGCGCCATCTCCCACACAGGTGACTGGCGGGCATGTGCCATTCCCCATTGAGGGCGACCAGTGGGCTCGCGCTATCCCCCTGTGCAGGTGGCTGCCGAGCAAGTGCCATCTTCCGCGTGGGTGGCTAACGGGTGCGAGCCACCTCCCGAGTGTCATCTCCCATACGGGTGGCTGGCAGGCATGCACCATCCCGTGTGCGGGAAGCCGGTAGGCACGCTCCATCCCCCACGCAGGCGGCCGCTGGGCGAGGGCCATCTTCCACATGGGTGGCCAGTGAGCGCAAGCCATCTGTTGCACACCATCTCCCACACGGGTGGCTGGCCATTGCGCTTCAGGAGGCCAGTGTCCGCCAGCTTCCCCTGCCGTCACCATCTTGGCTCCAAGAATCCTCCTCGGAACAAGTACAGTTTGCTGCAGTGTGGCGGCTCCACAGCACCAGTCCTGGGGAGGCCTGGTGCCCACCCTCCATCCTAGGCGAGGGATTCCATAGGTACCAGCTGTGGGAGCTTCATGGAGCTGCGGCTTCGGTGAGGCGCAGTGCGGGCTCTGCGGGAGGGGATTGGGAGCTGCGACACTCACCCATTCTTCCTTGGAAATCCTTGAATTCCTGTTGTTGAGCCTCAATCCTCATTGAAGACCAGTCATCAACTGTTGAACTGTTCAATTATTAATAAACGGAAGTCCATAGAGGGTCATAATGGCCCTTTTCCAAGTGGTCCGCTGCTCCCGCAGCTCACCACGTTGTCTCTGCCTCCGCCGTCATCTTGGATCTTCCTTTCTAAATTTTTTTTTAATTTTATGTTGTTGTTGTTGTTGTTGTTGTCAAGTTAAAATCAACTCATAGCTGACACTCTAGCAGGTTTTCAGGCAGCAGTAAGTCACACAGGAGGAGATTGTCCATCTTTCTACCACAGAGCAAGCAGCTGGTGGATTTGAACCTCATACCTTTGGGTTGGCAGTGCAATTCCTTACCTCTAAAGCCACCCAATACAGTCAGCTGTGACTGATAGTTTGTAAATGTTTATAAATATATTTCTATCACTAGCAGGGTTTTTTGACAGATAATTTCCCCTTAAATGGGATATTTTAGAAAGTTTGCTGTATTACTGTGATTTAATAACATCCGAATTTAATATTATCTGAAGACAGGTTTGGGTTTTGTTTTTTTCCCTCGAGTGCTCTATCTCCATTTAAATGAGATTCAATGAAGGAAAATAGGATTTGTTTAATGGACATTAATTAAAAAAAGGAAAACAGAAGTTAGTTTATTTCTTTAAACTTAAGACAGTTGTATTTGAAAAACCTTTTCTCTGTGTGTCATGAATGCCAAGCAGATTGAATTGATGAAACAGCATTTAGCTAACAGCACTGTTTTCCTCTTTTCACATTCTCTCTGCCTTTAATTCAGGTAACAGTGGGAAGATGGAACTTGGCTATTTTCCTACACATTCCCCTTGAGTCGAGGTCTTTTCTAGATCCAGTGAAAGAGTTCTTATACTGCCATCTAGTGCATTTCACAAAAGGATTCATGCTCTTCAGTCAGATGGGCTCCTCAGTTATATTTAGTTGGAAGTGTGGGATGGTAGAAAATGGGAGCAGGACATGACAGAAAGCTAGAACTTACTGTTTGAGATTTTTTTTTAAATGTATTACATTGGTTAGAAAGGGGTGCTGAGTCACAGACAGTGTCTTGTTGGTTTATGAGTTCCATGTTTCAGTGAACAGTGAAGGAATTCAGATTATTGGGGACTGACTGGCTGACTTGACTGAAGGCTTCACATTTGTGAAGGAAGACTAACTTTGTGGTGACAAAGAACTCAGCAAGAGGATTGGGGGTCAATAGAGATTACACATTTGTCAAGCTTGGCAGCTTTAGAAGAAAGGCCTGGCTCCCAGGCCCTCACCTTCTTTTTCCCAGTCCTGCCTAATTCTCATACACTCTGGGACTCAACTCAGCCTTTGTTAAAAGTTGTCGTTGTTATTGTTGGGTGCCATAGTACCAGTTTTTAACTCATGTGTCCTGATGTAACAGACTAAAACTGCTCCTTGTGGTTTTCATGGCTGTCATCATTCCAGAATCAAATTGCCTAATCTTTCTCTTGTGGAATTGTTGGGTGGGACCAAACTGAAAACCTTTAGTTTCACACCCAAGCACTTTCAAGTTTTTTTCATCAGAATCTCTTTGCTTTAAAAGTTTCTTTGCCAATAGATCTACTGGAAATGTTACAAAAGTTTACTTATCACCCTCCTCTTCCAATAGCCAGACATTTGCTTCATATAGAAGACTCTTGAATACTCTAAAGATCTAGTGAATTTTCGCATTAAACTCTGGAATACCAGAGTTGGCAGCCTTTCATTTCTTAAATTATTCCACTTAAGCATTCGAAAATATAAAACATTGTCTATAAAGCTGTTAATCCAGAAGCCCGAGAGTCATCTTTTATATTTTTCTTCTTCCTCCTGCCTCCACCACTCATCCAATAAAATGACAAATACACACACGCACAGATGCAATTAATCTCTAAATATCATGGATTCGAGCTCCTTAAAGTCTCCCATGGTGGCTCCTTTTTCTCCATCACAACTGACCCCATTAATATGCACCACAATCATCACTAACCCTTCTGATTTGTGCCATCACTTCTAATACTTCTAATACTGATCTACCAAGTAGAATAACCTTTGCATATACATACATTTTATAATTTCAGAGTCCTATTTTATTATTTAGCTTTTAGAATAAATGCTACAATTTGAACATGCCCTAAAAGATGCATGATCTTATCTCTGTTATGTCTTCTCGATCTCCTTTTATTCATATATCAGTGTCTCCATTCTTCTCTCAGGTTCAAGGTTCAAACATCAGTTCAGGATGTTTGAACGTGCTATTGTCTATGCCTATTGCAGTGCAACTTCCTACCATTAGGTCACCAGTGCTCCCTCATTCTGTGTTAGGGAGTGCTGGTCACTGCTAATATAAAGGTGGCCAGTTCAAATCCACCAGCAGCACCAGAGGAGAAAGATGAGCAACTACCATGTGAATTACAGCTTCTGAAAAAGCTGCTGGCAGGTCAGCTATGAGTTGATTCCATCTCAAATAGCAATGAGAGAAAAAGATTCTATCATCCTCCTACTCTGCATTTCATTGTTGTTCTAATCTTGCTTCTTTTTTGTACAGTTGTTGTGTTTTGCTTTTTTATCTAGTATCTAAGCCCAAATTCTACATTCTGCAAAAGCAAGTACCATGTCATTCTTAGTCACTTCTCTACCCAGCTCAAGAGAAGCAATTAACACAAATACACAAGCGAGCTTATGAGTGACTGTCTTTTACAATTTTTGGTTGTTTTCAGTGTACTCCCTGCTTGGCGGTGAGCTCCTCCAAGGGAAAGATTCGTGAAATTTTTAATTCAGTTAATTCAACTTGACTAAATTTTGCAAAGATGATTCAGACAAGATCTCACCACTTTAATAAGTCTGCAGGATGTTAAGTCAAGTGTAATGAGGGACAGAGGAATCAGATAGACCATAAAAGTCATTGGGTATATTATACCCACAGTGCTCAGACATAGCATGCTATATAGGGACATACGGGAGCATGGCAGGCCACAAGACAACCACAAAGAGAGAGCAGAAGAGAGCTGGCAAGGAGCCCTGGGCAGCTGCCTCTGTTGAATTTCAAGGTAACTGACTCTGACCAGTTGCTTTTAAAAAACAAACACTTAGGAGAGTCCCTGGGTGGCAGAAAGTGTTCAGTCCTCAGTTCCCAACTGACTCTAACTGGCCCAGGGGACTATCAAAAGGCAAGTCTGGAATTTGCTTCAGAAAAGTCAAGAGACTTGAATACCCTAGGGACCTGTTCTACTGTGCACATTCAAGGTCACCATAAGCCAAATAGACTCTAAACCAATTATTAACAACAACAGTGGAGAGGTAGCTTGAGTTCCGAAAGAGACTGACAAATGGGAAAAGAGAAAGTGGCGGGAGTTTACAAGGAGATTATTCCAGGAAACCAAATGTTGGTCGCTCCAATGTACAGGGAGGAGTCTGAAGCAGAAATAAGAGTCTACTTGATTAAGCCTTAAAAGTTTGCATGCTGAATGTCGGCACATCAAAGAAAAAGGTTGAATTATTAACACGTTTACCTCCTAGTGGGGAGAGAGCATATAAAGAAGTATAGCACATTAAAAATGTGTTGTACATTAAAAATGCAACACTAATGGATTTCACTGCAACTAGAGGAGAAAGAGGTTAAGTCAGCTAGGTTGACTAATAAATATATAAGAGAAGGTTAAATGCAAGTTGAGTTTTGAATGAGCTCACCAGTGTCAGAGAGGAAAGATGATCAAATGAAATGAGTCAATACTGGGCAAGGCACAGAGGTATGAAAAAGACTACTGCAGTGTAGGAGAAAAACGAGGCCTATCTTTCTTCATCAGAATCTCCAACATCATTCATCAAATGCACACAGCAGACATTTAATTAATACTTGTGGCTTGATTTCTGAAAATAACAAAATCCATGATATGTTGACAAAATGAGAATATGAGACTAAGTAGAAGGAACTTTCCTCCCCATTTGATGTTCAGTAGGAGGGGAGCAATTTTGCCCTAATACTACTTTCAGTAAGTATCAATAAGAACGTCATTTTGGGAAAGAAGACTATGTACTAAAAGCACAATCACATTAATGCACCATGGTTGTCTATGTTTGAAAAAAATTCCATCTTTCACACCTAAGAAGAGTAGGGTAGAAGTCATTAATTCTGCTTTGATGTTGAAGCAGACCAGAAATGTGGGCCTCTGGGAAGAGCTTTGAAAAGATTATAATAGTTTGATAGAAAAGTCTAACAAGAGGGATGGAATGGTGTTGAATATCACCCAATTGGATGGGTTCTAAGTCCAGTTCTACCCTGACTAACTGCAGGAGTTTGAGCAAATCCTGTGAGAAAAATCTAAAAGGCTGGAATGGTTCCAATGGTTAGCTTCAGACCATCCTTCTGGAATTTAGGCTAGAAAAGAATTCAATGTTCAGACAGAATGGCTAAAATGGAAGACCATCCCAGTGATTTAAGAGGCTATTCATAATGAAGAAGTAATTTTGCTTCTTCCAAGCTCTGGACTATTATGGGAGTTATTCGCTGAGTCTCATTTTTAAAAGTCATTGTACTTTTCAAGATTGACATAGCCATAAAGAATTGTAAGAAATTTTAATATTTGTTGATGTGAATGAGAAGCAGAATATTCTTTATTTAAAATTATTAGATGAAGGGAATTCTGGTGGCATAGTGGGAAGAAGTTGAGCTACAATCCCAAAGATGAACGGTTCAAATCCACCAGATTCTTCACTGGAGTAGGAGGGGCAATCTCCTCCTGTGCCAGTCAGATCAGATTCAACAGTACACAACAAGGGGGGGGGGAAATTATCAGATTATTTTTAAATGGATAACATTTCATTTCATTTTATATGGGGTTGCCATCAGCTAGTTGTTGATTTAATGGAAGCTAACAACTATTTGGGAAACACATAATAGGGGAGTGCCTATGCTCTACAATGTTCAGAAAAGGGAATGAATGATAAGAAATTTAAAAGTATATTTTAGGGCATTATGTTTATCGTAGGAGTATGCAATGAGGGTTGCAGAGTGGATTATATTTGGGGTTGGGGGTGGG
>NW_006399995.1:3166962-3169435 GCF_000299155.1 Elephantulus edwardii
TAGGACTCATAGTCACCCTCCAAACAGAAGACCTGACCTGTGTGCCATCTTCATTTTCTCTGACTCTTGAAACCATTGCTGCAGTCACTGCATCAATCTGTCTCTCTGAAGGTCTTCTTTTTTCAGCTGAATCTCTACTTTTCCAAGCATGATATTCTTTCCAAGGGATAGCTTCTTCTAGCAAAATGTCTAAAGTATGAGAGATGAAACCACCACATTTTCCTCCAACGATTGATCTCTCTGGCTGCACTTTTCCAAAGACATAGTTGTCCATTATTTTGGTAGTATATGAGATATTGCATACCCTTCTCCACCACCACAACTCAAAAATTTCAATTCTTCTCTCAGTCTTCTTCCATGCCCCATTTTTAAATGTGTAGTAAGTGATTATAAAGACTATGGCCTGAATCAGGTGCGCTTTAGTATCCAAACTGACATTATTGCTTTTCAGTGTTTTGAAGAGGTCCCTGACAGCAGACATGCCTCTCCTGACCTCCTGACTGCTGATATCAAGAGTGTTTATTGTTGATCCAAGCAAGATTAAATCATTAAAAAATTGAATCCTTTATCTTTCTATCATGCATGATGTTGCCTATTTGGCCCAGTGATGAGTACCTTACTTTTTTTTTTATGTTTAGCTATAACCCACATTTAAGGCTGTAGTCTTTGCTTATCCTCAGCAAACATTGCAAGTCCTCCTAACTTACAGCAAGTAAGATTGTGTTGTCAGCATAACACATGTTGTTAAAAAGTCTTCCTCTGATCCAGATGTCACATCCCTCTACATAGAGTTCAGCTTCACAAATTACTTGCTCAAAATAAAGATTGAATAAATATTCTTCTAGATTTTGGAAATTCTATAATCAATAAAGCATAAATGGACATTCTTCTGTTATTTTTCTTTCTAACCAGGATCCATCTGACATCAGCGATGATATCCCTGGTGCCATGGCATCTTCTAAATCCTGCTTGATCTTTTGGAAATTCCCCATATATGTACTGTTTTAGCTATTTTTTAATGATCTTCTGCAGTATTTTCCTTGCATTATTATTATTAATGATACTGTTCGATAGTTACCATATTCTGTTGGATCTCCTCTCTTGGGAAGGTGAACAAATATGGATTTCTTCCAGTCAACCAGCTACGTAGCTGTCCTCCAAATTTCCTGGCATAGACTGGTGAGTGCATCCAGAGCTGCATCTGTTAGTTGAAACATGCCAGCTGGTATCCCATTGATTCCTGGGTCTTATTTTTGCCAATGCGTTTAGTACAGCTTTAATTTTTTCCTTCCTTATCATTGGTTCTTGTTCTTATGTCATTTTTCAGTGTCAGTAAATTCTTTTTTGGTATAGTAACCTTGTATGTATTCTCCATCTTCTTTTAATGCTTCCTGGATCATACAACATATTGTCCATAGCATCTTTCAATATTGAGACTTGAGGTTTAAATTTGTTTTTCAGATTGAGAAAATCAAGTAAATTCTTCATTTTTTATTCTGAAATTCTAGCTGCATATTCCATTATACTTTGCTTTGTCTTCTTGAGCTGCCCTTTGAAATTACTGTTCAGCTCTTTTACTTCACCATCTTTTCCCTTTGTCTTGGCTTCTCAAAGCTCTAGTGCAATTTTCAGAGTCTCTTCTGACATTGATTTCCATTTATTCTTTCACCTGTGTCTATAATGACCTTTTGCTCTCTTCATGGATGATATCTGTGATGTCATCCCACAACTCATCTGGTCTTTGATCATTGGTGTTCAATACTTCAAACCTATTCTTAAGACGGTTTTGAAATTCAGACAGAATAGACTCAAGATCATATTTTGTTCCTGGTGGACTTGTGTTAATTTTCTTTAACCTCGGTTTGAACTTGTCCATTAGTAATGATGGTTTGTTCTATAGTCCTCCTCCGGCCTTGTTTTAACTTTTTGATCAAAGTTGCTTGGTAGCTGTGAGCCTTTTATTTAAAGTAATCGGGACCCAGTAGGTGGTCTTTTTTTAAAATTAATACCCATTTGGTGGCTGGAAGCCTTTTATTTAAAGCAGTTGGAACCTCAAAGTTAGGCCTTTTTTGCTCAACAGTTGTTTGGTGGCTGGGGGCTTCTTACTTAAAGCAGCTAAGACCTTTTTAATCAACAGTCATTTAGGCCCTCAGGCCTTTTGTGAAGCCCTAACAGCAAAGATTCAGCAGAGACTTCCATGTGACCTTAATATCCACATATGGGACATTATCCCAGTGTGTCAGTCATGAGTCTCAACTGGAATGCTTCAATATCCTCCCAGGAGCACATCCTGCCACATCCATGCAGGTTTCAACTGGACCTGGTAACATGATATTTGTATGCCTGGTTTGCTATTAGAGGTTGTTGTTGTTGTTGTTATGTGCCGTCGAGTCGTTTAAGACTCATAGCAACCCTATGTACAACAGCCCTAAACCCTGCTCTATCCTGTGCCAATCTCATTGCCTCTGACACA
>NW_006399995.1:3170815-3186522 GCF_000299155.1 Elephantulus edwardii
ACCATTCTTCTTCTGTTTTTTATTCCCCGCATAGTATATTATGTGATTATCTGATTCAAATTGGCCAAAGCTGGTCTATCTCAATGTGTCTGGAGAAAATATAGAAAGATAAATTCAGATATTAAATCCTAGGAAATGGACAGAGGCATGGAGGTCCTCGTGCAGCAATTGTCACAGAAGAAGAACAGGAGCATTAGGGCTATTTAAACTATTTTTTTCTCATTAAATATTTGGTTTTAGCTTACCTAAATGCAGCAAATGAGTCAATGGTCTTGTTTCAGGGCAATTGAACATCTTAATGTTGTTAGTTCTTTTCATATTGTCATTTGCAATACCTTAGTCAATGGCATCTCAATCTTTTAACTTTTTTAAGCATGGCAAGCTTTTTCTCACCACATGGTTCCTGTAAATGCAGTTCCATATAGAAACGTCTGTTCTTTCATCCTCTCCAATGGTAATTCATGGTCAGTTCTCAGCCAGTCTACAGATCTCAACACGTCACCTCTGAGCTTTTGCTGATTGCCCTACTGTCCTATCCAAAGTATACTCTAGAGTATTAGCCTCTGTGGAGTCTCAATCTCTACATTATAGCCTTCCTGGAACTTAGCACAATTGGAGCTAGTGAATTTAAACAGTCAGAAAGGTGGCACCTTTGAGTTACAATGCAACTCACTACAGACTATGCCACCAGAGCAACTCTGAGTTCTTTAGGGTGAGACTGGTATAGTCCATGGGGAGTTGAACTGATAACCCAAAAGCCATACCTCTCTGCCAGTTCTAGTCCACTGGCTGCTCTGTGGAAGAAAGATGAACAATCATCTCCTGTGGGAGTTAGTCTCTTGAAAACCCACTGGAGAGTCAGCTGTGAGCTGGTTCCACTGAGCAGCGATGAGTGTGAGTGAGTGATTCTTTTATTTGTCTAATTGGATTTTTTAAAATTTTATTTGCTTGCATGCTTTTGATTTTCTGTTTCCTTCAATAGAAAGTCCTTTAGAAAAAGAATGTATCTGTCTTCTTAGTTGTGTCTTCAGTGGACGGAGCCTCAACAAATATTTGAGGATTAAGTGAATAGTCTCATGACAACCTTTACAGTAGGCGGAGATGGATTTATTATCCTTATTTCATGGGTCAGGGAATCCCTGAAATGCACCAGTGCCTGCTGGACATTGTGCAATCAGAACTATTACTTAATCTCTTTATTCATATTGAAGATTTGAGTTAGGCTGTTTTCCAGGATGAGGACCCTCATTTCTTCATCCAAAAAATGCATAATATAGTGGTAACCTGCCTTAAAGTTGTTATGAAGATTAAATAAATTAGTGCATAAAAGCCCTTAGAATGGTATCACACATGGTAAACAATATGGATTTTCTATTATTATTATTATTATTATTATTATTACCTGGCTTTTCTGTTGGCTCCACTAGCTGCCTCCCAGGATGGAAAATCTCCTCTCATGCAAAATACAGCCTCCCAAAACCTGTTGGAGGATCAGTTATTAGATGGTTCTGACTCTATGGAAATGAGTTTATCAAACTATACGTAAATCTCACCCCACAAGAGGAGGAAACTCATTTCCCTGCTTTCTTCCACTGGGGCCACAGGAGAATTGCTACAAAGGAAACTTTTACCTGAAAGAGTGAATTCCAAACTCTGAGTCAATTTAAATAAGAGACTCAGTTTAAAAGAAATTCAAAAGAATGATACTTCTGGTGGTAGTGGTGTTTTTGTTATGTGCTGTTGAGTCACCTGCAACTCATAGGGACCCCATGTATAACAGCTCTGAATGTTTCCCTATCCTGAGCCAGTCTCATTGACTCCAACACACCTAATCCCACACACCCAGTTATAGTGTCATTCTAACTAATCTAGGCTCTTCCTCTCCTGTGTTGTCACTCCACCTTTCCAAGAATGATAGCCTTCTCCAAGGACTGGTCCCACGTGGCCATTTGCCCAAAATATGTGAGACAGAGTTTCAAAATCCTTGCCTCCAAGAAGAATCTTGGTTTCACTCTCTCTAAAACAGATCTATTTGTTCTCCTGGTGGTCCATGAGTAAAGGGTATTTGAGGAAAGGAGTTCTTCAGACTAAAGAAGAACTGTCCTGAAAGAAGACTTTGAGATTTGGGAGAGACCAGTAGGACCTCTGAGGAGCCCTCGTGTTGGTGAAGGTTAAGCATTGGGCTGACAACCAAGTAATCTGTGGTTCAAAAGTACCATCTACTCCACAGGAGAAAAATTATACAATTTCTCCTGTAGAGATTTACAGTGTCAAAAACTCTCTGGGCAGATAGATGTACTCTGTGCTACAGGCCAGTTCTACTTTATAGGGCAATTCTGCTCTGTCCTGTAAGGTCACTATGAGTCCTCTGTGACTTGATGACATTGAGTTTTAGTTCTAAATTTTATTGTTATTTTTGTTGTTGTGTGCCATTGAGTCTGAACCAACCCATAGATGACCCACCAGTAGGTTTCAGAGACAGTAAATAAATCTCACAAGAGGAGATTGCCCATTTTACTCTTGAACTGAGTACCCTTGGATTCGCAACTCAATTCCTTGGCACAGTGGCAAGAATCTATGCTGCAATCCCTAAGGCATGCTGTTCAAATCCATCATCCTCTTGTTTGATTTACTGCCTCTGAAAGCCTACTGGAGGGTCAGCTCTGAGTTGGTTCCTAAACAACAGCACACAATAACAACAAAAAGTCATAAGAAAGTTCAGCTGATACAGTCCATAGGGTGTTGTGCTGTCTGTCAAGCTGTTGGAATCTACCAGTGGTTCCACAACAGAAAGATGGACAACAACCTCCCATGTAATTCACCGCCATGGAAAACCAATGGAGGCTCCGTTATGGGTTGGATTTGACTCTACAGCAAGGGGAGTTTTGATAAAGTGATAAGTTATGTTAGTAACTGCATCCCCAACCCCATCAAGACTAACTCAAACACAGGGTGCTAAGATGAGCAGGACTGAGCTGGAGTGAACTTTCCTGGTCTGGACTCAAAACTGTTCCATGATGCTTAAAATGTCATGGTTTTTAGTTCCCCATTTAGAATGTGTTTCAGCTGAGAGAGAATAATCTATTCATTTAATTTCACACAAAAGTTTAAAATGCTGACACGGAATCAAGGATCTTGATGAAAGTACCGGCTGTGAATTCCTAGTGTGCATGTGATAGGTTGTGATCAAGACGAGGTAAAACTTTGCCACTGCTACTGGGGTGAGATGGTATCTCATTATGGCATTGATTTGCATCTTTATTATTGCCGGTGACTTTTAGCATTTCTTCATGTGTCAGTGGGCCAGTTGAATGTTTTCCTCTGTGAAAAGTCTTTCCATATCTTTTGCTCATTTTGTAATTGGATTAACCATCTTTTTCTCTTTTTCTCTTGGAGGCCATGTGGTATATTAGAAACTTTTGTTATGAGACCTTAGTCTGAGATGGCGTTGTTGTTGTTGTTAAGTGCCATCGAGTCACAGGGGACTCATAGCGACCCTATGAAGGAGAGTCCTTGACACTTGGGTGCATTTCATCCTCTCTCTTGGTTTATATGGTTTCCAGAGGCAGGCTATTTCAGAAGTGGATGCCACTCCTCCTTCCAAGCTTGTTTTAATCAGGGAGCTCCATCCCACTCTCTGTCCGCATTGGGTAACCAACCATTAATGCATTTGACACATCCACGTCACGGTGTTCAGCCTCACAGCAACCACAAGTGACCGCTGTGCGGCAACTTGTACACCAGGGCTATACAACCTAGAGGAATGTCTGAACAAAAACAATGAAAGACAGGCCCGAGAGCCGCGGATTAAAGGTCACCAACTTTGGCTTGGTAGCATCGCTTTCTGTCCACTGGGCCGGCTGATCTCTCTCTCTATGTTGATGTTATTGTTGTTAAGTGCCATCGAGTCACAGGCGACTCATAGCAACCCTATGAAGGAGAGTCCTCAATGCTTGGGTGTCTCTCATCCTCTCTCCAGGTTCATAGGATTTATGGAAGTGGATGCCACTTCTTCTTCCAAGCGTGGAGATGGCATTACCAGTTTTCCCCCCCAGTAAATAGGTTTTCTTTTCACCCTGTTGGAGAAAGATTCCGACACACACAAGAATGTAATCTTTAGAAGGTCCCACTCATCAATGTTATCCTCTCCTGGTCGTGCATTTCTGGCTGTATTTGCCAGCTTCATTATACCGTAGACTAGGCCTTTAAATTTAGTCCCATTTTGTCTCTTATTATCCTTATAGTCTTGGGATTTACTCCTAGCTCTCTGATCCTGCATCAGCTTTCTGCAGATAGAAGTCCAGTTTTTCTCATAACATTTGTTGAAGTGGTTATTGCAAGCAATAAATGTTGGAAATTTTGTGGAGACATTGGAACTCTCATACGTTGTTGATAGGATTGTAAAATGGTATAGCCACTCTGGAAGGCAGTTTGACATTTCCTCAAAAAAGCCAAACATGAAAATTCCATATGACCCACTACTAGGAATATGCCCCAAGGAAATTAGAGCAAATGGAGACTTGTACACCAATGTTCATAGTAGTGTTATTCACAAGAGCAAGAAAATGGAAGCAGTCTGAATGTCCATCAACAAATGAATGGATTGAGAAATCGTGGTACATTCACATAATGAAATACTATGTAGCCTTCAGGAGCAATGATTTTGAAAAATACTATGTTGTTGTTGTTGTTGTTGTTGTTGTTGTTGCTGTGTGCCGTCGAGTCGCAGGTGACTCATAGTGACCCTATGAAGGAGAGTCCTCAATGCTTGGGTGCCTTTCATCCTCTCTCCAGGTTCACAGGGTTTCTGGAGGCAAGCTATTATGGAAGTGGATGCCACTCCTCCTTCCAAGGAAAAATACTATATAACATGGGAAATGCCTGAGAGCATTATATTGAATTCATTAACTCAGTCTCCTAAGGAGAAATATTGTAAAAATAGAAGGATAACTAGTAAGATGTGTACCAAAGTCCAAAGGGGGATGAGGAGGGACAAGGGAAACAGTCGATAAGGAGGGAGGGACATCACAAGGTCATAGAATTTAGTGGGCAGAGGGAAGATGTTAAGAAATTAGGTAAGATCCAGTGGGGACCTGAAAAGACAGGGTTTGGGGTCAAGGGTGATTAATAATTTTATAAAGCACAATATATCGGACTGATCATATGAAATACAAAGTGAATAGAGGAATGTGTGAAACACAAATTAAAAAAAATATATTGGGGGGTAAAAAAAAGGGGGAAAGTTGCTCTGCAGAAGAGACCAAGGTATGAAGGGAAGGCTGGGGCCTCAGACAAAGGGGCTTTTCACAGACTTGCATTTACTAGCTTACCAACCATAACCCAAGTCGCTTACTTGGTACCTGTGATAGTAGGCTTGTGTTATACTTTATAAATGAGCTTATGGACATCAGACATTGCCACGTATTACCCGAACAGAGAGAGGGCTCTGTAATTCTTTAGCCTTCATTTCTGGAAACACAGCAGGCCCTTGCTGTGCCTCTGGCAGCTCAGGTTCTGGCCACTAGAGGGCAATGCTCCATCATATGTATGATTAACAGGCTTGGTGTTTCTTGTTGCTGTGACTTGTGGGGTTTTGTTTATTGCAGTTGCCTCAAAAGTTCTGCGGGTGTTTTTGTCTTAATCAATTTTGATCTAATAAAAAATCTCCTTCGTGACTTGCAAAATTCACCTCCTAGCCTCAGAGATGTTAAAAAATGAAAGCACTCCTTGTCATTTCTCTCAAACCCAGGGCCGCTTTGGCAGCCAATCTTAGGAGTGCCTCCTAGGCGATTGAGATTGATCCTTACTGAGGAGGGTGGTAAAGTGGGACACTCCTCACAGCTCATTTCATCAGTGAACAAGTCACAAGTGAAATTCCTTTTCCTCTCCAAAAATATATATTTCAGAAAAAGTCACTCAGAAACTCAAACTCATTGCCACCATCTGTCAGAACTGACTCATAGTTGACCCTCCAGTGGGTTTTCAGGAGGTTATGTATAAATTACAAAGGAAGAGCTGTCCTTCTTTCCCCAGAGCAGCAAATGGTGGATTCAAGTTGCCTTTGCATGAACAGCACAGCTTGACATAAACTACATCCCCAAACTCTCTCATACTAGATCTCTGAATGCTGGATGTCATAAAACAGGAACCAGGGAAGGAGGCTGATTTAATAATTTCTGCTGTTATTGTTGTGGTGTACCATGAGTTGGAACTTACCTATCACTGACCCTCCAGTGCATTTTCAGAGGCAGTAAATTGCAAGACAGGAGATTGCTCATCTTTCTCCCACAGAGCAGTTGGTGGATTTAAGCTGTGGACATTTGGGTTGGCAGTGAAATTCCTTACCACAAAGCCACCAGAGCTGCCTTGGTCATTTATAATGGAGCCAAATGGCTGTTAATGCTATGTGTAAGCTAAGACTTACCTGCATCACAAGTAAATGCAAAGTTGTCACAGTTATTGTTGTTGTATACCATGGAGTTGGAACTGACCCATGGCTGACCCTCCAGCTGTTTTTCAGAGGCAGTTAACCGCATGGGAGAAGACTGCCCATCATTGTGTGGAGCAGCTGGTGGATTCAAACTGCATAGCTTCAGGATTGCAGAGCAGCTTCTTACCAATAGGCCACCAGAGGAAGATCAAAATCCAAAACCTTTTCTTTGGCAAAAAGTGATATTTTTTTTTTACTTTAATGAAAGTTTATCAAGAATTTGGATTTCTATTCATTCATTGTTGCACATTTTCCTCCCTGCCCACTCCTCCCCCCTCAATTTGTTTTTCCTTTGGAAAAAAAGTTCTTTCATTGTTACACAGTCCCCCGTCCCCCTACCAGGACCACTTTACTATGCAACTCTTATTCTCGACTCTTGTCATGTCAGTAATACCTAATCATATGTTCCTTTTATACAGTTCTCTCCCTCATCGGTTTTAATGCTGTGTACATTATTTACCCCCTCTTTTCTTAGTTTCCCTCCAACCCCCATATCAGTCCTGTTTTATAGCAGTGGCATTATGCACTATTTGTCTTTTTGTGACTGAGATATTTCACTCAGCATAATGTCCTCCACGGTCAACTATTTCATATAATATTTCACAAGTTCTTTGTTTTTCAGTGCTGCATAATATTCCATTGTGTGAATATACCACAGCTTCTCTATCCATTCATTTATTGATGGGCACTTGGGTTGTTTCCAACTCTTTGCTGTTGTGAACAAAGCCGCAATAAACATGGGTCTGCATATATCTGCTTGGGTGGCAGTTCTGGTTTCTTAGGGTAACAAGTAAATTTTTAAAGTCATTTCTGCCAATAATTTGTTTGTGCTCTTTAACATACTTTGACTCCTTCCATTTATATTATCTTTGGTTTTCAAAGCTCTATCCACAACTCAGAAAAATAATATCAAAGGGCCACAAAATGTTAAGATCTCTAGAATAACAGTAGAGAAAAAAAATACCCATTTCTCCTGGGGATTTGAAGATCTAATTAATAACTTATTTCTTGTTTCAAGCTCTGGTGGCCTAGTGAGTAAGGAGTTGTGGTGCTAACCCGAAGGCTGGCAGTTCAAGTTCACCAGCCACTCTGCTCCACAGGAGAAAACTACGTAATCTCCTGAATGATTTATAGCCTCTGAAAACCTGCTGGAGGGTTAGTTATGAGTTAATACCTACTCAACAGCAATGAGCTTGAGTTTTTGGGATTTGTTGGGTTTGTTTGGGTTTTTTTTTTTTAATATCATATATGCCACAGTCTCTAGTCAGGGAGCTGAGGTGGCCTAGTGGTAAAGAATTGTGCCACCAACCCGAAGACCCATGGTTCAAATCCACTAGCTACTCCATGGAATAACAATGAGCAATCTTGAGTAAAATATCTCAGTCAAAAAAGGACAAATATTGCATAATGCCGCTGTTATAAAACAGGACTGACATCAGCATTGAGGGGAAACTAAGAAAAGAGGGGATATATAATGTACACTGCATTGAAATAAATGAGGGAGAAAACTGTTTAAAAGAGATATATGATTAGGTATTATTTGCTTGACAAGAGTCCAGAATAAAAGCTGCATAGTAAAGTGAACTGGGGGTGGGGGGGGGAGTTTTATAACAAGGAAATAATTATTTTTTCCTTTCAAAGAGAAAAGCAAACTGGGGGGGATGGGTGGGCAGGGAGGAAAATGTGCAACAACGATTGTATGGAAATCTAAGTTCTCTATAAACTTTCATTAAAATCTCAATCTGAAAAAATGAGCAGTCTTCTCCCATGTGATTCAATGTCTCTGAAGAGCAGTTGGAGGTCAGCAATGAGTTGGTTGTAACTCAAAAGTACTTAACAACAATAACTCTTATTAACAGAAAGAGTAGAGATACAAGGCCCATTGTTACTTTTTAGAAATATTTTATAAGAAAAAAGTGTTTAAGATTCAAAAGCAGTGATAAGAAACAATACAAAGAAATGACATATACCATCTGCCCAATCTTCATCAATATTAACAGCTTACAGAGTTATAATATTTCACACCTAGGAATTTTGACATTGATAGAGTCAAGATAGAGACATTTCCACCCCCTTCCTACCTCTATTTTAAAAGAATATTGGCATACATGGTATTGTATATAATATTTGAGAATTAGGGTTTTTTTCACTAAGCATAATTCTCTGATGATTCAGTAGTTCATTAAGTTATAACTGAGTACTATTTCATGGATGTACCATAATTTGTTTAACCACTCATCCACTGAAGCGCATTTCAGCTGTTTTCAGGTTTTGTTCATTATGACTGAAACTGCTATGAATGTTCACCCACAGGTTTTGTATGAACATATGTTTTTCCTCTTCTGGAATAAATGCCCAACAGTGCAATTGTTGTGTCATCTGGTAGTTGAATGTTTAGTTGCTTTAAAAAAAACAAAGCTGCCACTCAAATTTCACCATCAATGTATCCAATTTCTCCACAGTCTCACCCATTTTTGGTATTGTCACTGTTTTGGGGGTTTGGTGTGTTGGTTTTTTTGCTTTGTTTTTTCATTTTAGCCATTCTGAGAGGCATGCACATCTGATATGGCTTTAATTTGCACCTCACTGATGCCGAATGTTGAGCATCTTTTCATATGCTTATTTGCCATCTGTATATCTTTCAGTGAAGTGGCTCTTTACATCTTTCATCTATTCTCTAATTGGGTGTTTGATGTTTTATTGTTGAGTTTTGAGGGTTCTTTATATATTCAAGATACTAGTCCTTTGTCTTTTGTGGTTTTCAAATATCTTCTATCTAATTATAGCTTGTCTTTTTTATCCTCTGAAAAGAATCATTCACACGGTAAATGTTCTTCATGTTAATGAAGTCCAACTTATCAATTTTTCCTTTCATTGGTTTTTATTCTGGTGCCAAGTCTAAAAATTCCTTGCTCAGATAAGATTCAAATACTTTCTCCTTCTTTCAATTAAAATTATTTTTTTCCACTTAATCTTCTTTTGAAATATTTTTGTGTGAAGTATTAGGTATATGTTTTCTATTTTACTTTTTTGCTTTAAATTTATGGGTTTCAAATCATACTTGTTCAACTACATTGAGTATTCTTATTATCTTTGTCTAAAAACCAGTAAGACATATTTATATGGGTCTATTTCTAGATTCTCTAATGTTTTCCAATGTGCCTAATCCTCCACCAACACCTTCATTACAGTAATCATATAGTAAATTTTAAAATTATTAGAAGTCATGATTAAGTCTCCTCATTTCATTCTTCTTTTTCAAGGTTATTTTGGCTATTCTAATTCCTTTTCATATAATTTTTTTAGAATATTGTTTTATTTATAACTACAAAAATGTTGCTGAGACTATAATAAGAATTGTATAAGATCTATATCAGCTTGAGGAGAATTCAAGCTTTCACTATGTTAAATATTCCAAACATGAACCCAGTATGCCTCTCCTTTTACTTAGGTAATCTTTTATTTTTGTCAATATTATGTTGTATTTTCAGTACATGAGTCTTGTATTAGAGTTTTGCTAAATTTCCCAGTAAGTAGTTTTACTGTCAAGTGGGATTTGAACCCAGGCCTCCAAGGGAGACTGCAGTCTGAATAAAGCACCTTGGACCACTCAGCCATCCTGACTCCAGAAGGAGTCACTCCAGATGGAATAAGGGAACACTGCATGGTTTAAAATCAGAAAGGTGTGTGTCAAGGTTGTATACTCTCTCCATATCTATCCAATCTTTATGTTGAGTAAATCATTTGAGAAGCTGGACTCTATGAAGAATGTGGCATTAGGATCAGCAGAAGAGTCATTCGAGGATGATAGGAGAAGAATCAATGCCTTTGAGTTGTGGTGCTGAAGAAGAGTATTGAATATACCATGGACTACTTAAAGAACAAAAAGATTTGTCCTTGAGAGGGTGAAACCAGGCTCCTCCTTGGAAGCAAGGATTCTGAAGCTCCCTCTGACATACTTTGGCCATGCTACACGCAAAGATGAGTCTATTGAGAAGGATATCATGCTAGGAAGGATGAAGGGACAACACAAGAGAGGAAGACTCTGAAAAAGATGGATTGACTCAGAGACTGGGATAATAAGGGCTGATGTGTCAGAGATAATGAAATTGGCTCAGAATAGAGCAGGGTTCAGAGCTGTTGTACTTAGGGTCCCTATAAATTGCAGTCCACTCGATGGCATGTAACAACAACATGCAGATGACATAACTTTGCATGCTGAAAGTAAGGGGATTTGGAGCATTTGCTACAGAAGGTTAAAGGATACAGCTATCAATGTGAATTGCATCTCAACATTAAGAAGACAAAAATTTTCACCACTGAATCGATTAGAAACATCTTGATCGATGGAGAAAAGATTGAACTTATCAATAATTTTATCTTATTTGAATCCACAATCAATACACTTGGTAAGTGAGAGCAGTAAGGAGATCAGATGTATTGCACTGAGCAAGTTCACTGTCAGGAATCTCTTCAGGTTACTGAGGAGCTATGATGTCAGTTTGAACACTAAGGTGCACCTGATTAAGACCATGGTCTTTTGAATCAGTTGCTATGCATCTGAGGTCAGAACAATAAATAAAGATGACAGAAGAATTGATGTTTTTAAGTTGTGGTGCTGGAGAAAATGGCTGACTATCCCATGAACTGCCAAAAGAACAAATATTTGTCTTGAATAAAGTAAAACCAGAGTTCTCCTTGAGGCAAAGATGATGACGCTTCATCTCACCTTCTTTGGACAAATTGCTGGGAGGAGGTTATTCCTTGGAAAGGGACATCATGCCTGAAAAGGTCGAGTGTCAGTGAAAGAGAAGAAAACCCTCAACCAGTGAGATTGACACAATGACTGCATGTCAGAAATGACGAGGATAGTATAGGATAGGACAGGGTTCATTTCTGTGGTTATTAGGGTCACTGTGAGTCATATTCATCTTGAAGGCACCTAGCAGAAATCTCTTGGTTTACAGTCTACCAGTACTTGGTGGACGTGCCTGAATTTAAAAAGCGGTAGTGCTGGACTAAGTATGCCGCTTGGAGGCACCTTTGAAGTAGTTGGATTCTGGCAGATGGTTTCTCGTGTCTTGATGAGGGTATAGTATGGAACATTTGGCTGCTTTTGGTATTTTCATCTACAATCAGGTGTCAGCTGGTTGGACTTGCCAGATTTAGCAAACAATGAGCTGTGAGCTGGAAGTCTCTTGGTTTACAGTTCACCAGCATGTGCTGGGCGTGCCTGTATCTACTGTTAATTGATTTCAGGATGAACCTTGTTTTAGTAGTACAGCAGTGGTCTTTTTGCTGTACTGAGTAACTTGGGATTGCTGTGATGCTGAATGCTGTGACATAGGTGTGTCAAACACCATAAGGGTTACCCATCAAGACAGTGTTTGGTGGAGCTCCCAGGTTGATTCAGGTTTGGAAACAGGAGTGGCATCCACTTCCCAGATCACATGCCTCTGGAAACTCTATGAACATAGAGAAAGAATTCTAGTTCTGGAACAGGGTTCGGATCTTTTGTTCATAGGATCCCTTTGAGTTGTACTCGACTCAACAGCACTTAACAGCAATAACATGAGTTTTATTCACCTTGAAGGCACCTAACAATATTTTCATCGTTTTTACAGCCATTAAGTAATTGAAAACAATATCTTTGTTTTCATGTAGTGTCTATGCATTCATTTCATTTGTTAGTATGTTGTGTACCATCAAATTGGCACCAACTCATAGTTAACCCTCCAGTAAGTTTTCAGAGGCAATTAATTGCATGAGAAAAGATTGCCCAACCTTCTATCACAGAGCTGGTGGATTTGAACTATGTACCTGGGGTAATCGGGATGGGTGTGTCAGAGGTGGTGCGGTTAGCGCAGGATAGAGCAGGGTTTAGAGCTGTTGTGCGTAGGGTCGTTATGAGTCGGAAACGACTCGATGGCACATAACAACAACAACAACAACAACCTTTGGATTTACAGCACAGTTTCTTACAACTAAGCCACCAGAGCTTCTTACAATTTCTAGTATATAGAAATAAAATTGTGTTTGTATGTTTAAATTGTGTCATACAACTGGCTCAACTAATTTGTTTTATAAGATTTGGGGGTTTTGTTTTTGTCAGTGGTTTTTGTTTATTTTGTTTTTGAGAAATTTTTTTTCTATTTCTGCAATCATGTAATCCAAAAGTAGAGATAGTATTTCTTCTTTTCTGATATGCATGTATTTTTTTAATTCCTTTACTTGCCTTGTTTCACTGCTTAACACTTCTGTAAGATGTTGAATAAGTATGAATGGTCTTATTCCTCTATTAAGTGGAAATCATTCAGTCTCCCACTTTCTGTATCATGATTGTTGTTGTTGTTATGTGCTGTCGAGTATCATGATAGTTTTAGGTTCTTATGTTGTTGTTGTTGTTGTTGTTATGTGTCATCATGTCTGACCTGCGTTAACCCTCAAGTAGGTTTTCAGAGGCTGTAAATCACACTGGAAATGATTGCCCCTCTTTCTCCCATGGAGCAGCTAGTAGATTTGAACCACACTCCTTTGAGTTGGCAGCACAACTCCTTACCATTAGGTCACCAGTGCTAGCTTTTTATAGATGCTCTTTACCAGCTTGAGAAGACTCATTCTAGTCCTATATTTTATGGAATTTTTATCTTAAGTGAGTGTTCAATTATTTTATCCCATTTCCCAAAGTTAGATGATATGATCATGTGATTTTGTTTTTTGCTAATTTTCTATCCAATTGCTTAACACTCAAAAAAATGTGTTAAGCTTCCAACTATGTAGGTGGATTTTTCTATTTCTTATGTTAGTTCTATTAAGCTTTATGCATACACAATTGGGATTATTATGGCTTCTTGATGCAATGACCCTTCCATCATTATGCAGTGTTCCTCTCTGTATCTGGTGATTGTCCTTGCTCTGAAGTGTATTTGACCTAATCTTCCATTTCAAGATGAAGAGCTTTGGTGCAAAATGGAAACATTAGATAGCATTGAGGAGCTGAGACCAGAGAGCTCTGATTTATAATTAGAAAATGAGCTTGTTGAATGCCCTGCTCCCTCACAAACTGACTTCTGGGTGAAAACAATAAAGATGTGGCAGATTAGTTGAGAGTCTTAGCATTCTTGACTCCTTAAGGTCAACATATATCTAGCAGATGTTGCATGCCACAAACAAGACAGAAGGCTGAGAAGGCTAGAGACTAAGATGTAGGGTCACAGAGTGCATGAACCTGATTAGCAGAGAAGACCAGATGTCATGTCCACAAACAATCCACTGCTCGTAGATGTTAGTCATGTGAGAAGGGTAAGAAGGCGCTGGCAATAACAATAGCAAAGGAGCAGAAGCCAGCAGGCTCAAACAGTCAGGCTAAGGCCAAATCCAGGACGCAAGCCCCACCTCTCTCACCATACTGCTTTATTAGCTTCTCCTGGGCCTGAAAACTCATTGGAAAGATAAACAGTACAAAGTCACCACGTCGAAGAACTCAAATCTACTGTCATAGAGTCTTAATTCTTTTTTACTCATAATTGCCCTTTGCATCATAGCATTTCAAGTACTGTAAATCTGATTTAGACCATAGTCTTTACACCCACTTGCTATGCATCTGAGAGCTGGACAATGAATAAGGACAACAGAAAAAGAATTGATGGCTTTAATCACAGGAAGGTAAAGCTTACAAAACCACTCATGTGTAAGCTAACTAACTTTTTGCTAGAACATGATTGGGTTATTAAAAAAATAAAGAATGAGATTAAAAAGTTCCTTGAAATAAATTAAAATGGAAAAAAAAACAACATGCCAAAACCTATGGAATATAGCCAGGCAGTCCTCAGGGGGCAGTTCACAGAAATAGGCACACACATAAAAAAGGAAGAAAAAAGAAAAATCAATTCTATAACTCAACACCTTCATCAAATAGAAAAAGAAAAGCAGTCTAATGCTGCAGCCTTTGTTGTTGTTATTGTCATATGCCATTGACTTGCTTGTGACTCATAGCGACCCTCTCTACAACAGCCCTGAAATCTGCTCTATCCTGTGCCAACTTTATTGTCTCTGACACCCCTACCTTCATTACCCCAGTTACTGAATCAGTCCATCTTATTAGGGATCTTCCTCTCTTGTGCCGTCCCTCCACCCTTCCACCCTTCCAAGTAAGATGCCCCTCTCCAAGGACTGGTCCTATCGCTGTCTGTTCGCCGGCAACCAACAGTGACACCCTGATGGGAGCAAGCACGACAGAGATACACCACTCTGGGAGAGAATCAGAGAGTCAATCCAGCTCAATTTTATTGGGGACAGCAGTGTACTTATATACCATCAAGTAAACAGGAAAACAGGATAGAGCGGGTTTACATACGTGGGACATGTGGTTTAGGTGGGAGAACCTCAGCCTCATGTGGACCACCCCCAGCTCAACAGGTGCAGCAGCCGTCTTCCCAGGTGGTGAGCTTTCTCAGGCCATACAGCCAAACACAGAGGAGCTTTCTCTACCCCTTATTAAAGGCCGTTGGGAGGCTTGCACTTATCCAGAGCTTAGGTGATCTCTCCTGGTCAGAGGCCCTCCCTTCCTCCCCAACATTCCCCAATATGGTCCAAAGAATGTCAGATGAAACCTCAGAATCCTGGCCTCCAAGGAGCAGTCTGCTTTCACTCTTTCAAGGACAAACCTGTTTATTCTCCTGGCAGTCCAGGGTTTATTCAATACTTCTTAAAGAACAGAAAATATAAGGACAAGAACTGAAATTAAGGAAATAGGAAATGGAAAAACAATTGAAACCATCAATAAGACCAGGACCTGGTTTCTTGAAAGGGTCAATAAAATTCAAAAACCACTGGCAAACTTAACAAAAGGGGGTGGGGCGGGGGACACAGATAACTTGATTAAGGTGATAGAGGTAACGTCACAACAGAACCAGATAAAATTAAGTTGATAATATCAGAATACTATGAAAAGCTATACTCTGATAAATTTGAAAACCCCGAAGAAATGGACAAATTCCTTGAAACTTATGTCCTACCCAGACTGACAAGGACAGCTATAGAACACTTGAACAGACCCATCACAAAAGAAGAAATTGAACAGGTTATAAAAAGGCTTCCCCATATACTCTAAAGAGACCATAAACACCATTCAAGCAGATATAAGTACACCCATGTTTATCAAGGCTTTGTTCACAATAGCAAGGAGTTGGAAACAACCTAAGTGCCCATCAACAAA
>NW_006399995.1:3188277-3190282 GCF_000299155.1 Elephantulus edwardii
CCAGAAATGGATGCAGCTATCCATAGTCAACTGATACTCAACAAGGAAATAAAAACCTTTCAAATGGAAAAATGACAACCTCTTCAACAAATGGTACAGAATGCTTAAACAGGATCTACATCTCACACCATATTTAAAAAATCAATTCAAGATGAATCAGAGACCAGCAAGTAAAGCCCAAAACCATAAAGTTCATCAAACTGTGATCAAGCTTAGATGGTCTATTCTATGCTATAAAGAGACTGCCAAATACAACCAGAAATACACACTCTGGAGAGGATAAAATTGATAAATGGGACCTTCTAAAGATTAAATCTCTGTGCACATCAAAAACTGTTTTCCAGCAAAGTGAAGAGAAAACTTATTAGAAAAAACACTTGGCAGAACAGATTATCTGGGAGGCTGGGCTCCATGAGGAGAAAATGTGGCATCAGGGTTGGAGAAAGACTCATCAACAATCTGCATTATGCAGATTACACAACTCTTCTTGCTGAAACTAAGGAGGACCTGAAGCACTTGGATTGAAGCTCAACATCAAGAAAACAAAGATTCTCACCACCAGGCCAATTAGCAGCATCTTGATAGATGGTGAAGCGATTGAGATTATTAATCCCTTTAGTTTGCTTGGCTCCACAGTCAACACTTTTGGTACCAACAACTAGGAAATTAAAAGATGAAGTGCATTGGGAAAGTCTGCTGTAAGAGACCTCTCCAAAGTACTGAAGAGGAACAGTATCAGTCTGGAGACTGAGGTGTGCCTGATCTAGGCCCTAGTCTCTGCAATTACTTGCTATGCATCAGAAAGCTGAACAAGGATGAGAGATGACAGAGGAAGAATTGATGCCTTTGAGCTGTGGTGCTGGTGAACAGTATTGAATGTACTGCTAAGAGATCAAACAGGTTCATCCTAGAGAAGGCTGCCCCTTGGAAGCAAGAATTCTGAAGCTTTATCTGACATACTTTGGACATATTGCAAGGAGGGACCAATTCTTGGAAAGGGACATCATGCTTGAGAAGGTGGAGGGATAGCACAGGAGAGGAAGACCCTAAATGAGATGGATTGATTCAGTGACTGGGGTAATCGGGATGGGTGTGTTAGAGACAGTAAGACTGGCACAAGATAGAGCAGAGTTTTGGGCTGTTGTACATAGGGTCACTATGAGTCACAGATGACTCAATGGTACATAACAACAAAAACAATACCCTTTTTGACAAGGGTTTCACATCAAAATTTTACAGTATCTGAAAGAGCCTCCACAAGAAAAGGATGGATAAAAGACATGGAAAGAATTTTCACAGAGGAAGATATTTGGGTGGCCAACAGATACATGAAGAAATGCTCAAAACCACTGCCAGTAAGAGAAACGTAAATCAAAACCACAATAAGATATGCCAGAGGTAAAGTTTAACAGGACAGCAAGTAATAAATGTTGGAGAGTATGTGGCAAGATAGGAACTCTTAAACATGTTGGTGGGATTGTAAAATGGTACAACCACTCTGGAAGACAGTTTGGCATTTCTTCAAAAAGCTGAAGGTAGCAATTCCAAATGATCCAGTTATTTCACTGCTTGGAATATGTTGTTGTTGTTGTGTGCTCTGTCCTGTGCCAATCGCACTGTCTCCAATACACCCATCCCAATTACCCCAGTCACGGAATCAATCCACTTCATAAAGGGCCTTCCCCTCCTGTGCTGTCCTTCCACCCTCCCAAGCATGATGTCGCTCTCCAAGGATCGGTCCCTCCTTACGATATGTCCAAAGCATGTTACAAGAAGCCTCAGAATCCTTGCCTCCAAGGAGCCACCCGGTTTAACCCTCTCCAGGATGAATCTGTTCACTTTCCTAGCAGTCCATGGTACCCTCAATACTCTTCTCCAGCACCACAGCTCAAAGGCATCAATTCTCCTTCTTTCCTCCTTGGTCATTGTCCAACTCTCTGATGCATAACAAGTGATTGCAAAGACCATGGCCTATATCAGACACACCTTAGTCTCCAGAGAGACA
>NW_006399995.1:3191465-3196420 GCF_000299155.1 Elephantulus edwardii
TGTTTGTTTGTTTGTTTGTTTGTCATTGTGCACCAGTGAGTCAGAACTGACCCACAGCTGACCATCCAGCGGGTTTTCAGAAGGCAGTTAATCTCATGGGAAGAGATTGCCCATCCTTCTCCTATGGAGCAGCTGGTGAATTTTAACAATATGCTTTGGGGATTATACCAACTAGTGGCGAAAATTACTGGGTGCAAATGATGGTGCTGTTTCAGATTTCTAAATATGCACACAACACACCTGCAGCTGGGACAAACCAGTCAGCCACCAGCGGCTTCGTGAAATTTTTTCCCTTTTAGCTCTTATCTCTCATTGGTAATTCCCTTCCTTGTTGACACTCGGTTTTCTGCAGTGCCAGCTGTTCGTGACTGGTTGTTGTGCTTCTAACAGAGTGTTTTGGATTTTGTTTTGAAGTCTCACAGTTACATTTCAAAGAGAAAAATAGAGTGATGTTGAACGATCAGATGACCAGCTTCACCATCCTCCTCCTTTCTGAACATAGAAAGTTAAGTGGATTTTAACATTCTAGAGTTCTTAGAATAGCCCTCTTCAGAGAGGAAAAATAGAATTGTGTCACAGACAGATTGAGGTAATTCAAGTGTACGCATTCATTGCATTACTCTTAACCTTTGAAAGAGAGAGAAACAAAGGAAAGAGGTGGGGTGATCAATCCTTTCCCCTTGCTTTAGTGTTGGGAATAGCTGATTCTGTTTGAGTCACTAACTTTTCATTTTTGTTAAGGGTCCTGCATTTCTAGTCAGAGACTATTTTCCTTCAGTTCATGGGCTGTCAGAAAATATCCACACCTGATAAGCATATATGCTAGTTGGCTGGGATGAGTGCTTGTGAAACATGAAGCACGCCTTTTAAGCAAGACATCAAATTTGGTTCCAATGTGTTTTTCCTACCCATACTCCTTTGCCCTGGTTTCTATACCGATTTTCACATAATTATGTCTTTTTGTAACTCAGCTTGCAAAGAAGGCAAAGATATTTATCATTTTTTTTCATTCCCTCATCAGTTTCAACCAAGCAGTTTCCCTCTTCAAATTACCTACCCAAATTATATCTACATGGCAATATGAACTGGAGGGAAAATAGCAAATAAGGGGGAAATTCCACTGTTGCATACAAAAGCACCTTTCATACAATAACTAGTGAGTTCTGTAGACTGGCTATCAGCATGGGTGACAGCATCACATAGATGCTTCAGTAGTGCATTTTCACTCTGCTCATGTGGATATCATTTCAACTTAAAGTTGTAGCAAACTTGAGTTAGTAAAACGATAATGAGATTTTAAATTTATTAAGAAGAAGAAGCACCTATTTTAAAAAGATATATATATATAGATATATACACATATATATAAGCATTTAACTTTCTTTTCATGCTGACTCACTTAGGTCAAGCAACCACAATAATTATTTTAAAAGCTGAATATGTTAATATGTATGTACTTTACAAAACAAGTAAGAACAATTTAGTTGTTTCTATTGTTCTTGGGTGCCATCAAATCTGCTCTGACTCATTATGCTGAGAGAATTAACTCAATCCCACAAGGACAAATATTGTATAAAAGTATTACTGTAGAATGAGCATGAAGATTGGGGTGGGGGAAGCAGACGGATGAGGGTCTGCGGGGGAGGGGGATCAACCATGGGATTGTACAATTTGATGGGGGGAGTGAGGGAATCTGGTCTGAAAAACAATGCATTTGAATTTTGTAAATAAATTAGTATAATTTTTTTTTAAAAAAATCTGCTCTGATTCATAATGGCCTTAGGGACAATAGAACAAAATGTGAGCTAGTCCTGTATTGTCTTTCTGATTGTTGTGTATTTGAACTATTGCTTTCGTTATTGTGTCAATCTATGAACTTGAGGAAGTTCTGACGGACTAGTGGTAAGCAGTTATGCTACCAACCCAAAGGCCTGTGGTTCAAATCCACCAGTTTTCTGTGTGGAAAGATGTGCCTTCTTCTTCTATGTGATTCACAGCCTCTGAAAACCCACTGGTGATTAGATGTGAGTTGGCTGAACTCAACAATACATAACCACTACAACGTGTGACTGAGGATTTCCTTCATTCTCTCTGACCCTTTTCTTTGACAACCATGATGTCCTTTTCTAAGAATGTTCTGGTTGCATTTTTTTCCAAGTTGTCGTTGTTGTTATGTGCCATCAAGTCACGTGCAACTCATAGTGACCCGATGTGTAACAGCTCTGAACACTGCCTTATCCTGAAGTCTGTCTCACCAACTCTAACAAACTTACCTATTACCCCAATTACTGTGTCAATCCATCTCATCCTGGCTCTTCCTCCCCTGAACAATCCCTGCACCCTTCTAAGCATGATATCTTTCTCATGGTTTAGTCCCGCCTGGTAATGTGCCCAAAGTATGTGAGACAGAGGTTCAAAACCTTTACTTCGAAGGAGAACCTTGGTTTCACCCTCTCCAAGACAGATCTTTTTGTCCATGATCTTGATATGTTTAATACTCTTCTCTGGCACCACAAGTCAAAGACATCAATTATTCTTCCATCATTCTTAATCATTATGCAGCTCTCTAATGCATAGCAAGTAATTGGCTTCTCCAGTGAAATTAGTCTTTTGATTTTCTGACTGCTGGTGCCAATTCACAGACTATGGAGCTGAACAAGCTGAAATTGTTAGTAACCTCAATTTCTTCTCCATCTATCATGGTGCTTCCAATTGACCCACTGGTAAGAATCTTTGAATTCTTGATGTTGAGCTTCAATTCATATTGAAGACTACAGTCCTTGACCTTCTGCAGCAAATGCTTCAGGTCCACTTCAGTTTCAGCAAGCAAGGTTGTGTCATCTGAATAACACAGGTTGTTGATGAGTCTTTCTCCAATCTTGATGCCACATTCCTCCTCATAAAGCCTCCAGAATGGTCTGTTTCACATATTGATTGAAAATTTATGGAGACAGAATGCATCCTTGATGCACTCCTTTGCTGATTTTGAATCATGCCAAGCAGTGTTTCCTTGCTCTGTTCTGATGACTGTTTCTTAGTCCAAGTTTAGGTTTTGCATGTGCATAAGCAAGTGTTGTGGGATTCACAGTCTTCTCAAGCTTAGCCACAATGTGTGTGATCAGTCAAATGCCTTTGAATAGTCAATGAAACACAAATAGGCATTCCTCTGGTGCTGTTTGCTTTCAGGCAAGATCCGTATAACATTGGCAATAATGTCTCTAATGTCACAGCCTCTTCAAAACCCAGACTGTATTTCTAATAGTTTTGTCGATGTATTGTTCCAATCATTTTTTTATTATCTTCAGCAAGATAGATTGTTCACTTTTCTGGTAGTTCACTGTATAGTCTTTAACAACTAGACAAAGAAAATTACTGTTGAGTCAGAACCAAGTCATGGCCAACCCTCCACTGGTCATAAATCACAATGGAGATGGCCTATCTTTCTCCTGAAAAGCTGCTGGTAGGCTCAAATACCCAGAGAAAAGCAGCCTTGGGGTTATTAGTGCACTTTCCTACAGACTATGCCACCAGAACCCCACTATACTGATGTAAGCTGATGTTAGGAATTGTTGAGTCAAAACCAACTCATAGCTAACCTTCCCGGGGGTTTCAGAGGCAGCAAATCACACAGGAAGAGATTATCCATCTTTCTCCTGTGGAGCAACTAGTGGATTCAAACCATGTGCCTTTGGGTTGTCAGCACAACTTCTTACCTTGAAGCCTCTAGAGAATCTATAATAACGCAAAGGTAAATTTAAGTCCAGTGTTGAGATTTTGCTCTTGGAAAACTATAAAATAATTATATCTCCACCCTGTATTTGACAAACATAATTCAGAAGCTTGCTTGGATGGTATTTTACAGAGTTCAAGAACATCTCCAGTAGAAGTCAAAGTACCCACCGATTTCTCTCTTTTGTGATTCTCCACTTCAAAATTACAAGTTTCAATTAATTTCAATTTTAACTGATCTATAATTCATTTTTCTCTTTTCTGTAAAGCTTAAATTCTTTAGCTTTTCCTAATCAAGAAAGTGAGTAATTCTCCTAGTAAGACAAGTTCTGAGGAAGATTTGGACCATTATGCTATGCTTTGTTGAGTGAACATAGAATAGCTTATAATATATTATCATAAAAACAGATTGACATCAATAGTGTAATTGCTGCATGAATAATCTCAGAACAAGTGAGACCTTGCAAGATTTTCTTATTATAAGCAATCATTATGCTCCCTACATAAAACAAATGCCTTCTGTCTTTTTTTCCTCCCAAGATACAGCTTTCTATAGTTTACATTTTGGGGGTTCAGAATGAGATATCTAAAAGATTAAAGTACCTGGCTTTTCTGGTTATGGAAATAATACTGTATGCAGCTATTGATGATCCATGCAATAAATTAATTTTAAAAAGGTTTACATTTAATGAAATGTTGATGAGCTATGGCCTCATTACCATCATAATATTTGGCAGTGAAACTTAATCATTATTTCAGCATGCAGATGCCACAAGTATTTTGACATTCATTAAAGGTTCACAGTAGTTTTGAAGAGAATGCTAACACAATTTTGCATATGAGAAGCAGAGTTAGGGAGATGAGGAAAGAGAGCCAGACTAATTTTTAAGAATTTATTAATAATGTCACAATATGTCAATGGGAAAAATTTCCATAACTACTCATGTACTAATGCAATGTTGCTTTGTGATGTATCAGAAGCCTTAGAATGTGAACTTCTGTTTTCTGCACTGTTTTCACTCACTCTTCTACCCTGTGGCCCCTTAACACTACTGAATTCAGGATTAATTTATAATAGATTATAAACCATAAATTTTTCTTTAACTCCTTTAGAGCACAGAGCATTTTTTTCCATTTTTCTGCCTTTGTACATGTTGCTGTTGCTGTGACGTGCCGTCAAGTCCCTTGCGACTCATAGGAAACCTTTGTACAACAGCCCTGAAACC
>NW_006399995.1:3196720-3199204 GCF_000299155.1 Elephantulus edwardii
AACCCTAGTCATTGTCCAGCTCTCTGATACATAGCAAGCAATTGCAAAGACTATGGCCTGGATCAGGTACACCTGAGTCTCCAGACTGATGTCATTGCTTTTCAGTACTCTAGACAGTTCCCTGACAGCCGACTTTCCCCAGTGCAATTCATCTCTTGATTTCCTGGCTCCTAGTACCAAGAATGTTGATTGAGGAGCCAAGCAAACTAAAACTGTTATCTCAATCTCTTCACCATACATAGTGATGCTGCCAATTGGCCCAGTAGTGAGAATCTTTGTTTTCTTGAGCTTCAGTCTGTATTGAAGACATGGTCTCTGTCATTACAGATCAATTTTGATTCATAGCTACCTCAAGTGACAAAGTAGAACTACCCCTTTGGGTATTTTTTACTTACTGAAGCAGGAAAGTAAATTGCCAGGTCTTTCAAACACACTGGTAGGTTTAAATCACTCAACTTTCAATTTTCCATCCCATGCTTGCTCCTTTACTCTTTGGGAGGCCTTCCAGAAGCTGGAAGAGTAAATAAGAACTGACCCATAGCTGAACCTCTTTTTGGTTTCCAAAGCCATAAATCACATGGAGGAGACTGCCTGTCTTTCTCCCTTACAGTTGTTGGTGGAATCTAACTGCCAGAGAAATTTCATCTTCTGACTAGCAACACAATTCCCTATAGACTATTCCAACAGAGCTACTAATAGCCTATCAACAACTAAAAAAAAAGTTCAGTTGTTCAAGAATTACCATTCTCTCAGGAACAGGAGTCCATACCAAACTGATAATCCATAAAATATTATTAACTAAATAATTTCTTTTCACTTTGTGTAAATTGTCATTGCATCAATCTATTTACTACCTGCCTGTCTTTTCACTTTACAACAATAATTCCCACAGACCATTTGAATCACATGGTTAAAATGCATTCACTTTCAACAATTTTGTAGTGTTGTTATTGGGTGTCTTCAAGTGACTTCTATTTCATTACAGCCCTATAGGATGTAGTAGAAATGTCCATTAGAGTTTCTCAGGCTGTAGACTTTATGGAAGCAGAACAGACCTCCTTGAGGTTTGTAGCTATTGTTAGAGTCCTTGAGTCAGCTCCACTTCATAGTGAAGTTACATACAACAGAATAAAACACTATCTAATTCTGGACCATCCTCACAGACTCTGTTGTGTTTGACCCCATTGATGCAGCCACTGTATCTACTGAGGTCTTCTTTTTCCCTGACCCACTATTTATCAAGCATGATGTCCTCTTCTAGGGACTGGTCCTTCCTGACAACATGCACAAAGGATGAGACAAAGTCCCACTCAAGCAGATATATGCACGCCCATGCTTATAGTGGCTTTGTTCACAATAGCAAGGAGTTGAAAACAACCTAAGTGCCCATCAACAAACGAATGGATAGAGAAGCTGTGGTATAGCCACACAATGGAATTGTGTGCATTGAAAAACAAGGAATTCATGCAATATTATTCAAAATGGGTGACCCTGGAAGACATTATGTTGAGTAAAATATCTCAGTCACAAAAAAGGCAAATACTGCATAGTGCCACTGTTGGAGAATGGGACTGACATCAGGGTTGGGGGAAGACTGAGAAAGATGGGATAAATTGTGTATACTGCGTTGAAACAGATAAGGGAGAGAACTGTTTAAAAGGGATATATGATTAAGTATTATTGTTATGACAGGATTCCAGAACAAAGGCTGCATAGTGGTGTGGACTTGGGGGGAGGGATTGTAGAACAATGAAATAATTTTTCTTTTACTTTTCAAAGAAAAGAGTGTAAGGAGGGGGGGGAAGGAGTGTGCCGGGAGAAAAGTGCAACAATGAATGAATGGGAATCTGAAGTCTCTGTAAACTTTATTAAAATTAATTCTAAAAAATATTTTTTTAAAAAAAAGGATGCTGGTGCATTTTTTCCAAGACAGATCTGTTAGTTCTAAAGGAGATTAGTGTTCCTCAAATGCCATGTGCTTGCTATGGCATATGTGGAGAATCCTCTTAAATGCAGATGTTGGTTCAATAGATTTCTGGGATAAGGACTGTGAGTTAATTTTTTTCTATTAAGAACCCAGGTAATGTCAGTGTTGATGACCTGTGGACTACACTGTAAAGCAAAGGAAAAGAGAAGAAAGCATGTCAGAACCAGCAGTGTTCCCTACTCTGAAGCAGTCATTCTCAGAGGTGCAAGCAATAGCAAGCCCTTCCACCCCATGCTCCTAGGACAATTCTTGATCTCAAATAGAAGCTGTTGAAGCAATTTTCATTTCATACACAGAAGACTCAGCTTCTGTTTATACAATATCTTTTTAAATTATGTAAGTTAATGCATTCTCATGAAGATAATGTTTTTTAATTATTATTACATTTTATTAGTTTTAATTAACATTTACAGAGATTTTGGGTTCTCATTCATTCATTGTTGCACTGTTTTCTCTACCCTCCTCCCCAGTTCGTTCTTCTTCCCCCCCACAATGTC
>NW_006399995.1:3201309-3260329 GCF_000299155.1 Elephantulus edwardii
ATATATATATATATATATATATAGTGTGTGTGACAGATTGAATTATTTGTCTCAATTCTTTACTTGTTTCAAATAGAAATTACATATTTGCGCTTGAGTGTTTTCTCTCTTGTCACACTGGAGAGCAAAGTGTATTTCCCCATATTTTGTCTTTGACTTGGCTGAGTGATCTGATTTGGTCATAGTGGTATTAGTGGACCTGATGCAAGCAGAAGGGGCTACTGTGGTCAAGTTTATTCTCTGGCAATGTGATTATCCATAGTGACAAGAGCTGCCCCTCACCTCTTCCACCCTCCCAATCATATAGTCAGGGCTCTGGAATGCCCACACGTGGAGCAGACTTGAATACAACGCAAAACCAGAGGCTAAGACTAAGTGTGGCCAGTACTAAGACAAATCTTAGCCAACCCATTAAAAGGTGAGAAATGAATCACTAATAGCTGCTTTTCAGTGAGAAACTATGACATCATTTATAATCTATCTTAATCTAGAAGTTCTGTCAAAACCTATCCAGCATCACAGCAACACACAGGCTTCCACTGACAGAAAGGTGGTAATGGGACTTGAAGAGCATTGGTCAGGAACAGAACCTTTGTCTCCCACAGAGAAAGAGAGAACTGCACAACATTATGTTGGCAATCACTGTAAAACCACAATTGGTACTAGAAGCAGAGTGATGATGTAACAAATCTCAAAGTATAGGGCATTGGCTTTGGGACTGAAGAACTTGAGAGAAAAAATTGTTGAGGAAGCAGGAAAATGTTGACCCATGTTTCTCACTCAGCATGTACATAACAGATGTGGTGTGACTATTATTGTCATTATGTACTGCTGAGTAAGAACCAACTCACGGCCTGTCCTCCTGAGATTATCAGAGGCAGTAAATTGTATAGGAGGAGATTGCCCATCTTTCTCCTAGAGAGAAGCTGGTGTATTCAAACTGTGTTTCTTTGGATTGGCAGCACAACTCCTTACCAATAGGCCACCAGAGTTCCCTATGACTATTATTATACATGACTAATACTTTCAGTGAACTGGAAGGCCTCATAAACATGGGGGGGTAGACATTTCAAGACCCAATACTGGTAGCATAAGTGATCAGCTGTTAACTAAATTCAGAAAGATCCTACAAAAAATAAATTCAGAGAAAAATAAGTGTATTTATAAACAGAACTGAGGATAAATAAACAGAGTCAAAGAATCTTACTATTTGGACAAATGGAAAACAAAACTATAATAAGGATTATTAAAGGTTAGAACTAAAAGTCACTATGGTTCTTTTTTTCAAATTCATTGTTTATACCATCATTCACTTTTATACAATTATTCATGTACATTATTTCAACCATGGACATTTAGTTTTAAACAATAATTTCTGTACATTGTGTTCTGTATCATGAATTATAATTGATCTGTTACTTTTATCTCCCTGACTCAAGTCCCCATTGTGCCTTACCTATGTGTCCACTCCCCGTCTCCTCCTAATCTCTGCTTCTCTAGTTATTTCCTCTTCTTTTCTCCTGCCCCACTTCTCCCCTTTCCCTTTTAAACAGTTATTTATACCTTGTTCCTATTTGCTAAATGCCATAGCCTTATTATCTTTATCTTGATTCTTCCCAGGTTGATCCTTCCTTGCCTTAATCCTTGCAGTAGTCCTTGTCTACCCATTACATTTCCATCCTTTGCCCTCGCCATGCACCCCAACTCTCAGGTACCTTCCTATTGTCGCTATAGCTGTCTAATGCAATATTTTTATTTTGTGACTGAATTATTTCACTCAACATAATGCTCCCTGGACTCTTTCATGTTGTGTTGTACGCTATGAAAATGCCATTGTTCTTTAATGAAGCATAGTATTCCATTGTGTAAATATATCAAAATTTCTCTATCCATTCATTTGTTGAAGGGCATTTAGGTTATTTCCATTCTTGCTATTATGAATACTCTATGAGTATAGGAACATACCTCTGTTTTTATCTCAGTTCTAATGTCCTTTGTGTATATTCCCAGCATTGGAATGGCTGCGTCATATGCGATTTCTATGTTCAGCTTTTTTGAGGAAATGCCAAACTGCTTCCATGGTGGTTGTATCATTTTACAGTCCCACCATCAGTGTGTGAGAGTTTCAACCCCTCCACATCCTCTCCAATATTTATTACTTGCTGTCCTGTTAAATTTTACTACTGCTATTTGGATGAAATGGTATCTCTTAGTGGTTTTGATTGGCATCTCTCTGATTGCCCCTGATTTTGAACATTT
Source organism: Elephantulus edwardii (assembly GCF_000299155.1). Taxonomy (NCBI): domain Eukaryota; kingdom Metazoa; phylum Chordata; class Mammalia; order Macroscelidea; family Macroscelididae; genus Elephantulus; species Elephantulus edwardii. The sequence goes on from NW_006399995.1 coordinate 3,203,569, forward strand.
CTTCATGTGTTTGTTGGCCATCCAGATGTTCTCATTAGTGAAGAGTCTTTTCATATCTTTTGCTCATTTAGTGATTGAATTATCAGCCTTTTTCTTGTGGAGGCCCAGTAGTATTCTGTAAACTTTAAGTTGAGATCCTTTTTTGAAATATCATGTCCAAAACTTTTCCCAGTTAGTAGACTTTATTTTAATTCTATTGGGAAAAGTTTTTGTTACACATGTTGTTGTTGTTGTTTTTATGTGCCGTCGAGTCACCTGTGACTCATTGTGATCCTATGTACAATAGCCCTAAACCCTCCTCTATCCTGTGCCAATCTCACTGTCTCTGATACCCCCCCCACCCTGATTACCCCAGTCACTGACTCAATCCACCTCATAGAGGGTCTTCCCCTCCTGCACTGTTCCTCCACCTTCCCAAGCACAATGTCCCTCTCCAAGGACTGGTCCCTCCTTGCAACATTTCCAAAGTATGTCAGACAAAGCTTGCCTCCAAGGAGTAGCCTGGTTTAACCCTCTCTAAGATGACACTGTTTATTTTCTTAACAGTCCATAGTATATTCAATAGACGGTATCATTCATCAGTTTTATCTTCTCCTAGTTCTGAATTTTTAGCTATATTTGCAAACCTATTTATGCCATAGGGTAGGGTTTCTAAGTTTGTTTCCATTTTGTCAGTTATGATCTTTATGGTTTTGGATTTTACACCTAGGGCTCTGATGTACTTTGAGTTTGTGAGATGTGGATCTTGTTTCCGTTTTATGCAGGTAGATGCCCAGTTTTGCAAGTATCATTTGTTGAACAGGTTTGTAATTCCTCCATTTAATAGGTTTATTTCCTTGTCAAATAACAATTGATAATAGGTGACAATAGATTGGTAGGTTGATTTCCGGGTTGTGAATTCTAATCCATTGGTCCATGTATTTGTCATAGTACCAACATCATATTGTTTTAAATACTATGGCTGTACAGTAAGTTTTGAGATCAGGGATTGCAATACCTCTTATTTCATTTTTATTTTTCAGAAAAGCTTTACTTATTTGATGTCTCTCTGTTTTCCAAACAAAACTGCAAATTGTCCTTTCTTTCTCCTGGAAGAATGAATTTTATATCTGTATTGAAACTGCATTAAATCCAATAGAATAATTAAAAAATAATTTATCATGACCAAGAGTGATTTATAAGAGAAAAGCAAGGATGGTTCAACATAATAAAACAACATACGTCATTACATTAATAAAGCAAAAACCAAAAACCACATGATCCTATTAATCGATACAGAAAAAGTCATTCACAAAATCTAACACCCCTTCCTGATTTAAACACTAAACAAAATAGGAATAAAAGGGGATTTGCTCAATACAGTGAAAAATATATATGCAAAACCAATAATCAATATAATTTTTAATGGTGAGGGGCTAAAGACATTCTCCTTGTGAACATGGACCAGACAAGCATGTCTACTCTTACCACTCCTATTCAATATTGCATTGGAAATGCTTAGAAGGACAATAAGACAAGAGCAGGAAATAAGAAGCATTCAAATTGACAAGGATGTGATCAAACTACCACTAAATGGAGATGATATTATTGTGTACACAGAAAACCATAGAGACTATCAAAACACTGTTAGACCTAGTGGAATAATTTAGTAGGATGGCAGGATATACAATCAATGTACAAAAATCAGCAACAAAGAAGGCATGGTAAAGGAAACTCGAAAAGCAGTATCATTTACAATAGCCAACCCCAGGAATAAACTTAACTAGATACCTTTATAAGAAAACTAAAGAACACTACTATAAGGAAAAAATATGGGAGCTAACTAAATGGGAAAATATTCCCTGTTAATGGCTGCTGTTGTTCTTGTTAAGTATGACACAACCCTATGAACAACAGATCTGAACTCTGTCTATTCTGTGCCATCCTTATCATTTCTGCTATATGATCCCACTGCTATGGCTGTAACACTGTGTAGAATCGCCACTACATCAGTCCATCTCATTGAGAATCTTCTCTTTTGCTGACTCTCCACCTTTCCAAGCATGATGTCCTTTCCCAAGGAATTACCTTTCCTAACAACATATTCAAAATGTGAGATGAAATTTTACCATCATTACCTCCTAGAAACATTCTGGTTGCCCTTTTCCCGTAACTTATGTGTTTGTTCTTTTGACAATCCATGAGACCCTCAGCATTCTTTTCCAATACCACAACTCAAAGACATAAATCCTTCTTCTGTCACCCTTATTCATTGCCCAGCTCTCAGAAGCGTAGCAGGTGACTGGAAAAATCATGGCTTGGATCAAATGCATCTTAGTCTTAAACCTGATATCATTGCTCTTTAGTATTTTGGAGAGTTCTCTGACAGCTAACTTTCCCAGAAAAACATCTTTTGATTTCTTAACTGCTGTTAATGATAATTTTTGTGTGTGGATCTGAGCAAGATAAAATCATTGACACAGTCAATCTTTTCTCCATCTATCATAATGTGGCCTATAGGCCAAGTGGTGAAGATCTTAGTTTCCTTGATGTTGAGATTCAATTCATATTAGAAGCTTTGATCTTCTGTAACAAGTATTTCAAGTTCTCCTCCTCATTTAAAGCAAAAAAGGTTGTATCATCTCCATAAAGCAGGTTGTTGATAAGTCTTCCTCCAATACTGATACCACATTCTTCTTCATCCAGCTTCTTAAATAATTTGTTCAACACACAAATTGAACAGGTATGGAAGGGGGATACAGCCCGATACATGCCTTCCTTGATTTTAAACAATACAGTGTTCCCTTGTTCTGTTAGGACAAACAGCTTCTTAGTCTAATTATAGGTTTCATATAAATACAATTAAGAGTTCTAAGAATTCCCATTCTTCTCAATGTTAGCCAATGTTTGTTATGATCCACACAGTCAAATGCTTTTATATAGTCAATAAAACACAAGTAGACATTCTTCTGGTGTTCTCTACTTTAGGCCAAGATCAGTCTGACATCAGCCATCATCTGTCTCTTCTAAATCCAGCTTGAACATTTGGCAATTCTCTGTCAATGTACTGTTTAAGCCATTTTGTATTATATTCAGCAATACTTGGCTTGCATGTGATAATAAAGATAATTTTGGGAAATTTCCACATTCTATTAGACCACCTTTTTTGGAAATGGGAACAAATATCCTCCAAATTTCCTGGCATAGTTTTGTGAGCATGTCTAAGGCTACATTGTTGAGAAACGGAAATTGGTATCCTATCAATTCCTGGAACCATATTTTTTGCTAATGCCTTCAATGTATCTTAACCATGAAAGTTTTGTTTGTTTTTGTTTGGGTTTTATTATTTTTTTTTAATTCACTCCTTCTAAAGAGAAACATTTAAGAAGGTTTTGACTGCTGATACAAAAATTCTCTAGCTACTCTTTCCCCAGACGTAGTCAATCTGATTCTTGTGCAGACTATCAGGTAAGGTTGATGTGTAAAGTTGCCTTTTGTATTTTTTTAAAAAAAGACATTTGCAGTAAAGTATTTGATGTCACTTTTGAAATGGAGAAAGGATGGTAATTTCCCCTGATTGAATGTATCTATTAAAAATATTAATAAAATAATTTGTTTAGTATAACTTCAACAGTGTACAGCTCTCAGTGGAAATTTTTAACTTAAAGTATATTAAATAAAAAATAAAATTAATAAAAGAATTTTTAAAAAGGTATTTGCAATGAATAAATTATTGTATGGACAAAATTCAATCATTTTCTCTCCAGCTTCATTTCTGTCACCATGTCCATAATCTCTGACTACCAATCCTTCTATCTTGCTTTTGCATTCCAGTCACCAATTACTCTTAATGCATCTTGAGTGCACATTTGGCCAATTTCAGACTGCAAACTTTGATAGAATTTCTCAATTTCTTCATCTTTGGCTTTAGTTATTAGTGCAAATAAGACTTGCTTTAGCAGATTTCCTTGTAGATGTATGGATAGTATTCTATGAACCACAAAATTTTACTTAAAGGTAAATCTTGCAAAGGCCTTTTTAACAATAAGTGCAACACCATTCTTTAATTTTTCTTTCCCAACATAATAGATCATATGATTGCCTGATTCAAAGTGGCCAGTGCCAGTCAATTTCAATCCACTAGTGTCTATCTTTATATATTGCATTTCATTTTGACAACTTTTGATTTTTCTACATTCTTTCTTTGCACAATTCATGTACAAATTGTTAATGTTTTGCAGCTGTCTCTCCTTATTTTGAATATCTTGAACTCTAATTCTTCAACCTCCAGTATTATGACTAAGAATGTTTCTCTATTGTTCACAGGGTTTTCAAAGGCCAGTTATTTCAGAAGTAGATCACCCGTCTTTCTGTCAGTCTGTCTCAATCTGAAAACTCCCTGTAATCTGTCCACCATGGGTGATCTGCTGATATTAAAATACCGATTGCACAGCTTCCAGCATCACAGGAGCCAGTAAGGTACCTAGATACAGCAATTGACAGAGTACTGAGCTTATAAGAGCAAACCATGATGAAGCAAGCATATACATACTCAAATCATAAAGTAGCACTCCAGAAGCCCTTTCTCCCAACAAAAGAAATTGGCAGATAAATGCTGAAACCCATAACAAACCATAAAAACAACCAAGCAAGCAGATACCAAGCAGAGTCAACATGAATCTAATGACTTCTCCCACCAAAGACAGTCCCATTTGCTTTGGCTGGCTATGTCCAGTTGGAGGATGGAGTGAATAACATGGTTCTTTGAAGCAGAAAAAATACCTGTGGATTCTCCTTGGTTCACAACTTTCCGCAAGCACAAGAGAGCCTGAGAAATTTGTTCCACCACCAAATCAGGTATATTCTCCAAAGCCACCTAACAAAGTAGCCAAGAGGGATTTTACCAAAAAGAATCTCCAAATAAAAAGTGTAATCAAGAGTCATGAATAGGAATGGACTGGATTTGGAGAGCAACTCCCAAGAAGCAAATACAACTCAATTCATTGCCACCAAATCAGAACTGACTCATAGCTGAGTCTTCAGAGGCTATAAATTACAAGGGAGAAGACTGAATATCTTTCTCACTGAAACCACCTAGTGGATTTGAACTGCCTGCCTTTCAGTTGGCAGTTCAGGAGGCCAACAGAGCTCCCTTCTGGGGAGTAATAATGGGCTCTAGTCTAGGAACACTGCATCCTCCCAGAAGAGAGGAACCTGAAAACAATGACTATAAACACTGCTGTAAGGTCATAATTGTTAAGTGTTTCTTGTCAAGGGGATGATTTCCAAAGAGGTGCAGGAGCCTCTTTGAGTTAGAACTAGAAAGTTTATACTCAGATATAAGCCTTTGATACAACACTGCTACAAAAAAAGACACCAACACCTAAAGAGGGCAAGTGAAAGAAACAGGTTTATTAGACGTTCATAAAAGACTATGAATGAGTTAGGACAGACTGACCCTATCCTTATCTTATACATGAATATATATAAATGAGTGTGTGTTTGTGTGTGTGTGTGTGTGTGTGTGTGTGTGTGTGTAGAGTTTACACAGCTTTATGGTGGTACACAGCTTTCAATGGATTTATGGTGGCCCTTGGGGTCTGCTTTTCCACCATCCCCTTCTTTAGATGAGTCTGTCTTCCCTATGTTGTTTTGCCACCATTTCACACCATTATCCAGAATAGTTTGACTTGTTTACTTTGTTAGAGATTCCTTCGCCATTCCTTATCACTCCTCCCTGAGAGAGATTTAACTCCAATTCATCAGGAGATGTGGCATTGTATTCACTTTGCTACTTCTTGCTTTAAAAGGGTTTTGTAGGGCAAAAATCTTTTCTCTCTACCTCAAAAGACCCCCTTTGGCAATAGGACTATTGTCTACTAATGTAGACTGTTGTGGTGATTGATTTTGGAATTTAGATGAACCGCTTCAATGGTGCTTAGGAACATAGGTTCATATCCTTGAAAGTGCATCACTTTAACCTGGAACTGTTGCAGTCTACAGGAAACAAAATTCCCAAACAAGAAGAATGGTCCAAATGTGCATACAAGTCCTATCCTAAATAACAATTCTGCAATAGGGAGAAATTAGGTCATAGATAGTAGCCATCTTTTCTTTCTTTTTAGATACTTCCAGCCAGTCATTTGGAATAGCTTTCTTTTAGGAACTTGACCCTCTATTAATACTATGTTGTTTACATAAAAGCAACAGGAAGAGTTTGAAAGAGCACGCAACTCCTTTTTTCTGCTAACAAAAAAACCCTAGAGCTATGAGGGGATCTATTATTTGATGTGAGAGAAAATTTAATGACATTTGTAGTGCTTCCAATGTCTGCCTTGTGTCTTTGGCTGTACTTTTTTTTTTACCCTAAAATGTAATCTTTATTCTTTTAACACAACGTTTTGATCCTAGGAAGAATACTTTCTGTAACTGTTTTTCAAAATTGCTTCGAATATCACAATCTTTGTATTTTCATGTACATTCAAATTCATCTTATCAGTTTTACATAGTATTGACTGTATATTGTTGTTGTGTGCCCTCGAGGCAAATCTGATTCATAGTGACTCTATGAACAATAATAATGAACCTTGCTCTATCCTGAGCCAATCTCACCCTCTCTGACATACTTGACTCCATTTGCACACTCTATCTCATTCAAAATCTTCCTTTTTTATGTTGACCTACTATGTATTTTTTTTAAACTATGTCTGTTGTGTGCCATAGAGTTGAAACTGACCTATAGCTTACCCACCTGTGGGTTTTCAGAAGTAATCACACAGGAGGAAATTGCCCATTCTCCCGAGGAGCAGCTGGTGTCCTCGAACTATGCGCCAACGGGATTACAGTGCAGCTCCTTGCCACTAGGCCACCAGAGCTGCATATGATAAATTACACTTGTAAATTTTGCTAAGGCAGTGACTAATAAAGTAATTTTTATTCTTAATAGAGGTAAACTTTTCTTCTTCCACCTTTCTTCTCAAGGAATTTTATCTGAAGAAGTCTTGAGAGCTAACGTTCTATACACTGGAATTGGCTTTTCTGAGGTCATTTCGCCTAGAAGTGCACGTGGGTTAGGTGTAAATATGTCGTGGCTACAGCGGGGGGGAAGGGGGAGCTTCTTTGAGCTCTCACATAACCACCAATATCTTGCTGATGTTGGTAAATGTCTTTCCACTTACTGGTTTTGTTGGGTTCCTTAAGGCTCACTTTTCTCATTCATTGTTGACTTTGACATTCCGGATAGAGATACAGGGGAAGTCCAGTCCTCCTTTCCCACTTTATAAAGGCTGTCATAAACTACACTTTCTATAGCTACTCTGATGGCTTAAAACAGGAGGGAAATCTCTAACTTGTTTTTGGATACCTCATTGCCCAAGTTCAATACTACACTTTTTATGCACGGCATTTAGAAAAGTTTGGTCTTTTTGAGATGCCGGGTGTTAACTTTAAGAATAATGCCAAGATAAAGGGTTAGAAGCAACCCAGAATTTGTTTACTAATTCAAATGTCACATTATTTACTGGCTACAGGTTTTGAAACTTAATCCAAGTGATTTTGGCGAAATCTGTTCTGGCCTCAGGTGGAGGGATACCAGTTTCTCAAAGAGTTTTGTTTATTGGTACGGCTATGTAGCTCCAGTGGTCTCTCTCTCCCGCCCCGCCCCCCCCCTTTGCTCCCTACTTCTCTCACACACACATACACACACAGTTTTGGCTCTTTTGTGACAGATTCGGCAATCATTTCCTTTTTCTCTCCGAACTATAATTGGAAAATAATTTATCCCCTCCCTCACTGTATTATACTGTATTATATTCTGCCTTGCGTGGGGCCTTAGATCCAATTCTAGTCTTTGATTCAGCTCACAACGAGTAGGGGAAAAGAAATTATTTTCTAGAAATTGCTTCCTTTCAGATATAGAATATAATCTAATTAGAACAAAACAATGAAGCCAAGTCAAAGTAGAACATTTACCATCTTCCTAGGGTGAATAACAGGGTGGGTTCTAATGAGAGCTGGAAATAAATCAGATGTTTACCTAGGCTACTGAAGTCACGTTAGTGTGCTCGGTTGGTTTTTTTGTTTGGTTTGTGTGGGGTTTGTTTGTTTGTTTGTTTGTTTTGTTTTCGAACAGTAATTTTAAGTTTATTTGACTTGCAGCTGAACTCAGGTGATTCTGGCTCCACTGTAGGTTCTTCAATATTTTTGTCTTGAGAAATCCGTGTTCAAGATTTCTCTTTTTCTAACTTAATTAGCGTAGTAGATAAAGGAACACATGTAGGATATATCCAGATGGGGCCCAGCTGTTGTTGTATGCTGTTTTCTTTATGGGCTTTATAAAGAACCCAGTCTTCAGGTTCAATTTTATTTGGCTTATCTTTCTCTGAAGGGGCTGGGACAGTCTCTTGCCCATAGTCTTAACAGTGCTAGCTCTGCCTTCCCTAAGCTGTGACATGCTTTAAAATTTAACTTGCTTCTGTATGTCATACATATCTCATATGGTGACAGTTTTTATTACAAGCTGTTATAGCATACACAGTGCAATTAGCAATAGGTTCTTCAAGCTGGACTGAGTTTTCAGGGTCCTCTTTATGGTCTGACTCATTTTCTCTACCAAAGACTATGTAGAACATTTTACCATTCGTCTTTTTTCCACTTTTCTTACACCTTTATGGCTTTTACAACCATAACAACTTTTCTTAGCTTTCAAATTCTGACAAAGTCAGACCTATCACTCAACAACAAAAACCACTCTCTTTTCCTTCTATAAGGACTTAGTACCATTCTTATTATCTTTCTGCTTAACCATAAATATTGACTAATTCTTGGAATCTCTGGGTCAATCTACTGAAAAGCAAATCTTAAGTCTTGAACAAATCTCCACTTACCATCTGGCTTCCAGATTGTGTTATAAGATAATTTTTCAAAAGTGCTTGCTTTTTTTTTTTTAATTGCTTAATGATGGGTGCTAAGCCTTGTATTCTTCGTGCAGGAGAAAGGCAATGCTGGCTTCTTTTATAATATCCTGCACCTGATATTAAGTGATAATGCTTTTTTATTTACACGTGAAACTCCAGCTGTTTAAGGCTAGCCATCAACCCCAAGTGCTGGATCTGTAACTTCAGTGGCGTATTGAGGCTTCCTGGCATTGAGCTACCATTACTCTTTTAATACCATCTGAAGCACTGACGTAAAAAGAACTTTAGCATTTACTTCTGATAACAATTTCAGTTCCAATAAAGGTGCAGGAGTTTCAGGCATAACTAGAAATTGATGGGAAAATAATACTCTATTCTATATACAGTTTAACGGGGGAGTTTGATGTCTTGTCACAGGTCATCCCTCAATACCCACAATAGTAAGTTAGTGATAAAAAATAAATTAATAAATTTTAACAAAACCCCAAAAAGTTAGTGAGGGGAAAGAAGACTAATGAAAGATTGTAAGACCAAAACCTTGCACCAGTGTCAAGAAGTAAGGGAATTATCAGAGATGCCCATGCATGCCAAGACTCCTCCCAGCATATGGTGATGTTGTGCTGATCACTTCTCTTAGCCCTGAGGGAGCCAGGGCCCTATCAGTCCCATTGCTCTTCTGCCACCAAGACACACTTGGGGCATTACTGAACCTTGTGCTTATGGGATCTGCACTAAAAGTGGCAGGAGGCTTCTCTTTTACCCCTGTATATTCTTGCAGCCTTTTTTGACACTCCTGGCTTACACGACCAAGCTTCTCGCACTGGAAGCAAGAGCATTGGAACCAAGGATTTTGAGCACGTCTGCTGGACCAGAAGGACTGGGATTTTAAATGTTCTGGTGGATCAGTTCCAAGAAATTAGACTGTGAGTTTCAACTGGTCCTTCTTTTCCTTCTCCAAGTCCGTATTGTTGAGCACTGTAGCAGTCAAAAGTTCATTTGAGTCACACTGGGGACCTAAAGCTTTTTCCCTGAAGTTTCCTTCTAGTATCAGGGAAGACTAATTGATGAAATGGGAATTCATCACTATTCTTCCCTCATGAGATTCAGGGTATAAGTTGGTTAATTTCTGCATTGCTTTCGCCAGCCTGTTCCTAACAGCCGTGGGGTTCTTTTTCTTATCCTGTGTTATTTCTGCTAACTTAAGAGTAGTTCACCCATTTCACCTGAATGTCTTTTATTCCTTCTGTGAGATAAGCCTGCATGCTCATCCCTCAACTGAAGCTCTTCTTTCTAATTGATAACTCTGAAGTGCTTCTATTATAGGGATTGCCTGAACTCTTTCTCTCCTAAGGTGTGGTGGTTGTTGTTATGTACTGTTAACTGACTTGCCACTCATAGTGACCCTACGTACAATAGTTCTATCTGGAACCAATTTTATTGTCTCTGACATACCTATCTTTATCTCAGTCACCAACTCAATCCCTCTCATCCAGGGTCTTTTTCTCTTGTGCTGTCCCTCTACACTTCCAAGCATGATGTCCTTCTCTAAGGACTGGTTCCTCCAGGCAACATGCCTAAAGTATGTGAGACCAAGCAGCCTGGTAGATGTGGTGTGTTGTTGTTATGTGCCATCAAGTCACTTGCGACTCATAGCAACCCTATGCACAATAGTAGTGTGCATATTATTGGTCCAGTGTCTAGCAGCACTCAGAAGAACATCAGAAAGACAGCAAAACTGCTAGATCTTTCCATATTAAGCAAAAAAAAAAAATAGTAATATTTTGAAATTTCTCTTTAAATCTCTAGGGATTTTCAGGAAAACCTTCCAAGTTTGCCTTTACAACTCTATATTTTCCATACTAAAGGGGAAGTGGACTTCCATAGTGTTTCCATTAGGGCCCTCTTGCTTTTGGAGGGTGCATATAGCAGGGTACAAGTTTTGAATTTTGGGGAGGAATTAAAACTCTTTTGGGGATTACTTGGGGAGTTTTAGCTTCATGGTATGGAGGGGGAGCTGCTGACTGATGTTCTGGGGTATCCCTTCTAACTACTACCATCGCAAGACAGTCTCTCAAAGATGTCTGATGTTAGTTGCTCTGTTGCAGGCAAAATAAATCAAGCTGCATTATAGTGTTGCAATTTATGGCAGTATTAACTGACTTGACCTCTGAATCGCTTCCTCTGAATGCTTCATTTTAAGTTTAGATCATTTTATTTTTTCCATAGGCAACCTTAGTGATGTTTTTGCCGATGCTGAAAGTTGTTTTATAATCATTCTGGAAAACAAAGGATCCATAGGAATGCTTGGGACTGAGCCCTGATGTCTCAGTGGCTGTCCTCTCCTGTGGGCCTTTGTCCACCCTGTGCCCGTGCCCTGAGGCATCCCTCCACCACAGTGAACATGGCACTTATGCCTAGGAAAGGTTGCTTTATTTCCTGGCACGCTAGAAAGTCCAGCACTCTAGATTTCACAGGCAGTTGATTCATGGCACTCAAATTCTTGACACTTCCTCCTATAATCCTTGTTCTTTACATCCACCTTGGGAACTAAATTACATCTTCTCTCCTGTTTGCTCCCAAACTCCTAGGTCACATTATTTACACAGCTGTTGAAAACTGGTTTGTGTGTTTATCGTCAGCTTTCCAGACTAACAAAAGTAAACAGGCTAGCCAGCCTTATGACCATCAAATGCAATCTATTTTAATTTTTTGCTAATTTAGAAGTTTTATTCTTTAGAAACTCTTCAGCTGCAGCTGTTTACTCTATTACTATGCCTATTTCCCCTGAGTCTCTTTATTGCCTTCGTCATCCTCCAAGTTAAGAGTTTCTCTTGTCGTGGTTTCATTCCTGTATCATTTGCCTCTTATTCTACTGAAACTGTCAAAGTTTATGAACCCAAGGCTATTGCCACATGAAACTGAAGATGAAAAGGAGAAAAATTTAAACTTGGAAATATTCCCTGTTCCACACTCAACCAGCCTGAAAATCCAGGATGGGTGAAAAGTTTCCTATAAGAAAGGAAAGCAAACAGGCAAACAACAAAAAAACAAAACAAAAAAACCCTTCCTAAGCTTGTTCCATTTAAAAACATCAAAGGCACATGTATGTAAGCTTCTGCTTTGAACCCTTCACTCCTTCCTCAATCCTCTCTGCCTATTGCAGTTACTGCAGCTGCTACTGCTTGCAGCATGGCCTGGAGAGAGTGGTTGGCAGAATAAGATTTTTATTTTTTTTACTGCAAGTTTGTACCAAGTTGAGATATAAGAGTAAAGAGTCAGCAGCCCCAACTAGCCACTAAAACCCCTAACTCAACCCCAAACTGAGCAGCTACCAACAGGAAAAGAGTACTATGGGCAAACTTCTCCATTACTGCTTGGCAAATCTGAGGAAGAAACACCAACTGACCACCTGCAAATCTTATTTCATGCCCCAGCTAGCAGTATTAACAAAATTAAAGGTTTACTTACAATCCCACTGTTTCCTTCTTGCAGGAAGTCTAAGAGTATAAAAATAAACAGATAAAACTGATTGCTTAGGTAAGAAAGTGAGGGAATAAGCCTTGAAATGATCCCCTACAAAAAGGAAGCTTCCCATTTCCAGTCCAGAGAGCTTTCCTAAATCTGGGGAATATCTCTGTGGCTGAGACTCACAACAAGGATATTTAAATAACACAGTAAAGCATCCCTACAGAGACAATAAGTTTGGCACAGGATAGAGCAGGTTTCAAGGCTATTGTACATAGGGTCACTATGAGTTGCAAGTGACCCAACGGCACATAACAACAATAACAACCACCTCTATTAAATTTGCCTAATTTCTCTAAGATTCCCTATCAAAACTGTGTCTTAACAAAGTCAAGACTGACTCAGGGGAACCAGGTCAGTAAATAGGCAGATACATCAGGAGGCAAAGCAGTCCCTGGCACACAGGAAGGCAGGGGCACAGGCCTCAACTTGGTGAGGGAGACAAGCACAAAACAGATAAAAAGATGAGCAACCATACACAGTTCAACAGTTTGTGCCAGAGGGAACAAAAACGTGGACATAAACTAAAGAAGTGAAGGAAGTGCAATTTTTAAATCATGGCTCTTTGATCCCCAAGGTATTCTTCACAATGCTGAGCATCCAGGCATGTTGTCAGGAATGGCTAGTTCCTAGAAAAGGGACAGAATCAACCACAGAAAGAAAGACCCACAAAGAGACCAGTCAACACAGTGACTATAACAATAAGCTTGGGTATGAAAATGGCACACGATAGGGCAAGCTTCCACTCTGCTGCTCATAAGGTCACTGTGAGTTATATTATAGTCAACTTGATGAGCCTAACAATGATATCTGCATCATAGGGCTGTGATGATTAAAAAGTGTAAAGAATATATCAACTATCATAGAATAAGCATTCAACAAATGAATAGTTGTCAAAAACCTAAATGTGCAGAGAAAAATGTGTGTTATAATATATTGACTGTGAACAGATAGAATTTGAGCATGATACCATCAGTTTGTTCCTATGAAAAAGGAAGAGATCCAGAAGGCATTCATTCCGAAGAGGGGCTTGTGAAAGCAGGCTATGTAGGTCCTTTATGCTTATTTCTTAGGAAATAATGTCAAAACTGTGTGCACAGTTCCAGGCAGTTTGAGAGAGTCACCTCAAGGGTATGCCATACACTTTCCTAGGGTTCCTGATCCTCCAAATGGCTGCACACTGATAATTCTCTAAAACAGCACAATACCCAAAGGGAAACCATTCCACAGAGCTATTGGTTGACTTCAAGATGACTTTAGAAAAACAGTTCCTAAAAGACTCAAGGTTCAAAAGAAAACCCAAAAGCTGTTGTTTGGTCTGTGTGGGTTACCTCAGTCTCATTCGTTCAAAAATCTGGATTCCAGGAGAATTTAAAAAAAAATTTTTTTCAGTTATTATTGGTTTATTTTGTAAACCTTGCAAGTTTAAAAGATCATTGAAAGTACTAATCATGTAACGTAGAACTACTCCCCAAAAGAGAGCTCTGGTAGCCTAGAGGATAAGGAACTGCACTGCCAACACAAACGCATGTAATCTGAACCCACAAGCTGTTCTGTGAGAGACAGCAAATCTCTGAAGTGACTTAGAATCTTTAAAAATCTTCTGATGGGTCAGCTATGAATTGCTTCTGATTTGAAGCAATGAGAGGGGTTTTTGTGTGTTGGGTTTTGTTTGTTTGTTGTTTTGCAGTGAGGTTTTTTAAAATTTTTGTTTTCCAAAAGTTATGCTGATTTATAGTGCTACCATCAGCCTATGAATTTCAGGACACTTTTAAACAAGAGCATCTTTTTAAACCGTGGTTAGTTTCACAGATGAGAAATAGTATGCCATAGATATTTGTTTCCATTTTTTTATAGCTTTCATTACAAGTGAGGTAGAAATATTAATTTTATCTATTTTCTAATATCATTTAAGCTAAAAGCTTGGAATTTCTTTCTATAAACTATCCATTACTTACCAGTTTCCGTCCAATTACCTTGAAGCTAATCTTGCCTGATAGACTTAACCTGGAGCTCCTAGTCTTAACTTATTTCTGTGCATTCTTACATGCCAGACGTGTGTGGCTACTGAGCACTTGCACTGTTTATCATACCTCATGTGGATATGATGGTATTTTTACTATATTGTGTTAAATTAAGTATATTATTACCACTTATTTTACCTGTTTCTTTTTACCTCTCTCCCCCCTCCCCTAGATACTATTAATTATAATGGCTTCGTTTTTCTGGGTTAGATCTTTAACTATTACTTGCTCTATAATTCCTTCGGCTACAATGTCACTGCTCTCACTCACATGTTGGATCCCCGCGATGCAGCCCATTGCACAGTCCATCAACGGTGATCCATGGATATGTCTTCAGAGAATGCTTTACTAAATTCCAATCCTTCATCTCAGAGTCCCTGCCCCAGTTAACTCCCCAAGCCCTACCAGCTTCTTATAGTATCTGTAGTCCCATCTTCCTGTGCTTAAAAAATCCCCATGTCTGGCAGCATAACTCAATTAGATTCTATGGCAAATTCCCCAGTGAAATGGCAAACACAATAAGGACTTTAAGTCCTACGATGTTTTCTTTTTTAATCTAAACAGACTGCATCCTTCTGACCTATATATTTATATCCTCTTATGCACGAGAGAAGGATGGGCAATCTCCTCCTGTGTGATTAACTGCCTCTGTGAACCTGCCAGAAAGACAGCTATGGGTCAGTTCCGATGTGATGGTACACAGCAACAACATAGAAACTTGATTTTGCTGAGTTCTTGTTATGTTTTTCCATTAAAAGGTCAAGAATATCAAGGCAAATAAACAACGTTGTATGTTTTCTGAATTCCCCTACCTCTGCCTACACTTTTCAACATAACCCTTCTCTAACCACATTGGTGAAGACAATCAAAGGTTATGCTTGTAGCCACTCATGCGCGAAAGTCCCCCCAACATCGATTGCAACTGACCAAAATGTCACAGGTATTACTCATTATTCCTGGGCTGCTTTTCTGTTTGGGCGCTTTGGTTGGTTGGTTGGTTGGTTGGTTGTCTGGGCGATTTTTCAGCTGGACTTTAGAAAGCGGTAGAAGCATATGTCAACTTACCTTGCCTTTGGTAGGAGACTTTTTAAAAGCCGTTTAAGAGAAATTGAAGGGAAAGAAATCTATAACGCTAAAACCAACAAGTCTATGTTGGAGGAAGAGCAATTAGATTACTCCTTAGAGGCAATAATGGTAAAAGTTAATGTTGCATACTTTGGGCATAGTGTCAAAAGGGATCAGTCGTTGGGAAAAGACACCTGCTATGAAACAGGAACAGTGGAGGGTCAGAGAAAGAGTGGAAAATCCTCAACAAGATGGACTGACCCAGTGACTGCATGGGCCAGGGCCGGAGCATGGTGGAGTTCGTGGTGATGGTGCAGGATAGGGCAAGATTTTGATTTGTTGTTCTTAGAGTAATGATGAATTGTAGTCAGCTCGATGCCACCTAACAACACCAACAACAATGTAAACATTAAGCAGTTGAAGGGATTTTCGTGTGTGGGTTGGAAACTCAATCTGATTTCTTAGGTTCACAGCAATTTTCTTGTGTGGATTTGCATGATTGGGGGGCTTCTGTACCTGAGGGAAATATCGGTAGCACATTTTTCATGCCAGACCAGCTTCTCCCATGCTTCTACCCTACTGGTACGTTTCTCTCCACTTCTCCTGCTGTCCTCATGTGTGCCAAGGGAACACAAACCAATTTGAATATGTAATCATGTGGAATAATAAGCTCAAGTGTACTCTCCAGGGTGTTCTCTGGCTGCTATGCAGCTCCCTGCAACTAGTTTCCTAAGTGCTTTGAGAGATGCTGAGAATACCATGTTGACTGTGAACCTTTTAACAGTTTAGTCATTCTCAGCTCTCTCTGGCTGTGAGCATAGCTCCAGAGAAGGTGTAGGAAGTGGGCTGATGGGAGAGTTTCCTCCCTTCTAACTCTCACTGGGGAAGCGCAGCACAGCCAGAGGGAGAGAGCTGGGCAGGGTTTGAATCATTATATTTTAAAAACATTCATTATGTTGGCAATGGAGCTCCCTGAAACTAGCTTTTTATTCCTTTGTACGAATCAAAGAAAGATCTCCAAAAACATATTACAGTACCAGGAAGTAAATAACAGTTGCCTTGTTTTATGACTATCAGAAATGTCAGAGGAAAAATGCCTAAATATTTTGATTAATTTCAAAGTAGATGAGATGATATGTAGGTATTTACACCACCACAGTACTTCTCAGATGGAATCAATTTTGAAACTGCAGCATCAATGGTAGGCTATTCATCTTAAATAGCAGTTTTCAATGAGGGCTTCATTAGTCTGAGGCCTTTTGAATCTGATTCAGATACCAATGTACCCAGTTTAATGGTAAACACTCCACTCTGGGTATAATAGTCCACAAGTATGTGAAAACATGCTGTTCTCTTGACTATGTCCTAATAACAACATCAAGAAACATCTGAATGATAATCCATTTTCCTTTACCTTTATAGCCTCCAAATTTTATTAGTGTTAATTAACAATGTTGCTAAGGTTAAGGCTTTCTCTAGCATTGCTTTTATTTACTTATTTATTGGATTAGTTAATTTCTTTTTAATCTATCTGAAGATTTATTTCTCATACACCCATTAATAGACATTTTAATATTTTTTTAACATTCATTACTATTGACTAATATAATTAATTACAATGTCTAATCAACACTATAGGGAGTTCTGGTGGCCTAGTGGAAAGAAGCTGTGCTGCAATTCTGAAGGCACAAGGTTTGAGGCCACCAGCTGCTTTGCGGGAGAAGGGTGGGCAGCCTCCTCCCATGCAATTAACAGCCTCGAAAAACCCTCTGGAGGGTCAGCTATGGGGCAGTTCCAACTCAACGGGACATAACAACAACAATCAACACTGTGTGTTGGACTTGACTTACCAACACCTAACAACCACAACGGTCAACTCCTTATTGTGTACTGCCTTTCCCTTCACTCAACTTGTCTATTTGTTAGTTTTTACTCTCCTCTCCTTCCCTTCTTATCCTTGGTCAGCATCCAACATTGACTGAAAACCTTTTCTTAGCTTTTTATTATAGTAGTATGATCAGGGAGCTCTGGTGGCCTAGGGATAAGGAATTGCACTGCCAGACCAGAGGCACATGATTCATATCCCCCAGAAACTCTGCAAGAGAAAGATGGACAATCTCCTCCCATGCAATTGGTAGTCTCTGAAAACCTGCTTAAGTGTCAACTATAAGTCAGTTTCGACTTGATGACATGTAACAATAACAATATAAGTTAATTCTTCTTTTGTGACTGATATATGTCATTCAGCATAATATGTTCTAGATTCATGCATGGTGTGTTGTATTTCGGGAATCCTTGATCATTTAAAGTGATGTATAATACTCCATTGTGTGACTCTACCACAATTTCTCTAGTCACTTGCCCACTGATGGGCACTTTGACTGTTTCCAATTCTTTGACATCACAAATAATGCTACAGTGAACATAGCTGTGTTTGTTAGTTTGGTTCATAGCTCTTTTTTCTTTGAGGTATATATGTAGTAGTGGGATTTCTGTATCAAATGTTCTGTTGCTTTTAAAAGTCTAAAAATCACTCTGGTTTCAGACTTAAGTGTGTCAGCTTTAGGCCAGAGTTTCTGCTGATTGTACTGGAACTATTTTTAGGTGAGATTCTAAAAAAAGCAGCTTGCTGTTGAGAGTTAAAAGTGCACACACATCTTTGTGTGAGCAGAAGATAATTCTGTTCATGTCCCACTCCTGGAAAAGTACCATAGAGGGGGGGTTGAGGTACCTTGGATTAAGAGTTACTGTCCCACCATGGAATATTATGTATCACTAAGGAACAATTTCATAAATTACTATATATAACACTCAGTATTATATACCAAAATATATTCTACTAAGAGAGTCAAAAGAGCATTCTGCTGAGTGAACTAACTTTCTCATAAGGACAAATACTGCATAAGACCATTATCATACAAATAGAAGGATAACAGAGCAAGATGTGTATAAATGTTCAAAGGAGAAAGGAAACAGAAAAGGGGACGAGAAATCACTAGCAGAAGTTGGTGAGTGTATGGGGGAGTGAAAGAATAGGAAAAATTCAAAAAGAACTTAAAAAGACGGGGTAATAATAGACATAGATCAATTGTAATTAATTACCAGTTCACTGTCCTGAAATAAGCAGAGGGAAGGCACTAGTGAGGTTTTGTTGTTGTTATTGTTGTTGTGTACCATTGAGTCGGAACTGACCCATAGCTGAGCCTCCAGCAGGTTTTCAGAGGCAGTTAATTGCATGGAAGGAGATTGCTCATCTTTCTTCCACAGAGCAGCTGGTAGCCTCAAACTACATGCATCCAGGATTGCAGAGTAGCTTCTGCTTTCTACATCCTTAGTTGTGGATTGCTTAGCTCTTTCTGGCGCACTTACCTTGGCTGTTGTTGCTTGTGACATGTGCCTAGGCTAGGGCCTCTGTGTTTGCTTTGGAATGAGCCCAGACCAAGACTGATACAGAGACCAGGACTGAAGCTAGCATCCTATGACAAAGTGGGAAATATAAAATTATTCTTGTGGTTCAAAATTACTTCAAGATAGGAAAAGTGCCTGTGCAATGTTCTCATGCTGCTGTTTCTGCCTACAAGTAAATTCAAAGACGAAACCCTGAATGGTTCAAAGAATGAGAATACTGTGGCCTGCCAAAAGTGGTTAGTGGTCAAACTCCTCATGAAGAAACGTTGGTTGAATCACTAATCCATGCCAAACTGTTAGAATAGATTGTAAATTTAATCCAAGATACTGGACATACCCAGATGGCATACCTAGAGGCTCTAGGACTGGCTTGGGAATTGATCCAAGACCAGCAGATCTAATTGACAAAGTCACTGATCACCTAGAACTTTACTAACTGGAATTTTATGTGATCAAATGATCTAACTGGAATTTTATGTGATCAAATGATCCCTTCACCACAAGTCATATTCTAAAAATTTATACTGACTCTTTCCCTAGATTCAGTACTCTTGATATAAAAATAAATTCCATTCCCATGGTACTTCTATTTTTTAAAATGTAATTATATAAAATATAATTTATATAAATAATTGTATAAAACACAATGTAACTGAAAGATTGCATAAAACATAACGTACATGAATGAAACACAATGCATATAAGATTAGTATACGCAAACTGATGAAGATATTAGCAAGGAGGGGGGGAAAAGTTGCTCGGTAGTGCACATGGTGAACAAAATAAGTTCTACTTCTAACTGAAAGGCTGGAGGTTCAAGTCCACCCAGGAGCAACTCAGAGCTGGCAATTTACTTCCAAAAAGCCAGCCACTGAAAGCCCTAAGAAGCACATTTCCACACTGACACACACAGCTCCCCATGAGTTTAAAATCACTTAATGTTTGTGTGTGTACTGTCAGATCAGATCTGACTGGTACAGGAGGATTGTTCCTCCTTCTCCAGCAGAGCATCTGGTGGATTTGAACCATGCAAATAGAGATACCATTTGACCCAGCTATTCCACTACTGGGAATATACCCTGAAGAGACCATAGCTGACATCCAAGCAGATATATGCACACCCATGTTTATTGCAGCTTTGTTCACAATAGCAAGGAGTTGGAAACAACCTAAGTGCCCATCAACAAACGAATGGCTAGAGAAGCTGTGGTATATTCGCACAATGGAATACTATGCTGCATTAAAAAACAAGGAACTCATGCAATATTATTCAAAATGGTTGACTCTGGAGAACATTATGCTGAGTGAAATATCCCAGTCACAAAAGGACAAATATTACATGATGCCACTGTTGTAGAATGGGACTGTCCTTGGGGTTGGGGAGAGACTGAGTAAGATGGGTTCAATAATGTATACTGCACTGAAACAGAGGAGGGAGAAAACTGTTTAAAAGAGATATATAACTAGGTATTTCTGTCATCACAGGAGACTAGAGCGAGGGCTACATGGTGGAGGGGACCTCGGGGAGGGTTTGTAAAACAATGAAAGAATCTTTTCTTTTACTTTTCCATAATTTTTGGACTCATGTACTTATAACTTGTTAGTCAAATTTGTGTCTTCTAGGTTGCAACACCCCCATGATACATCTTCAAGGATATGAACATGTACGGCCAAGCACAATCAATAAGAGTGCATCTAAATCCCAAAATCAATCTCCATAATAGTCTATGTGTTTCCTACTGCCAAAGGGGCCCTTTAGAGTAGTGAGAGAAGATCTTCACCCTGAAACCCACAGCGTCCCTTTTCAGCAGGAAGTAGCTAAGAGAATACACCATCCCCTTTTCCTTATGACTCAGGGTGAAGTCTCTCTCAGGGAGGAGTGATAGGGAATGGCAAAGGACACACTGACAAAGAAGATTAATCAGAACTGGCTTTGACAAGCACTGTGGCATTTGGACAAGAACAAACTGGGAGGAGGGTAGAGAGAATAGTGCAACAATGAATGAATGGAAACCCAAAATCTCTGTAAATGTTTATGAAAATTAATAAAATATAATTATAGAAAAAAAATTAAAAAATCACTTAATGGCAGCTGATTTGGTTTGCGATTTTGGCTTATTTATATTGAATTATGTACATACCACATTTCTCAGATGAGATTTTAAACCTTGTGAGGTTTTTCAATATGTGAACTCTCAAAACAGGGATCTAAGCATCAAAATTGATAAATGCTTACTAATAATGGACTTTTTTTTTTAATGTTTCAGAGGCTGCCAATGATGTGTCACATGAGCCCTGGTTGGGAGAAAGATTCACCAAGGTACTTCACACTCCTTAATCTATCACATCGAGTGGATCAGAGGAAAAACTGGAGTGAAGGAGTGGCTGGGCCTCCTCCTGACAAAAAAGTAGAAACTGTCACTGAAAGAGCTAGAGGTTTCTAAAGCAGCATCATGGTTAAGAGTCAGGCACAAATAAGAGCTTTCTGTTTTGACGCCTCTTATTTCTGAGGCATCTTGGCAACTGCTCACAGAGCTGAAGGAACGGAGCTCTTTGTCTCAGAATCTGACAGCAGCTGCTGGCGCCCTCAGAGTTTCCCTCCTGACTGGCCCCATTCTTGAGGGCACTACAAATGGACCAGCTTTGATTAACATTGAGCCAATTACAGAACTGTGAATTTGGGAGGGCACTGTAACACAACTAGAGGGTTGTAGAATCTTTGATTTTGGGAATGGTTCTTTAATACCTCTAGAACCTACAAGTTGCTAAGCTAACCAAAAGTTCACAGCTTCAAAATCACCAGCAGTTCCTTAGGAGAAAGGTGTGGCCATTTGCTTTGGTAAAAACCACTGCCTTGAAACCCCTGTGGGGAAGTTCTACCCTGTCTTCTGAGTGGGTATCTACCTACTAGTAGATTTGGTTTTGAGTTTGGATCCAAACCTTTAGCCAATGTCCTAATCATTGTTGTAGCAAAAATGAAGAGTTTAATAATCTGGAGTGAGATGATATTTTGAGCATATTTTCCCCATTTCTAGGTATATGGGTAACTCAGTGGTCTTTGCCTCAAAGAGAAGGAACAATGGTTGAAAGAGTTAAAAGTAGTAGAGTTGAAATAGACACTGGACTCTTTGCCTCTGGGTGTTACAAGGGAGACTTTGTGGTTTGGGAATAAAATGTAGATAAGATGTGTGGGAGAAGCAGGGGACAGTGGTTCAGAATCTCCCCACCTCCAGTCTAAAAAACATCTCTCCAAAGAGTGAGGTGGCAAAGTGAAGAGAGGAAGGCAGAGAAAACAGACAGTAGGACTTATTCAGAAGGCAAGTTCCTTCTTTCAAGACAGTGACCCTGAGAAAGTAGTAAAACTCTAATCATCTAGACTCCCCAGTTTCCTGAAGTTTCCCAAGCCCTTGTGGAGGCACCAGGACACTTGTGGGAGACACCAAACACTGCCTCAGTGTGACTCAGTGTGCCTCACAGATGACTCAGGGGCCAAACGACTCCCCACTCATCCCATTGATCAACAAAATCACTGAGTAAATTCCTCTAGGGCCTTTGTCTCAGCCCCACGCAGAGAGAAAAACCAAAAATTGGCTAAAACTGTTACCCTCAGTCCAAAGGTTGAACCCACTGTGAAGTTAATTCCACCAGAGACCAGATAAGAGATGACTCACAGAGGTCGACTGCTTGAACCATTACATCACCAGGTGTTCTTGTGAAACTTAAATGCAGAATTAGGTTGAATAATAGGAAAATGTTCTTTTCTTAGAGCAACTGAGTTTTGAGACAGAGATCCAAGAAATCTACTACGTAAATTATCTGTGCCTACAAACCAACTCTATCGGGTTTCCAAGGCTGTAAATCGTCATGGGAGGGGACTGCCCATCTCTCTCCCTCAGAGTAAGCTGTGTACTACACCACCAGGGGGCTTTACCTAGCCCCTAAGTTTTGAAATCTTATCTATTTTATTATTTACAATATTATTAGTGAATTAAAAGTAACTAAAAAATCTAAGTTGTTTTTTCCCACTTTATGACTGTTAATTGGTCTTTATGGTGAGATACAGAAATGTTAGCTCACTTATTCTTTTAAAACTTATTCTATAAGGGGGGGGAATTAATTACAGAATTAGTCTCATTTGGGAGAAAAAAAATGGAGTGTGTGTGTGCCTGGTTTTATCCACAAGAACTGTTCTTTCCTTGTTTCTCTTTCTTTGTTTCTTCCTTTCTCTCCTTTTTTCTTCCTTTTATTGTGACTTAAATAAAAGTTTAGCCACCATATTGATTTTCACCCAACCTTTTGTTGACTTATATTTTATTTTGTAACATTATTATTATATATAGCCTGCTTGTAATTGGTTTTGGTCAAACCTTCCTCTAAGTGGTATAACTCTGGTCTGTCAATTTACTGCACAGAGGTAACTTGTAGGTGCTGTGATGCTGATGTGCCAAATGCAATATTGGTTACCCAAGGCGGACAGTGTTTTGTGGAGCTCCCTGACAAATTCTGAAATAGCTTGCCTCTGGAAACACTATGAACTTGGAGGAAAAAAGAAAGTTATATAAGTGTTCAGGTCTTTCATTCACAGGATCGCGATGCGTCACCTATAACTTGATAACATTTAACAACAGCTTTTAAAATTATGTGCAATTGAATCAAATACAACTCAAAGCCCCGCTACAAACAAAGATCTACATCCTAGTCTATCCTGTGCCATCCTCATAATCTCCAGCACACTCACTCCCATTGCAGCAGTCACTATGTCAATACACATGATTGAGAGTCTCCCTCTCTTACAGTGAACCTCTATCTTTCCAAGCATGATGTCTTTCTCCAAAGAATAGCCTCTCCTAGCAACATGTCCAGAGGATGCTAGAAGCAGCTTTCACCATCCTTGTTTCCAAGGAGAAATCTGTAAGATATACCTAATCGTTCTCTTCACTGTCTTACTATGATTATTATTTACAATTAGTTAGTTCCCTTTATATATTGCTTTCCCTTCACACAATGTCTATGATCTACTTATTAATTATTTTTACCTTCCTTTCCCTCCATTTCCCATCTCTTGTAATCATCCAAGAAAAATATATAGGATGTTAATCATAGAGTTACATCATTCGATGGGTGGGTGGGGTGAAGGAAATTGGAAGGAACTTTTGTGGAAAACAATGGATTCAAAATTTGTAAATAAATTAGAGTCATACAAAAAAAGAAAGAAAAATGTTTTATTAGATTCATCCATGTGATACAGTGTTTCTTGAATTAATCATCATTCTTTAATGTGGCATAGTATTGCACGTATGTACCAAAGTTTCTTTACCTATTCATCCATTGTTGGACATTTGGGTTGTTTAAACCACTTTGCTCTGGTAAATAATGTTGCAGTATACATGGACATTGGAAGCAGGAGTGGCATATACTTCCTAAACAACATGCCTCTGGAAACTCTATGAACTTTGATAATTGCCTATAGTTGTATAGTTGTAGAAAGACTTTAGGTCTTTTGTTCATAGGGTCGCTATGAGTTGTGCTCGACTCGATGACAATCAACAACAACAACAAACATGGACATGTTTCTATCTGGTTATACCAAAGGTCTTATTTCTTTAGGATATACTGGGTAGTGAAATTACTGGATCAAATGTCATTTCCTTTTTAAGGAAGCATCAAACTGCTTTCCATAATGGTTGCACCGTATTCCATTCCCACCAGCAATATATGAGCGTTCTAATCTCTCCATATGTCGTCAGCACTTATTGTTTACCGTTCTATTAACTTATTGTTCTATCTGCACTTCTCTAATAGCTAACAACCTAAAACAATTTTCTTCCTGCATTTTCTTTTTATTTTCTACTAGTTTAGAGCAAGGAAGCACTGCATAGTTCAAAACTGGGAAGGGTGTGTGTAAAGAATGTGTCCTATCTTCATTATTTTTCAATCTGTATGCAGAACAGATTATCCGGGAGGCTTGATGATACAAGGGAAAATGTGGCATCAGGATTGGAGGTAGACTCCTCAACAATCTGCATTATGCACATGACACAACCCTGCTTGCTAAAACTGGGGAGGACTTGAAGTGTTTGCTGCGGAGTGTCAAGGACTGCAGCCTTCAGTCTGGAATGAAGCTCAACATCAAGAAAACAAAGATTTTCACCACTGGGCCAACTGGAAGCCTCAATGGATAATGAAGAGATTGAGATTGCTGACAACTTCAGTTTGCTTGGCTCTACAATCAGCACTCTTGGTATCAGCAGCCAGGAAGTTAAAAGATGAATTACATAGGGAAAGTCTGCTGTCAGAGACCTCGTCAAGGTACTGCAGAGCAATGACATCAGTCTGGAGACTAGGGTGCACCTGCTACAAGCCATGTGGTTACTTGCTATGCAAGGTCATAGTCTTTGCAATTACTTACTATGCATCAGAGAGCTGGACAATGACTAGGGATGTTGATGCCTTTGAACTTTACTGGAGAAGAGTATTGAATATACCATGGACTGCTAGGAGAACAAACAAGTTCAGCCTGGAGAGGGTGAAGCCAGGCTGCTCCTTGGAGTCAAGGATTCTAAAGCTCCGTCTGACATACTTTGGACATGTTGCAAGGCAGGATCAGTCCTTGGAGAGGGGCGTCATGTTTGGGAGGGTGGAAGGACAGCACAGGAGAGGAAGACCCTCAATGGTATGGATTGATTCAGTCACTGTGATAATGGGAATAGGCATGTCAAAGACAATAAGATTGGCAAGGGATAGAGCAGGATTTAGGACTGTTGTACATAGGGTTGCTATGAGTGGCAGGTGACTTGATGGAATCCTTGTCTCCAAGGAGTGGCCTGGTCTCACCCTCTCTAGGATAACCTGTTTGTTCTCCTAGTAGTCCATGGTATATTCAGTACACTTCTCTAGCACCACAGCTCAAAGGCATAAATTCTCCTTCTATCATCCCTAGTCATTGTCGAGCTTTCTGACACATAGCAAGTAATTGCAAAGATTATCACTTGGACTAGGCACACCTTAGTCTGCAGACTGACATTGTTGCTCTTCAGTACTTTGGAGAGATCTCTGACAGCAGACTTTCCCAATGCAATTCATCTTTTAATTCCCTGGCTATTGGTACCAAGAGTACTAATTGTGGAGCCAAGCAAACTATAGCTGTTAACAATCTCAATCTCTTCATCATCTATCACGATGCTGCCAATCAGCCCAGTGGTGAGAATCTTTGTTTTCTTGATGTTGAGCTTCAATCCATGATGAAAGCTACAATCCCTTGACCTTCCACATCAAGTCCTTCAGGTCCTCCTCAGTTCCAGCAAGCAGGATTGTATCATCTGCATTATTCAGATTGTTGATGAATCTTCCTCCAATCCTGATGCCACATTTGTCCTCATAGAGCGCAGCCTCCCAGATAATCTATTCTGCATCTAGATTAAAAAGGTATGGAGATAGGACATATCCCCGGTATACGCCCTTCCCAATTTTTAAACATGCAGTGTTTCCTTGCTCTATTCTGATGACAGCCTCCTTGTCCAAATATAGATTTTGCATAAGCCTAATCAAGTGTTCTGAGATTCCCATTCTTCTCCGAGTCAACCACACAAAGGTACAGTGTTCAAATCTACCATCTTTTCCAAGGAGAAAGATGGACAATCTCCTCAAATTTACAATTTACTGTCTCTGAAAACTAATTGGAGGGTCAGTTATGAATCAGTTCCGACTCAATGATACATAACAATAACAACTTTGTAAAGCGTAGGAATAAGCACACATTCCTAATTATCATTTTTACTCCACACTCTGCTAGATTTGACTATTTATTTTGGCTATACTGTTTTGTTTATTATTATTATTATTAATTTTAATGAAAATTTACAGAGATTTTGCATTCCCATTCATTCATTGTTGCACTTTTCTCCCTGCCCACTCTTCGACTCCAGTTTGTTCCTCTCTTTGAAAAGTAAAAGAAAAATTCTTTCATTTTTATACAATCCCTCCCCCCAAGTCCACTTCACTATGCAGCCTTCATTCTGGGCTCCTGTCATGACAATAATACCTAATCATATATACTTTTTAAACAGTTCTTTCTCTCATCTGTTTCAATGCAATATACATGTTTTATCCCATTTTATACTGTCTTTTTAAATTTTTTATATTTTTAATTTTTTTAGGATCTTGATCTGTTTTTGCCTTTTTATTACATATTTTTGTTGATTTTCCTACAATCAGTCACGTATATTTTGCTTCATGCATGTGCATTACATTTTACACGATCTTCCATTCCCATTGTATTTCACTCATATATTTATGGAGCTGTGTTGATTTTTGAGCCTCAATTACCTCAACCAGTATTTTGATCGTCCACCCAACATCTCATCACCTTAAATTTAATCCCATCTGATTTTCTTTCTCAGTTTTTCCCTCTTTGTTCTTCTATTTTACCATCGCAGCAAACCTCTCAATACTCATATAGTTCAATCTTTCTCCCTTCCCCCCTTTTACACTGGAGAAATACCACATATCAGCAGTGGTCAACCTCACTATCATAGCTGGCTTCCAAATCCAGCTGAGCCCGCTGACTACTGCAGGATCTTTGTCTCCCCTGTTAACCAAGGGTCAACACTCTTCTTGTTCTTTTCCTGCCTTGCTGAATATTGTACCTCAGTCTTCTTTGTAAGCATCTTTACTTCTTAGCGTTGTTGTTGTTAGGTGCCATTGAATCAACTCTTCCATGAACAACACATCTTGTCCTATCCTGTGCCATCTTCACCCTCTCTGATACACTTAAGCCCATTGATACAGCCTCTGTTGTTGAGTTGTCCTCTTTTTCACTGACCATCTGCCTTTCCAATGATATCTGTTTCCAAGGATTGGCCCTTCCTAATGAACATGTCCATTGTATGTGAGATAAAATGTCACCATCTTCACCTCTCAGGAGCACCTCAGTTGAATTTCCTCCAAGACATATCTATTCTTTCAGCAGTCCATGGTATATTCAATACTCTTCACCAACACCACAACACAAATGCACTAATTCTTCCTCTGTTATCATTATTCATTGTCAAACTTCCTAAATATTAGCTAATATTTTAAATATTAACCTTTAATAATGCTTAAATACTAAGTGTTCCATGCATTCTAGCTTTGGTCCTTATATCACTCAATGTGCACTTCCTGAAAAAGTTCAGACACTTTGAGAAATTTAACAATCAACCAAACCCTCTGCCATTGAATTGATTCTGGCCCATACTGACCTGTAGAGCAGAGTAAAAGTGCCCTGTAGGGTTTCCAAGGCTGTATATCTTTACAGATGTAGACTCCCACAGAGAGGATGGGGGGTTTAAACCATCAAACTTTCAGTTAGCAGCTGAGTGCTTAAACAATGAGCCACCAGAGGCTTGCATGTTTCAACCAACCATGCTGTTGTTGTTGTTGTTACATGCCATCCAATCACCCACAACTCATAGTGACCCTACGTGCAATAGCTCTGAACTCTGTGCTTTACTGAGCCTGTCTCACTGACTCCAACACACCTAATCCATTTGCTCTAGTTGGTGTGTCAATTCATCCCATCCAGGGTCTTCTTCTCCTGTGCTGTCTCCTTCACCCTTCTAAGCTTGATGTCCTTCTCCAAGAACTGGTCCCTCCTGAACATGTGCCCAAAGTATGTGATACAGAGCTTCAAAATCCTTGCCTCCAAGGAGAAACTTGGTTTTACCCTCTCCAAGACAGAACTATTTGTTCACCTGGCAGTCCATGATATGTTCAATATGCCTCTCTTGCCCCTCAACTCAAAGGCATCAATTCTTCTTCTGTCATCCTTAGTCATTGTTCAGCTCCTTGATGAATAGCAAGTAATTGCAAAGTCCATGGCCTGAATCAGGTGCACCTCAGTCTCTAGGCAGACATCATTGCTCTTTAGCACTTTGGAGAGGTCTCTGACAACAGACTTTCCCAAAGCAATTCATCTTTTGATTTCCTGACTGCTGGTGCCAAGAGTGTTGATTATGGAGCCAAGAAAATTGAAATTGTTTAAAATCTTAATCTCTTCACCATCCATCATGGTGCTGACAATTGACCCAGTGATGAGACTCTCTTCTTGATGTTAAGCTTCAATCTGTATTGAAGACTATACAAACTAATAATTTCTCGATCTGTGTTTATACTCCAGAATCTCTTACACTTTATACTTGTATGTTAATAGACATTTCCACCCAGGCCATTAATAATCTTTAAATACAAATCTAGAAATTAACTTAATTGGGGCTTGCTCTTATTTTATTAATATTTTATTATGAATGGGTAACAGAACAGAGTAAAACAGTTTTCCATTCCACAATCTAAGTATGTTTTGTTTAATGACATTTGCTGTGAGCTTCTCAGTGTAACACAATTCTTCCCACTTCCTCCTTGGGGTCCCTGTTTCCATTCCTCTTTTTCTCCTGCCCCTTCCTGACTTCTGAATATTGTTTTGGGGCAAATGTTTCAGTTTTGGTCTGGTCTGGTTGGTTTTTCTGAGGAGTGCATTCCTCACAGGTGCAGTTGCTTACTTCACAGACGTGTCTATCATTTGGTTAAGGAGTTCTCGTGGTGTGTCACCTGTTGCACTGCTAACCAGAAGGCTGGTGGCTCAAATCCACTAGGTGCGTCATGAAAGAAGATGGGTAGTCTCCTCCCTTAAAGTGTTTTGTATCCTCAGAAACCTGGTGGAGATCCACCAAGAATTGAATCAACTTGACCGCCAGTAGATCTGTTTTGTTTGGTTTTTTCATTGTTTGGGTAAATGTTTCTATTACTCTTTCCAACTCCTGTGTTTCTAATATTGAAAAAGACCATTGTCACACTTTTTTCATATCTAATCACCTTGCTGTTCTGCTCCTTCCACAGTGAATAATGCCTTCTTGTGTTCTTTAGCAGGAAACTCTGTTGTCTCTTCCTCCAAGAAAAATAAGACTATAGTGTTGTGTACCATCGAGTCGGAACCGAACCATAGCCGTGTTCAGTCAGTATCTACTGAGTGAATGAACCATTTCTACAATTTACTACCTTAATAAATTTATCAAAGAAGAAAGAAACGTATGTGTGTGTATGTGTGTAAAAATTACATTAAGTAACCAATGTCAACTCTTTACCACCCTGCTCTTTATTCTAAATGCTCACAGACAATCCACTTAGCATTTTACTTGAGGTAAATATAAACTTTGGGATAAGATTTATTGCTGTAGTTAGGTGCTGTCAAGTTGATTATGATGCATAGCTACCCTATCAACAATGGATGTAAACCCCGTCCTATCTTGTACCATCCTTACTGTCCTTGATATATTGAACTCCATTGCTATAGTCTCTGTGTTAATCTATATTGTCGACAGCCTTCCTCTCTTTTGCTGACCTGCCACCTTTCCAAGCATGGTGTCCTTCTCCAAGGACAGGCCCCTCCTGACAATACGCACAAAGTATGAAAGATGTAGTTCTGGCTGCACTTTCTTCAAGAGAGATTTGTATGTTCTTTTGACAGTCCATAAGATATCCAGTACTCTTCTCCAACGCCAAGGCATCGATTCTTCTGTCATTGGATTATAATTTGTGAAGTCAAGAAATTACACATATTCTTCCTCTTTTTCTTTTTGGAAAATCAGTATGGCATTGGGTCATGGTACAGAAGCATACTTATGTTCTATGAATTTTCATAGGTTGACACTTATTGTTTCACAATCTTATTTGCCCTTTTGTTACCAATAGCTGTCTTTCTATCTTTAAGAATTTATATTCCTCTGACCGTCTCTTTTGGACTGAAAATAATTCTTTTTGACCACTAGTTTAATAGTTCTGCTAATTTTCTGTTGTCTGTTAATATTGTGCAATTGTCGCTAAGCAGTAGCTACTTCTCCTTCTTTTTCTTGCTCTAAAAATAATTTTGAATCACTTCCTTATCCTTTGGATTTTCTACAAACCTCTGTTCATTCTGGGTTTTCACCTTTCTGAATCAGCTTTTCCAGATTTCAGACATTTTCTTTTTCTGCTTAGTATCTTTACTCTTTGTCCAGCTTATATTTATTTTTAAAACATGGATTAAACTATTAATGATAACATTGTTGTTGTTGTTAAGCATTTTCAAGTCAACTATGACTCATAGTGACTCTGTGAACAATGGGCCTGAACCCTGTTCTGTCCTGTGCCCTTTTAATCATCTCTGACATAGTCGAGTCCATTGCTGCTTTCATTGTGTCAGTTCACCTTGTTGAAGGCCTTAACATTTATATATAACATTTATTGAGCATTTATTATGTGCTATGTATCGGCTTTAATTTACTTAGATCCACAATCAATACCAAAGGAAGCAGCTATAAATATACCAAATGACACTTTACATTAGGCAAATCTGTTGACAAGGATCTCTTCAAAGTGATAAAGAGAAAGGGTATCAGTTTAAAGACTAAGGTGAACCTGATCCAAACCATAATGTTTAGATTGTGTCTTACACATGTGAAATTTGGACAATTAATAAGGAAAACTGGAGAATAATTGGTATCTCTAAATTATGCTGGTGGTGGTGAAGAGTATTGAAAGATACTGATATTCCAGGAAGAAAGATGGACAATCACTTCCTTGAGATGTAATGCCTCTGAAAACCCACTGGAGGGTCAGCTACAGATCAATTCCGACTCAATGGTATACAGCCACAAATAATAATTTCCTCCACCTACCTTCTCTGGGACTTGATTCATCTTTTTCTTTCCCTCCTTACCCCCATTTATTCATAGTATATGTCCTCTTCTTGAAACAAGTGCAGCCAGGGTGCTCCTCAGAGACAAGGATTGTGTGACTTTGTCTCACTCACATAGTCTGGCCATGTAATCGAAAGGGATCAATCTTTGAAGGGAACATCCCACTTGGAAAAGTGGAGAGTCAGAAAAAAGAGGGTCCTCTTTGAAATGGATTTACATAGTGACTGTAACAATGGGTGTAGACACAGCAGATTGTGTGAGAATGAAACAGATTTGAACACTTTTTTTGGTCTCTTGTGCATAGAATCCTTTTGAGTATGAGCCAACTCAACAGTATCTAACAACAACAAAGGTATTTGACATTCAGTATTTTAATCTTTATAACAGCCCAATATACTCACAATGTAGCTGCTACTAGCTGACTTCAAACCACCTCCCTATGCACAATAGGTTCAAACCTTTGTGTTCTATAGGTTTTCACTGGCTGATATTCAGAAATATATTAACTGGCCTTTTTTTCCTACTGTGGAAACTTCATAGAAACCTGTTCAACATCATAGTGACACACAAGCGTCCAATGACAGATGGCTATCCTTGAGGTACATTGGTTGGAAGATGAGAATTCTAGCACTGAACTACCACTGCCTCCATCCAATGTTGTTAGGTGCTACCATTCATTGTGACTCTATGAACCTTGCCCTATCTTGTATCATCCTGATCCTCTCTAATATGCTTAAGTTCCAAGCATGATACCCTTTTCCAAGGATTGATCCCTTCTAACAACATGCCCGAAGTATGCAAGAAAAGTTTCACTATCCTTGCTTAGAAGAAGCACCTTTGTTGTTCTTTCTCTGGACATACTTGTTTGTTCTTTTGGGATTCCACGGAATATTCATCACCCTTCTCAAACATCACAACTGGAAAGCATCAATATCACTAAAATCCCTACATTAGCAATAAGGAAACACATTTTAATTAGATACAGAAGCTTTCCAAGGTCACAGAAATAAATAGCTGGTGAACAGCAAATCAAGAACTCAAACCTAGATGTACAGACTGAAAGCCAGACCTCCAGTGAGTTCATTAACAAACTTTTCTGTGTGAAGGGAATTGAATTTCACTTGGCCATGTGGATGGACAGGGACAGGAGAATAAAGTGTGTTAGCCTACCCACAAGGGGATTGGCTAGCCTCACCAATCCACACAGGAATTGGTTAGTCTCACCAATAAATTTAGGGGATCCAGCAGCAGAACTGGATGAATCTCACCACCAGAAAAGAAGCAAGACAAATGCAACTTGTCCTTCAGGACCAGACATTCTTGTGCCAGCCAGACTAGGGCCATTGGGAGCAGCAGCCGCAGCAGCCACAGTAGAGAACCAGAGACCTGATATAAGAGGGATAGAGCTTGGAACTGCTACACCCGTCCCCAACACGGAGCCCGAGCTAAGAGCTTTGGGCCATGCTTACTGGAGGACTAGGAGAGGGGGGTCAATATTGATAGGACTGAAAACTGTGCAGTACTAGCCTAAAGCTTCAAGACTCAAATATGAGGCACTTGTGAGCGCATTCCGAAAGCTCTCTTGACTGTATTCTGCTACTTATAATCCTGGATTAGAAACTTTTTACTTCCTTAATATGGTTCTGTGTGGTGTGTGAGCTATCACATCAGATTGTGGACCCAGTAAAGTAGTGTTATTGGTGTTGAGATGAATAGGAAGAGATATGGAAGTGTGGAGGACATGTTTGACCTCATGGGCATTGGTTTTGTGTTGTCATTGCTGTTGGCAGGGACAGTGCCTCTTTATGAAGTTGGTAAAGGTCAGAGATAGCGGTCTGCATGTGGCCATTGTTCTTTTTACAGCCCCTATAAGGGAAATTAGATGTAGAATAATTCATTTTAGTAGCTTTTTTGTATGGATGGTGAAAATTTATTCAATTATCAGTGTAGCATCTGAGACTCATTAAAATATGTATCTTTGGTGAGACTGATTACATTATGGATATTAGATGGAGAAAGAGTAGATGAAGGCTGATGGGTTACAAAGTTGTCACAGGAGATATTATGAAACATGGTGGTGTGTAGTGATAAAAATGTGGAGGAATACATAGATTAAAGAAATATCTAGAAAATTATATTTATAAATTATATTTTTGTGGGTTTGGCACCAGGACCAAATATCAATAATAGCCTACAGCCTTCACAGTTCAGCCCTCTCTGATTATACACATCAGTGAGCCAGAAGTCCCAGTTGCTGCCTTTCCTCAACCCATCCCCAGGCTCTGTCTTCGATTCAGAAACCTTACTAATCAATAATTGGTTTATTATACTAACCTGGCAAAATAACCATCATTTGTAATGTATGAGTTTAGTATTACACTGAGTTCTGAAACAATTAACTTCCGGAAAGTAGCACTATTTAAGAATTAGGTGTTCCTTGGTCTTAGTATATGATGCGATCACCAGACTTAAAATTCACTCACATTGGAATTCACAAACTACATCCTCACTTATTTACCAATTCTAACAATGTTTTGAATCCCCAAAAAGACTTTTTCTATTTCTCGTTTTTGTTCTGAGACCAAGATACATTAATGTTGTTTTATGCCATTAATTCAGAACCAACTTATAGCTGACCTTCCAGAGGGCTTTCAGAGGCTGTAAATCACACTGGAGGAGATTGCCACTCTTTCTACTTAGAGCAGCTGGTGAATTTAAGCCACTTGTCTTTGGGTTGGCAGTGAAATTCCTTACCCACTAGACCACCAGAGATCCCTACTTACTCCATTAACATATCAGAATATACAAGAAGATTAAGAACAGTATGTTTATATGGTCCTATAGATAATGAAGGAGCTCTTTAGTGTGATGCACATTGCACTGCTAACTGGATGGTCAGTGATTTGAATCTCTGAGGAAGAAAGATAGGCAGTCTCTTTTTGTAAAGATTTACAGTTGGAAACTTGATAGAGGATCAAGAATCATTTCTACAGCAGTGGCTTTGGACCACATAACTGTGATATATCTGCCAATCCCTAGAGTCACCTCTCTTATTCTAGTTTCTATTTATAAGTAAAACTCAAATATACTCTGTGGATGACAGGGAGATGTGACAGATACAGCATGAACAAAAACAGCAGGAAACAGAGGTGGCATGTTTGGTGCAGGAAAACTGCTGCAGCACCACTTCTACAGTGCTTTAAAGAATTTTCTCTCCTTCCCAGGACATTAGGATCCTGGAGAGACAGAAAAGTTTAAGTACCCAATAACAATAGACAGAAAAGAGGCAGTTGACTGCCCTTCACTATGGAAGGTCTTCAGTGACACTGCAGAAACAGATCAAAAGTATTTCCAAAATCTTAGCCCTTAGTGGCATTAAGTTCTTACCAACATGGTCTGACATTAACTAGCTGTTTGGTAAGAAGAAATAGTAATAGGAAGTCATGCATTCTTGTGGGTTGCCTTTTGCTATAAACATAAATAAACCCATCTCTGGCTTGGCAAAGTTGAGGGTGAAGCAGATGATTGTTGTTGTTGTTGTTGGGTACTATCAAGTCAAATACAACTCATAGTGGTCCTATGAACAACAGATCTGAACCCTGTCCTGTTCTGTACCATCCTCATCATCTCTGACATTCCTGAACTCATTGCTGCAATTATCATGTCACTTCATATCGTTGAGGGTCTTTAAGGAATAGTCCCTTCATAGCAGTCTACAATTGCTCCAATGCAAAAACACATAACCAAGAGTTTTGCCACTACAGTTCTTTTCAGGACTATTATAGCAGACCTGGGATTTAGAACTGATATGCAGAAATTATTACCTTTACATGAGATGTATAAACTGCATAGCAATAAAGGAATCTGTACGCAATAATTGTCACCTCTCTAGATATTGTGCTTTAAATAGAACTTTTCTGGCTAATACTGAGTACATTATAGCAGTAACCATAGCAGCAGATTTGAATATATACTATTAAACTCTTATAATTGGCAAAAGGCGAAGCTAAGTTAACATTGCTTCAAATAATTTTTTTCTGCTCAGTAGAGGTAAATTGGTGTGAAATTGGATTATCCATCTGTGAGTTTGTCTTGCTGAGTTGATGTGTTTGTTGTTGTGATGCTGGCAACAATGTCATCATGATTTCAAATATCAGCAGAGTCAACTTATGAGGGACTGTTTTTATGGACACTTCCAGACAAAGGCAGTCTAGGAAGAAAGGTCTGGTGATCTGCTTCTGAAAATTACAAAATGAAAAACCTGTGGACCACTCAGGATATCA
Source organism: Elephantulus edwardii (assembly GCF_000299155.1). Lineage (NCBI taxonomy): Eukaryota > Metazoa > Chordata > Mammalia > Macroscelidea > Macroscelididae > Elephantulus > Elephantulus edwardii. Next base: position 3,239,478 of record NW_006399995.1, read on the forward strand.
TCTAAAATGTTGACTCACTTAATTCAGGTGTATTATCTGAAGGAATCTGTAACTAGAGAGGGCTGTCATGTTTGGGGACGTGGGCAGCCAATGAAAGCCAGGAAGACCCTGAGTGAGATGAATTGTCAAAGTGGCCACGGCAAGGGGCTCAAGCCAACAATGATGTAGAACCTACCAACACACCATTCTACTGGAATCACCATGACTTGGAGCTGACTGGACAGCAGCCAGCAGCCACAACAAATAAAAGAGAATCTCATGTTTCTGTTGTGCAGGGTCCTAGAACTGGAAACAGAATGAAGGAAATTAAATTTTATATTTGAAAGCAATGGTTTCGATTGTTACCAGACATCTCTATTGTATTGTATTATTGATTGTATTGTTGTATTTTTGTTAAGTGCCATTGAGTCAGAAATGACTCATAACTGGCCTTCCGGTGGGTTTTCTTTCAGAGGCAGTAAACAGCGTGGAACGAGACTGCTTATCTTACTCCTATGGAGCAGCTGGCAAATTTGAACTGCCTGTCCTTGGGTTGACAGTACAACTCTTTTCCTCTAGGCCCCAAGAGTCCCTTGACATCTTTATCACAGGTGGTCTATCTAAGCTAAAATATTTAGAACTGAGATGGAGATGTTGTTATTACTAACTAACCCACATCCTCCAAAAAAAGAAAACTGGAGCTTAGGAATACAAGTTGCCATCTAAAGCCACATGGCTAGTGAATGGCCAAGGTAGGAATCAGTTGTAGATGTTTCATCATGGGTATTTTTTTTCCTTTTATTCCAAATGTAGTGCTTCTTCCTTGGGTGCCTTAGTTACCATTTGGGTTATTTTACAAAGAAAAGAAGCAATCAATAATGTCTTCCTCTTTTTAAGCTGAGACAACTACAGTTAGTTCCTCAGCCATTTCTCCTGTCTGCCTCTCCTCGCAACGAAATGATTATTTTTTTAATGCAAGGTAATTTGACACTTAATTTGTTCTACTCTTAGCCTTTTGAATCCCTCCAGTGGGCAATGGTATTGTTCAAACCCAAGCATTCCATCGAGATATTTTCTTTTTTTAGAAAAGGCTATGAGATTGAGATTGTTCACAGCTTCAGTTTGCTTGGCTCCACTGTCAACACTCTTGGCACAAGCAGCCAGGAAATAAAAAACGTGTTATGATGGGAAAGTCTGTTGTTAGGGACCTCTCTAAAGTACTCAAGAGCAACGGTGTCTCTCTGGAGACTAAGGTCCTCCTGATACAGGCAATGGTTTTTGCAATCACTTGTTATGCATCAGATAGTTGGACAATGACTAGGGAGGATAGAAGGAGAATTGACGCCTTTGAGCTGTGGTGCTGGAGAAGAGTACTGAATGTACCATGGACTGCCAAGAAAACAAACAGATTCATCCTAGAGATGGTTAAACCAGGCTACTCCTTGGAGGCAAGGATTCTGGGCCTTTGTCTGATATACTTTGGACATGTTGTAAGGAGAGAGAGGTCTTTAGAGAGGGACATCATGCTGGGTAGAGTAGAGGGACAGCGCAGGAGGGGAAGACCCTCTCTCTCTATAAGGTGGATTGATTCAGTGACTGGGGTAATCAGGATGGGTGTGTCAGAGACAGTGTGATTGGCACAGGATAGAGCAGGGTTTAGAGCTGTTGTACATCGGGTCGCTATGAGTCGCAAACGACTTGATGGCACATAACAACAACAGAACATTCTAGTAGGAAATTCTAGCACTAACTCTGCAAGAAAACAGCAGCATTTATTGTTAACACTCAGAACCTGCATACAGGGAGCTCTGGTCGCGTAGTCCATAGGAAGTTGCACTGCTAACTCAAAGGCAAATATTCTTTGGCAGTTCAAATCCACCAGTAGCACCAAGAGAGAAAGATGAGCAGTCTCCTACCATGTGACTTATCACTTGGAAACCAAAAAGAGGATCAGCTATGAGTTGGTTCCAACTCAACCAGAACAAGAGAGAGAGAAAGGCATGTATAATATGTTCTGAGGAATATACAGAAAGAAAAGCAGCTTACATAGTAAGCCGATTCTCTACTCTAATGAGAAGAGGTCGAGAAAACAATAAGATCACCATAATAGTTAGCAGTTCAGCCTCCGCAACTTGTCCACACTCACCGGAGTTCTTGGCCCTATGTCCCGAGAGACCTGAGCAAGGCTGATCTAACAGAAATTCAGTGAATGTAGGTGAAAGCTCTGTACCTTACACTTAAAAGGAGGGCAGGAAAGATGTCTAAAGGCTGAAGAAGGGACAATTACTGCTGTGACCACAAAATTGTGGCCCTCCTGAAGTTCAAGAGAGCTGTGTAATTTTCTGAGACCAAGTCACCAAGTTTCAATGGTAACATTCTAAATGCCTGTTTCATCTATTTTATCCTCCACCCCCAATGACAATAACCACAAAAAAAACCCCAAAAATCAAAAAACCAATCTAGGGTTTTTTGAGGTTTCCATTTCTGGCCAAATGGAAGGTGTTAATACTCAAAAAATAACTGAAAATGGAAATCCGTTAAAATTTTACATTACTCTGCTTCTATTATAAAGCATGAGAAAAGCTAGTAAAGTCTATGAAAAGACAGTTTTGAAAAAGGAGCTTTTAAATTATGCTGATACATCCCTTATCCACAGCTTCAAGATTAAAAAAATCCCCAGAAACTGTTCAGTTTGAGGTTTTGGTTTTTATCTTCTAAAATTTCTGTCAGTGTCATTTGGTAGCAAAACCTGAACTGAACTGATACACTAAAGGCTAGGTGGAGTTTTTGTTGTTTTTTTTTTTTGTTTTTTTTTTTTTTTACCCCTGGTCAACAGTTTCATGGTTTTTTTTTAAAAAAAAATTATTCGTTTTAATGAACATTTACAGAGATTTTGGGTTTTCATTCATTCATTGCTACACTGTTTTCTCCACCCTCATCCCCAGTTTGTTCTTCTTCCACCACCCCCCATGTCTGTTTTAATTGTCCAATTGTCACAATGCTTGTCAAAGCCAGTTCCGATTAATCTCCTTTGTCAGTGTGTCCCTTGCCATTCCCTATCACTCCTCCCTGAGAGAGACTTCACCCTGATTCATAAGGAAAAGGGGATGGCGTATTCTCTTAGCTACTTCCTGCTGAAAAGGGACGCTGTGGGTTTCAGGGTGAAGGTCTTCTCTCACTACTCTAAAGGGCCCTCTTGGCAGTAGGAAACACATAGACTATTATGGAGATTGATTTTGGAATTTAGATGCACTGTTATCAATTGTGCTTAGCCATACATGTTCATATCCTTGAAGATGTATCATGGAGTTTTTGTTGCTTCTACTTTGTGGAAATAATCATCTATTTTCTGAAGATTTTAATGTACTTGACTGCAGAGATTCCTCTGGTCACATTGAGGTTAGTACAAAAACATGGAAATGCAAAGTCTGCCTTTCTAAACTCTAAAACATTCTGGGTTCCTACCCATGTCTAATGCCAAGGATTTCAGATTAAAAACTGTCACTTATATTGGTTTCTGCAAGGGAAACTGGAGACAGTTGCTTTAGGTGCCATCGAGTTGAATATGACTCATGAGAACAACAGATCTGAACCCTGTTCTATCCTGCACCATCCTTACACTTCTTGACACACAAGAGCCTATAACTGCAGTCACAATGTCATTCCCCCTTGTTGAGGGTCTTCCCTTCCTACACTGAACCTCCACCCTTCCCAGCATCATGTCCCTCTCCAAGGCATAGCCCCTCTTAGCAATATGTCCTAGGTATGTGAAGCAAAGCCTCATCATCCTTGCCTCCAAAGAGCACTGAAATAATGGAGACTGGGAGAAAGTGATGTAATTCCAGGATCTTGTTTTCAAAAGCACTCACTGAATCACAGGGAGCTCTGGTGGCCTAACACTAAGGAGCCATACTGCTATCCCAAAGGCACACAGTTTGAATCTTTGAGCTGCTCTTCAGGAGAAAGATAGGCAATTCTCTCCCATATGATTTGCTGCCTCTAAAAACCCACTGGAGGGTCAGCTATGGGTCTGTTCTGACTCAATGGCACACACTGAGACACATAACCTTTGAAAGGCAGAGAATATTCAATACAAGAGTGTCACAGACACACAGGCCCATGCCAAAGCTGTGGTAACGGTGAATACCTCTTCCAGCCAAAGTCATACTCAGCTGTGAGCTCCTAAATGCCCAGCGCCTTGGATTCCTAAAATATGTTCTCCTAGTAAATTTTTAAAAGGTTTTCTTTCACCCAGAAACACATTGGAAGAAAAGCCTGGTGATTTACTTTAAAATATATGTATATCAGCTGTCGACAGTCCTGAGGCCCAAAGCTTCCTTCTCCGGCACACGTGAGGTCTCCATGAAGCAGCTGGAATTCCCGCCCTCCACTCACCACAGTCGGTGATGTAGGAAGATGGAACCACAAGGCCTGTTCTTCAGGGAACTCTCCCAAGCTCCTCCTTCTCCTTTAAGAAATCTGATTATTTTTTGAAGTGGGTTGGTTCGAGTTGTTGTTGTTGTTGTTGTTTTCAGTTGTTTGAAGTAATCTTTAAAAGGAACAAGTAATCAAGAAGGAAGTGGTTATTCCACTTTCCTGGAGTGGTTCTCAGACTAGAGGTTGTTGTTGTTATTGTTATTGTTAGATGTCACTGAGTCTACTCATAGAGACCCTTTGAACAACAGGTCTGAACTTTACCTTGTCCTCCACCAACCAGCTTCACAGTCTCTGCTATGCTCTGGTCATTTGACAGTCACTGTGTCAGTCTATCTTGCAGAGGGCCTTCCCTCTCTCTCTAAGCCTCTGCTTTTCCCAGCATGATGTCTTCCTCCATGGAACAGCCCCTCTTGACAACGTACCCAAAGTCTGTGAGAAGACATTTCACCATCCTCGCCTCTAAGGGAGCACCCTGGTTCCACTTCCTCCAGGGCAGACTCGGCAGTCTGTGGGATATTTGCTGATCCCAAAAGCCACCTCAAACCTGTTCTGTTTGTATGTTCAACAAATAATTTGTGAAGCTCCTCTTTGTGAAGAGGAGTGTGGCATCAGGATTGGAGGAAGGCTCATCAACAACCTGAGTTATGCAGATGACCCAGCCTTGCTTGTCGAAAGTGAGGAGGACCTGAAGCACTTTCTGTAGAGGATCAAGGACTGCAGCCTTCAATTGAGGTTATACCTCAACATCAAGAAAACAGAATCTTCACCATTGGGCCAATAAGCAACATCATGATAGTTGGAGAAAAGACTGAAATTGTCAACAAATTTGTCTTGCTTGGATCCATAGACAACACCCGTGGTCAGTCAGGGGATCAGGAGACATATAGCTGTGGGAAAATCTGCTATCAGTGATCTCTCAAAAGTCCTGAAGAATAATGATGTCAGTTTAAAGACTAGATGTGTACCTGATTAAAACCACAGCCTTTCCAATTACCTGCTATGCATCTGAGACCTAGACAGTGGATAAGGAATACAGGAGAAGAATAGACGCATAAGAGTTGTTACATTGAAGAAGAATGCTGGATATCCCATGGACTGCCAAAAGAACAAACAGGTCTTGGAAAAGTGCAACCAGGTATTGGTTGCAAAGATGGTGAAGCTTCATCTCACATACTTTGGACATGTTGTGAAGAGATAATATTCCTTGGAAAGGAAGGTCATGCTTGGAAAGGTGGAGGGTCCGCAAAGAAGAGGTAGACCCTCAACAAAATGCATTGACACATTCAGCAATGAGCTCAAGTGTGTCAAGGATTATGAAGATGGCCTAAGATAGAACAAAGTTCTGATCTTTTGTTCGTCAGGTAAATATGAGTCACACTCAACTCGACAGCATCTAATCCCAGCAAGAAGTCCACCCCAGAAACAGTGAATAACTGAAACCTTGGAGCCATAGCACAGGGATTTTTCAAACTACTCAAGTAATCTTGATACATAGAGTTAAGAACCACCACATTAAAAATGTTGTGATTGTTTCATTAAACCTGTGTGGCTGTTGAGTCAGAAGCAACTCAGAGCTGACCCTCAAATGGGTTTTCAGAAACATTATTATTAAAAAGTGAGAAAGAAATAGAACTTTTCTTAATCTTTATTTAAGAAATGAAAGTACATAAGACCCAGACAAGCCCAAACAAAGGTACTAGGTACATTTTGCAGTTCTTGTTTTAATCACATGTGCTAACCACACAAAGGAAGTTTCACTTTTAGAAAACTATCAGTTTCTCTTTCAGACTTGCTGCTTAAAGCATAAATGCATAAGATCATGATGCAGGCATTTAATATCAATCATATCATCCTCATTGATTTCAACTTAACATGTTGTATTTACATACCTTAAATCAGTAAGAGAGTGTCTGCTGCATGTCAGGCCAATGTGCTCACCATCTTTATTGTTCCTTTGCTCTGCACAATAGCTTCTTATGGTAGGTCTAAGTTTTGCATGAGCACAATTAAGAGGTCCGAGATGTCCATTCTTTGTTATTATCCATGCAGTCAAATTTTTTAATAGAGGTTAGAGATAAAAAGTAGAGCTTGAAGAGCTCATAGTTCAGTGCTGTGCTATCCTAAAGAGCAACGACATCAGTTTAAAGACTAGGGTGTAAAGATGGAATTTCAATAAAAAAAAAAAAAGACTAGGGTGTGTCTGATTCAAGCCATGATATTTTCAGTTGCTAAATATGCTTGTGATAATTGGGCAATTAATAAGGAAGACCAAACAAGTACTAATATCTTTGAATTGTGGTGCTGGGGAAGAGTTCCTCACCATCTCCAATATAAATTGAGTGAATATACCATGTACTTTCAAAAGAACAAACAGGTCTATCTTAGAAGAAACCCAGCCAAGGTGCCTTCTTACCAGTCAAGGATGGTGAGACTTCAACTCATACTTTGATCATGTGAGATGAAGTTCCTAGAAAAGCACATGATGCTTGGGAGTTGTGAAGGGCCAAAGAAACAGAGGAAGACCAATAGTGAGATGGTTTGGCAGAGAGACCAGCAAAGGAACAAGATTGAGGAAAGTTTCCAACTGTTGTACATACAGTCACTGCAATTCAAAGTCGATTTAATGGCACCTAACAAAAGCAACAACCACATGTGACTATTTATATTTTCATTTCCTTTATTATTAGGCTTCTTGGCCACTGTAGCCATTTTCAAAGTGCCCCATAGCCACGTCAGCCCTGCTGAACAGATTCAGTGCCACTTGAGCAAGGGCCTAGAACTGGAGAAGCTCAAGGAGGAGACAGATGGAGTCAAGCATGCACAGACTCAGCCTTCCTGCAGTCAGGGACAGAATTCCCACAGGCGAGCCCTTTCCACTCCCTCAGGTCTCATTCTCAGACAAGCTGCCTGGATGCACAATTAACATTAGGTTCCCTGTTCTTGATTCTCAAAAGTGTTATGTGTTTTCTTTAATAACACTTTTCACAAAGTAATTAAATGTTCAACCTCTGGGTTTATTTCTCTTATATCTCTATAGCGAATCTGCTGCTGAGGCAAAGGCCACACATCTGCGGCAGTTCAAATCCATCCCCCAGTGGACTCCTCACATGGCAGTGAACAGCCTCAGAAACTCCACAGAGTCTCTCCGAATCACAACCAGCTTGATGGCCTGAGTGAGGGAATGATTGTCCTACTAGATGATGAAACACTTAAGATCAGGAACTGAGGTTGCTTTGGGGCTGTTGTCTGGTTGACTTTTGTCTGGTAAGGAGCTTTGCTGCTATCCCAAAGCCCCATGGTTCAAATCTACCAGGGAGAAAGATAGGCAATTGTCCCCCTGTGATCTATGGCCTCTGAAAACAAGCTGGAGGGTCTGATACGAGGCAGTTCCAATTTGAGAGTACACAACAACATGGTTCTTGCTTGTTTGCTTAGTGTTTTGGTTTTTTCTCTTCATTTTATTGAATGAAGGTTTTCTTTTTGTTAGTTAGTTGCTGTTTGCTTTGCTTTGCTTTGTTTGCCTTTGTCATTGGATTCCCAGTCAGTGCCTATCTCTGACACATCCTGTTGCTGTTTCTATGATGGACTTAGCTCGCTATTCATGGTGATCCCCTGCGCAAGTGTCAGAATGTTGCCTTCTCTGACCACACCCATGATGGGTGGCAGATTGCACTTTTGGGATCTGGGGATGTTCATGGCCTGCTTTTCAAAGGCAACTCACCGAGTCTTTCTTGCGAATTCATCTCAGCCTAGAAGCTCTGTTGAACTTGTCAGCATCACAGCATGAAATAAAGTTACTCTGACAAATGAGACGCTGCTCAGGAAATGTATTGGGGGAATCGCAATGCCAACGTCTCCTGCTTGTTGTTATTATCGTTAGGTACCATCGAGTATGAGTCATAGCAACCTTATGAACAACAGATCTGAACCCTATACAATCCTGTGCCATCCTCGACATTTCTAACACACTTGTACCCATTGCTGTAGTCACTGAGTCAATCCATCTCATCGAGGGTCTTCCTCCTTTTATCCCCAAAGTAAGTGAGATGAAACTTTGTCATCATTTCCTCCAAAGAACATTCTGGCTGCACTTTTCCCAAGACATATTTGTTTGTTCTTCCGACAGTCAATAGGGTATTCAGAACTTTTATCCAACACCACAGCTCAAAGGCAATTCTTCTGTCATCTTTATTCACTGTATAGCTCTCAGAGTCAATGAAACACAGATAGACATTCCCCTGGTATTCTCTGCTTTCAGCTAAGGTCCATCTAACATCAGCTATAATATCCCTAGTACCACGACCCCTTCTAAACCTAGCCAGGACTTCTGGCAGTTCTCTGCTGATGTGCTGTTCCAGTCGTTTTAGAATAATCTTCAGTAGAATCTTGCTTGCATGTGAAATCAGTGAGATTGTTCTGTAGTTTCCACATTCTGTTGGGTCACCTTTCTTTGGGACAGGAACAAATACAGATCTCTTCCAGTCAGTTAGCCAAGTGGTTGTTCTCCAGATTTCTTGGCACAACTTGGTGAGCACGTCCAGGGCAACATCTGTTAGCTGAAATATGTCAATTGGTATACCATCTATTTCTGGGGACTTATTTTTTGCTATTTCCTTCAAAGCAGCTTGAACTTCTTCCTTCATCACCATAGGATCTTACTCATATGTTGTTTCATGAAATTCTTCTATGTCTGCCAATTCCTTCCAATACAGTGACTCAGTATATTCTTTCCATCTTCTTTTAATACTTCCTGATCATTTAATATTCTTCCTAAAGCATCCTTGATAACAAACTGTGGCTGACTCTGAGAAGAATGGGAATCCCAGAACACTTGATCATGCTAATGCGAAACCTATACTTGGACCAGGAGGCAGTGGTCAGAACAGAGCAAGGAAACATGGCATGGTTCAAAATTGAGAAGGGTGTACACCACGGATGCATCCTGTCTCCATACTTTTTCAACCTGTATGCAGAGCAGATTATCCTAGAGGCTGGGCTCTATGAGGAGAAATGTGGGGTCAAGATTGGGGGAAGATCTATCAACAATCTGTGATATGCAGATGATACAACCCTGCTTGCTGAAACTGAGGAGGACCTGAAGCGCTTGCTGCAGAGGGTCAAGGACTGCAGCCTCCAATATGGATTGAGGCTCAATGTCAAGAAGACAAAGATCCTCACCACTGGACCAATTGGCAGCATCAGGATGGATGATGAAGAGATTGAGATTGTTCACAGCTTCAGTTTGCTTGGCTCCACAGTCAACACTCTCGGCACCAGCAGCCAGGAAATTAGAAGACGTATTGCCACGGGAAAGTCTGCTGTTAGGGACCTCTCCAAAGTACTGAAGAGTTCTTAGTCTCTTTGGAGACTAAGGTGCGCCTGATCCAAGCCATGATCTTTGCTATCACTTGTTATGCATCGGCGAGTTGAACAATGGCTAAGGAGGATAGAAGGAGAATTGATGCCTTTGAGCTGTGGTGCTGGAGAAGAGTATTGAGAATACCATGGACTGCTAGGAAAACAAACAGATTCATCCTGGAAAGGGTCAAACCGGGCTGCTCCTTGGAGGCAAGGATTCTGAGGCTCTGTCTGACATACTATTGACATGTTGCATGGAGGGACAGGTCCTTGGAGAGGGACATCATGCTTGGTAGGGTGGAGGGACAGAGCAGAAAGGGAAGGCCCCCTATGAGGTGGATTAATTCAGTGGTTGGGATAATCGGGATGGGTGTGTCGGAGACGGTGTGATTGACACAGCACAGAGCAGAGTTTAGGGCTGTTGTACATAGGATCGCTATGAATAGCAAGCGACTCGACGGCACATAACAACAACAACAACAAGCTCTCAGAGACAAAGCAAGTGATTGGAAAGACCAATTCATAGCTCAACCTCTAGAAGAGTTTTTAAGGTTATAAATCACATAGAAAATTGTCCATCTTCCTCAGTCAGAACAACTGATGGATTCAAGGTGTGTTTACCTTTGTATAAGCAGTGCAACTCCTTACTCACTGGGTTGTCAGAGCTCCCTAAATTGTTAACATGCTATTGTTCGGTCACTTCAGAATCAACTCAAAGCCAACTATCTAGCAGGTTTTCAGAGGCACTAAATCACACAGGAGGAAATTGCCCATCTTGCAGCTAGTGGATTCAAACTGTGGATCTTTAGATTGACAGCACAATTCCTTAACAGTTAACCCCCAGAGCTCTAATTGCTACCTTATAGAGAATAAGAATTTACTTACTGAGACAGCAAATTAGACACCTCCGAGGTTCATGTGGCCTGAGGCCACTGGATCGGTCCATCACAGAGCATTTGAGACAAGGAAAACCAGCATAAGTCAAAGTGGAGAAGGCTGAAAACTTGACACAAAAGCCTGAGGAACATCAGAGAGTCAAAGCTCACCTCTGCAAAGCAGGCCTGCAAGGATCATGATAAAAAGCCAAAAGCATCCAACATGCAAAACTGACCAATGAGTCACACCCGCTGTGAACATTCCTTTCAAAGGTGCACACTCTGTATTTACGTAATTATGATTCAGAGCAAATATCTGAATGGCGCTTTACTTGCTGTGGCAAATGCTTAATTGCAACTTGTTTTGTTGGCATTTATTTAAATGTCAGTAAAACAATCTCCCACAGATATTAAATTTTACAATTACTCATTCAAGGAGCCCTCTTTAATCAACTCTTCTCTAGGTATTTCATATCCTTGTCAGACCCATTCATTTTCCCTGTGATGATCAAAGACTTGGTTTTAGGTGATAAATCAGCTATGTTCTCCCAGAGCCCATTTCAAGTCTTAACAGTTTGAAAATGTTAGTCCACATTAATTTGAGTTATCATGCCACAGGGCCCAAGCTCAGTAAACAGTGAAATGGGAAGCATCTGTCAACCCCAATAGCAAAATATGTGAAGCATTCTCAAGCTCCTGGAATTTTTATGACACGTAAAATAAATTGGTGTTTGTAGTCGACTTGACAGCACCTAACAAAGTCATCAGTCCATCCTTCTACCAACACTGCTGAGCACCAATCACAGGTCACATCTGGTGATAGACACAACAGGGACAACACCACGCCTGCCCTAATGGTGTTTACAATCTAAGCATCAGACAAGCGAGAAAGTTAATCAGAGCAGTAAGACATTAACAGTGGTGGAGATAAGTGTCCTTTACACAGGAAGCTCAAATCTTGGAGCTGAGGTGATGTGGAGGTGGGAACAAGTGGGAACAAGTTCCTGACATAAGCTGGATCTCGAACACTGAGTTAGGAGTTGTCACCAATTCATAGCTGACCCTCCAGTGGATTTTCAGAAGCTATAAATCACATGGGATGAGATTGTTCCAGAAACTGTTGTGAGTTCTCAGAACACAACAATGAATCAAACGGACAGGGTCACTGCTTTTCTGGACCCTCATAGCAGGAGAACGGATAGTTAAACAAGAGCAATGAAAGATAATGCTATACACTGTGCACAAACAGAGTAAGGAGAGAAAGAATGGACATGGGCTACTTGACTAAACTTTGAATAGCTTTTGAATAGAAAAGCTTGTCCCACTCAAGGCAAAGAAAGAAGACTTGTGAGGGGCATGAAAAGAGAAGAGAGATAAGCAATGCGGTTTGATTGGTAGACAGGGCCCAGAATTCAAAGGTCGTGTAATCCCAGGCAACATGTTTGGATTTCATTTTAAAGATCATGATATGACTTTAGGAAGAGAAGTGATTTTGTCTGCTGTAGATTTTCTAGTGTCTACTGGCCACTTTGTGGAAAGTGGAAACAACTAGAATCAGAAAGACTAGGCAAACACTGGGATAGTCCTTGTATGGTAAATAATGTTGGACTTTGGTGATGGCTGTTGTGTACCAGAACCAATCCATAGCTGACCCTTAAGGAGGGTGTCAAAGGCATTAAATAAACAGCTGACAATTCAAACCATGTGCCTTCAGGATTGCAGTGCAGCTTTTTACCACTAGGCCACCAGTGCTCCCTGGTAATTCTAAGTCAAAAAGTAAACTAGATGTGAGCAAGAAGAATGCACCAGTGACTGGGGAATGAAGATGAGCAGTCTTCAACCTCAGAAAAACAACGGAGGGTTGCTTTGAATCAGAATCCACGTGATGCAGTGAGTGAGTTTATTAAGGAATCCTAGTGGTACACTGGCTAAGCAATCAGCTGATGATCACAAGTTGTGTGGTTCAAACTCACGTGCCACTATAGGTGAGATAGATGAGGCAGGAAACAGTGTAGTCCTACTGTTAGTCCTACTGTTTTGCAGGGTCATGACCTACAGAGTCAATGTATTTTAACAAGCAGGTTCTCTTTGAAGGAATCTGCTAGCCAAGTCTAACTTATTTCTAAGCTTTGCGTCTGTCATAGTGTCTGGCACTATGAGTGGTCATAAAATAAATCTGACTGAGCCTAAAGCTCAGGCAGAAAGCCCGTCTTAGAGGCCTGAAGAGATGCAAGAATCTTCAACACTAACATCATCATAAGTTGTTGTTACAAACCTTCAAGTGTGAACTGACTCATAGCTGACCCTCCAGCACACTTTGAGAGGCTGTAAATCGCTTCAGAGTATATTGTCTCTTTTTCTCCTATGGAGCAGCTGTTGAGCTCAAGCAGCATGCCTTAGGGTTTGCAGCAGCTTCTTACCACCAGGCCACCAGACATCCCCCAAATAATGAGAGTAAATATCAAATGAGGTAAAAGCCAGGGGCAGACAGCACCCTGAACAATAACAACACAACAGTGACATCAATTGCAGTGAATCTGATTTGTTGCCTCCTTCCCTGCTAGACAGCCTGTCAACTGGCAACAAACATCAACAATGTGTAACACGCAATTACACTAAGTCATGAGAAGAGTCTTATTGAACAAATAAATACGGAGTTTTGTATGGGATGTAATAGGATATTCAGACTTGCACCAACCAAATTCAGCATCCAATTTATTCATTTCACTCTGGTTGTGCAGAATCAGTCAATCACATCAGGACTTCCACAAACTAATTGCTTGGAAAACTTGTTTTGTTTACAGCTCATCTTGCAACCATAATATGATCTTAAGTTATACTAATCAAGAAGCATAAGAAAAGGAACAGGAATCTCTTTATTTTAAATTTTATTCACAATGCCAAAGAGTTCCTTGCATTCTTTTTGTAAAGTCAGAAAAGGAGCACAGGTGACATACAAAATGTACCTAAAAAAATCTGCAGTGAAATATCCTGAACAATGTTACTCATGGTCAATTAATTATTAATCCCAGTAAGAACTAGAGCAGAGCAGATGTGACCAAGCTCGACTCGCATTAAATTGAGCATGATGCATACACATAGTAATATTGTGTTCGCTTGTTAAATGTCATATTACTCAGCATATAATGCCCTGAATTACAAATAAATAAAAACTATATGGAGTTTTAACTTTATCAAGGAGATATTTACAAGGAGTTCTTTTAGGTTTTGTTCATAAATACTTCAGTATGTACTTCTAAAAGTTCACTTGCTCACTCATTGTTTTCAACATGGAACTGACTCATAGCTGGCCCTTCAGTGAGTTTCCAGGGGCAGTAAGTTGCAGTGACGCTTGTTCACCTTTCTCCTGAGGAGCCACTTCAAACAGCACGCAGGCACCGCCTCCAGCTTGACAGCAACACCACTTCTCACAGACTACACCACCTGAGCACCCTTCCTACAAGCAAGGAACTCATTTTTTAAAATAAAACAATACTATCATTGCATCTAAAACAATAGTAATACTTCCTTAATGTCATCAAATGTCCACATGGTAAATTCCACTTGAAATGTCCCTGACATATTTTTCATAGTTTGTTTGAATTAGGATAGTTATAAACCCTTTGTGTTATAATTGGTTGATGCATCATCTATGTCTCTGTCAACCTATAGGTTTAATTTGCATCTCTTTCCAATTTTTTATTATTTAATTATGACTTTAGTGAAATTTTACAGAAAGGCTGAGTTTTCATTCATTCACTGATATTTTCCACCCTCCCCATGCCCCAAATCACTTGTCTTGTTCCAGATTGTTACCATATATAATACCTAATCATCCATCCCTTTCAAATAATCCTAACCATCACACATTCCAGTGCAAAGTTGATTTTATGTCCAATATTTTTCTGTTATCCTTCGGCCTGTGTCTACCTTATTTTTATAACCATGGTCTTACGTAATGATTGTCCTTTTGTGACTGAGATTATATCACTCAGCATAATGTCTTCCCAACTCATCGATGTTGTGTAGTATTTTAAAAGCTCATTGTTTTTCAATGCTCCATAATATTCCATTGTGTGAATTTATCACAGTTTTCTGTCTATGCGTTTGTTGATAGGCACTTGAACTGCTCCCATCTCTTCACTATTGTGAATAATGTTACTGCAAACATGGGTGTGCATACATTGGTTTGTGTCTTATCTCTCAGTTCTTCATAGCGGTTTAAAATGAAAATGGTTGACATTTTACATTCCCACAAGAAGTGTCTGAGAATTCCAATATCTTCAAATCCTCAACAGGTTTTGTTATTTGCTACCCTGTTGAAATTTGCTATGTTTGCTGAGGTGAAATGACTTCTTATAATTGTTTTTATTTGCATCTTTCTAATACCTAGATATTTTGAACATTTCTTCATGTATTTGCTGGCTATCTCACATTCTTCTTTGACAAAGGGTCTACTCATATCTTGTGCCCATTGTGTGACTGGACTGTTTGCCTTTTTCTTGTTGAGATGCTGTAATAATCTATATATTTTAAATATGACTCCATTATCAGATATGTCATGGTCAAGTATTTTTTCCAGGCTATGGACTTTTTACCCTATTAGAGAAGTTTTTCAGTGTGCCTAAGGATTTGTTATTTCACTTTCTCTTCTCCTGGTTGTAGGTTTTTAGTTGGAAGTTTATGCCATAAATTAGAGCTTCTGGAGTTGTTCCTAGGTTTTTCTTTGATTAACTTTTTAGTCTTTGGTTTTACTCCTACATCCCTGATCCATGCTGGTTTCATTTTTGTAGATGGTCTGAGGTGTTGGGTCTTGCTTCAGTTTTCTTCAGATGGTTGTCCAGTTTTGTCAGTTTGTCTAGTTAAAAAGGCTGTCATTTCTTCACTTAACTTACTTTGTCTTCTTGTCAAAGATCACTTGACCATCAGTGGTAGTTGTTATGTGCCAGAGTTTATTACAACTCATAGTAACTCTATGAACAATAACTGAATCCTGCTCTATCTTGAGCCAATCTCATTGTCTCTGACACATCTACCTCCATTGCCACAGTCACTGTGTCAATGCAATCCATCTCTGCTAGGGTCTTCTTCTCTGGTGCTGCCCCTCTACCCTTCCCAGTTTGATGTTCTTCTCCAAGGACTTGTCCCTTCTGGTAACATGCCCAACATATATAAGACTGAGTTTCACAATTCTTGCCTCCAAGGAGCAATCTGGTTTCACCCTCCGCAGGAAATACCTGTTATTCTCTTGGGAGTCCATGCCATATTTAATACTCTTCTCCAGCACCACATCTCAAAGGCACCAATTCTTCTTCTATAATGCTTAGCCATTGTCCAACTCTCAGATGCATAGTAAGTAATTGAGAAGACCATGGCCTGGATACAGCTCACCTTAGTCTCTAGACTGACATTGTTGCTCCTTAGCACTCTGGAGAGGTCCCTGATGGCAGACTTTCTCCAAGCTACTCACCTTTTCATTTTCTGACTCCTGGTGCCAAAATTGTTGATTGTGGACCCGTGTAAAATGAAATTGTTAACATCTCTTTTCCATCTATCATGATGCTGCCAACTGGCCTAATACTAAGAATCTTTGTTTTCTTGGTGTTGAGATGTAATTTATATTGATGACTGCAGTTCTTGACTTTCCACAGAAAACACTTCAAGTTCTCCTCAATTTCAGCAAGCAAGGTTGTGTCATCTGCATAACACAAGTTGTTGATGAATCTTCTGCCAATCCTAAATGCCACATACTTCTTCATAAAGTACAGCCTCCCAAATAGTCTGTTCTGCATATAGATTGAAAAGGTATGGATTAAGGACACATCTTTGATGCACTCCCTTTCTTGATTTTGAACCATGCAGCATTTCCTTGCTGGGTTCTGAGGACTGCTTCCTGGTCTAAGTATAGGTTTCCATGAGCACAATCAAGTGTCTCTGGATTCCCATTCTTCTCAGTGGTAGCCACACAGTCAAATGCCTTTGCATAATCAATAAAACACAAATAGACATTCTGATGTTCTCTGAGCATAGGTAGATGGGTTGATATCTGGGTTTTCAATTCTATTCTATTGATTGATCTGTGTCTATCACCGTACCAGTACCATGTTATCTTGATTACTACAGCTGTGCAGTAGGCTTTAAAATCAAGGAATGTGGTACATCTCAGCTTGTTTTTCTTTTTTCAGTAGTGTCTTGCTTATTCAGGGTCTCTTTCTTTCCCTGAGGAAATTGGACATTTCCTTTTCCATCTTTTTAAAGAATAGCATCATTCCAGTATCTATATTGAGATTACATTGAACTTGTAGATTGTTTTTGGCAGAACTGTCATTTTAGTGATATTGAATCTTCTTATCCAGGAGCATGGTATGTGCTTCCATTTCTCTAGGTCTCTGTTTCTTATAGTAGTGTTTTGTAGTTTTCTTTGTATAAGTATTTTGTGTTTCTAGTTAAATTTCTTCCTAATTATTTCATATTGTGATTAGCTGTCTTAATTAGTATTATTTTCCTTATTTCCTTGTCTGTGTTTTCTTTGCTACTATAGAGAAATCTGACTGATTTTTGTAAGTTGATCTTGTATCCTGCTACTTTGCTGAATTGGTAGACTCCGTCCAGCAGTTTACTAGCAGATTCTTTAGGGTTCTCAAGTTTGCACTCATATAATCTGCATATAGAGATAGTTTTACCTCCACTTTGTTAACCTAAATGCCTCTTTTTTTTCCTTCCCTTGTCTTATAGTTCTTAATGATTTTCAATACAGTATTAAATAGAAATGGTGTTAGTGGGCATACTTACCTCATCCCTGTTCTTAATGGCAGTGCCTTTAATCTTTCTGCAACGTTGGCTGTTAGTTTAGAGTATATGCCCTTAATTATGCTGAGGAAATTTCCCTCTATTCCTATTTTGCTGAGTGTGTTTATCAGCAAAGTGTGTTAGATTTTGTCAAAAGCTTTTTCTGTGTCAATTGAGATAATCATATGTTTCTTATCTTTCCTTTTGATGATGTTATGAATTACCTTTATTGTTTGTCTCATGTTGAATTATCCTTGCATGCCTGTTATGAATCTCACCTGTCCTGATGTATTAGTCTTTATGTTGTTGGATTTTATTGGCTATAATTTTGTTAAGGATTTTTGCATCTATTCATGATTTGCATCTATTCATGAGAGATATTGGTCTAAAGTTTTCTATTTTGGTGATGTCTTTACATGACTTTGACTATGATATGTCTCAGTGTTTTTCTTTGGGGGGCCTATGCTATTTGGGGTTCACTCAGCTTCTTGGGTGTATATTATCTGATATTTCACAATTCCTGGAAATTTTTCTTCTAGTAAGTCTTCCATGATTTTTCCAGTGCCTTTTTTTTCCTCCTTCTGGTTCTAGAAGTCCAATTACTTTTATGTTGTTCCTCTTAATGTTGTCTTACATTACTTTTAGGCTTTCTTCATTTTTCTTCCTTTTTGTTTCTGCTTTTTTTCCTCTATGGCTAATCAGTACTAAGCTCTCTATTTCTTGTTTCTCTAATTCTCTTCAATCCTGTTCATCTGTCCCTCCAACATGTTGACAGCTTCTGAAATGTTGGTCTTAATGTGCTCTGATGCCTAGTGGCAAGAAGCTACACTGCAATCCCAGAGGTGTGCAGTTTGAATCTACCAGATGCTCTGCTGAAGAAGAAGGAACAATCTCCTCCTATACCAGTCAAATCCGATTTGACAGTACACACACAAAAAATAATAACATTTTTTTAAAAAGAGAGAAATGTTGGTCTTATTATTCTGATTTGCTGTTTCTTCTTTTTCTAAAATTTCTAGAGCTTCATTTGTTTTTTATTTTGGAGTTTTTTTAGTGTTTCATTTGTTTTATATGCTTTGTCTTATAGGGCTTTTTAAAGTTCCTTTAGAGTTTTATATGTATCTTCCATTTTTTTCTTTCATCTACGTTAAATACTTGATGCTTGTTCTTTCTAATCTCACGGCAGGAAGTTCCATCAATCTTTCCTCCTCCAGGGTCTCCACTGACCCTCTGTCTCAATCACGTTTAGGGGGTGACTTCTTGCTCTGAGTTTTTGTTGAACTTTAAGTTGTCTTCTTCTTATATGACATTGTTATGCTCTAATTCAGAAGGCAAGGAGCATAGATGTCCTGCCAGGCTGGGTCCTAGTGGTTCAACATCCATTCATTCTCCTCACTGCCAAAGTTGAAGGTTACAAGTACCTGGAGTAGAGGGTGGGGGTGGAGGTGGGACTTCTCAGCTCTCTGATCCCTGCTAGTCAGCAGTCACAGGGCAGACTTCCAGCCCACTCCAAGTTGCTGCTGGAGTCTTAGGAAACAAGTATCTGCCCAGAGGCAAGTGTGAGTACAACCTTCCACAAACTGCTCACTGAGCTTCTCCAGGCTTATCCCCACTGCTGAAATGGTGCTAGGCCTGAGCTAGGGTAGCTTCCCATCATCTGTTCCAGTCTCTTTTTTTACTGGATCTAAACAGTGGGTCAGTAACTCTGCTAGAAACTTTATGAATATTGCCCTGTTTCTTCATGACCAAAAATCTCCGGCAGTAGGTTTATGATTACTATTTTACAGAAAAGAGATCGAAGGTCGTGAAAAATTGTTCCACTTGCATTTGAAGAGGCAAAGTCAAGTTTCTGTATCCAGAGCTACTTGACCTCAAAACTGATGTTCTTTGTGCTACTTTAATACTGTCTTCCAGGTCGATATGTACTTGTGCCTCACAATCACAAGCTATACTTCGACATCATTTTGAAATGTTATCCAACTAAATTTGAGCCCAATGTTGCAGAACCTGGTTTTCTCTGGGAGCCATAAATTTTGTGACCCCTTGAAAATGTCTACATTTTCAGGACCACTAAGATTTCCACAAAAGCAATTGGAATTACTTAAGCAGAATCTGAAGAAACCTTCTCATCCTCCAACTGCTAGTACTCAGCATCTAGCCTTTTTGATTAAAAAAAAAAACACCAAAAACTTCCTATTAGGTTGATTCCCACTGCTGGTGACCTCCATTGAATTTCTAAAGATGTAAATCTTTACAGACTCTACTTGAGAGATTGCCCCAAATAACAGCTGGTGGGTTTAAATAACCAATGACTCAGAACGCCTTCCCAGGATAAGAAGGAACTGAAGAGGGAGTTGTGAGCGCCC
This sequence comes from Elephantulus edwardii, assembly GCF_000299155.1. Lineage (NCBI taxonomy): Eukaryota > Metazoa > Chordata > Mammalia > Macroscelidea > Macroscelididae > Elephantulus > Elephantulus edwardii. The sequence continues at coordinate 3,259,282 of NW_006399995.1, forward strand.
AGGTGGTGTCACAGGGATAGAAAACGCCATCTTTAATATTTGCCTTGCTGTCCTCAAGGTCTGAAGTTTTTGTAAGGAATTAACTAGGATCCGAGGAAAGGAAAGCTTTTGCTTAATGCTGTGCAGATATAACATTGAAAACAGCTTTAGATCGGAACTTCAGGTTCCAACAAAAGCTTTTTATACTAGTTTCCACAACCTCCCTACCTGGATTTAATGCTGCCAACCCAATGTGGGGCACCAGCTCAAAGCTCAAATCTACCAGCTGTTGGTTCTGCATGAAAAAGATGGGAAATCTCCTCTCATGTGACTTAAAGCCTTTAAAAACGTACTGGAGGATCAGCTATAACTTGATTCTGACTTGATGACACATAACACCACCAACCCCATCTAACAATCTGTCAGGTAAACAAGTAGATCAGTGGCATCCCAGAGAGAGAGGCTGGCATTGATAAGAGGCTTAAAATTAGTGTGAAGAGCACATTAACAAGAAGGAGACCTTGGTGGAGACTAGAAAATGGTTAGATTCTCTGCTAAAATCATTTTTGTGTTATAGCTCTATACACTAAATGAGGCATACCCCTTTGGAGGATGAGAATCATAGAATAAAAGAGACCAAAAAAGCATTAAACAGATTTAAAAAGACAACTCCAATAAAAATATTTTTTAAAAAATCCATGAACACAAAACAACTATAGATATGATCTCACCCAGTCAGAATAGCAAAATTTTACAGAACAGCAAGCAACAAATGCTGGTGAGGTTGTGAAGAAACTGGAACCCTTATTCACTGTTGGTGGAAGTGTAAAATGGTGCAACCACTGCGGAAGGTGGTGTGGCACTTTCTCAAAAAGTTGCAAATAGTGATACCATTTGACCCAGCAATTCCACTACTGGGAATATACCCCAAAGAGACCATAACTGCCACCCAAGCAGATATACGCACACCCATGTTCATTGCCGCTTTGTTCACAATTGCAAGGAATTGGAAACAACCTAAGTGCCCATCAACAAATGAATGGATAGAGAAGCTGTGGTATATTCACAC
>NW_006399995.1:3267464-3268163 GCF_000299155.1 Elephantulus edwardii
GTTATTCAAAATGGGTGACCCTGGAGGACATTATACTGAGTGAAATATTTCAGTCACAAAAGACAAACACTGCATGGTGCCACTGTTGTAGAATGGGACTGACATCAGGGTTGAGGTAAGACTGAGAAAAATTGGATAAATTATGTATACTGCATTGAAACAGATGAGGGAGAGAACAACTGAAAAGCGATATATGATAGGGTAATATGGTTATCACAAGAATCCAGAATTAAGGTTGCATGGTGGAGTGTACTCAGGGTGGTGGGGGAGTGCGAAGGGATTGTATATCAATGAAAAAATTTTTCTTTTACTTTTCAAAGAGTGGAGCGAACTAGGGGGAGGGGTGGGCAGGGAGAAAAGTGCAAGAGTGAATGAGTAGAAATTCAAAATCTCTGTAAATATTCTTTAAAATTAATAAAATAAAAATTTTTAAATGAAATAATAGTTGCCAGTAAAAAAAAAAAAGAGAAATGTTTTCAAAACTCATTTTCAATAAAGTTATTTTATTAATGCTTAAAAGAAAGGAGTAGGCAAATAAACAACTGGAAAATATTTTTTAAAGAAGATAAAAAGGAAACAACACTATTATTATTAGGTCATATAATTGTTGTTGTTGTTATGTGCCATCGAGTCGTTTCCGACTCATAGCGACCCTATGCACAACAGCCCTAAACCCTGCTCTGTCCTGCGCCAAACGCA
>NW_006399995.1:3269640-3275614 GCF_000299155.1 Elephantulus edwardii
GACATTATGCTGAGTGAAGTATCTCAGTCACAAAAGGACAAATACTGCATGGTGCCACTGTTGTAAAACAGGACTGACCTAGGGATTGGGGGGAGACTGAGAAAGATGGGATAAATAATGTAGACTGCCTTGAAACAGATGAGAGAGAAAACTGTTTAAAAGGAATATGTGATTAAGTATTTTTGTCATGACAGGAATCCAGAACAAAGGCTGCATAGTGGAATGGACCTGGAGGAAGGGATTATAAAATAATGAAAGAATTTTTCTTTTACTTTTCCAAGAAGGTAGTGCACTAGGGGGGATGGTTGGAGGGGAGAAAAGTGCAACAATGAATGAATGGAAATCCAAAGTGTCTATATTTTATTATAATTTATTGTAATTAAGTTCCATTGAAAGTAATAATAAATTTTAAAAAGAAAAAATATTTAAAGCCAAAAAGAATAATAATCCATGAGCAGTTCCTCAAGAGAAAGACATGAACTCTTCTTCCATTAAGATTTACGGCCTCAGAACCCTGCCAGAGAATCGCAATGAGTTAGAATCACCCTGATGGCAGAGAGAAAGAAAGCAAACGAGTAAAAATAGCAGTAAGAATGGGATTCAAGTGGATGCTTGCTAATATCTATTTACAGTTAAGCTGTAAACTCAGCATAGTTCTATTTGGCAAGTATTTGCAATAGCAATGGCAAGCTACTTGCAAACAGAAATCAATGAGCTGGTCATATAGCTTATTAATTGCCTGATGTGTGCATCCCTCGTCAATCTGTCCCCGCTGCCTCTGCCTCTATGTGGAGGTACTGTGCTAAGTACTGAACAGAGAAGATACCAAGCAAGTGTAAAGCCTCCCTCTTTTATCCCCCCTCCCATGATTATGGGTTTATTAGGGAACTGATTCATAGCTGATCCTCCAGTTTATTTTCAGAGCAGTGAATCATACAGGAAGATATTGTCCATCCTTTCCCCACAAAGCAACTGGTGAATTCTAATGGAAAATCTATTCTACCCTTCAAACAAATCAGAAAATTCCTTTGCCTCTATTTTCGAAATATTTCCAGATTCTAGTGACTTTATGCCACCTTCACCACTACTACCACTAATCATCTATTATTTTTTCTTTTCTGAGTTATTGCAATAGCTTCCATTGTCTTTCTGACCTCTTCTTAAACTCTCTTCCATATTCTTTTCAAGGGAACTTCTGGTGTAGTGCATAGGAACTTGTGCTTCCAACCCAAAGGCATGTGGTTCAAATCTATTAGTTGTTCTTTGGGAGAAAGATGGGAAATCTCCTCCTATGCAATTTGCAGCCTCTAAAAATCCTTTGCAGTGATCAGCTTGTGGGTCAATTCCAACTCCATGGCATAGATTTTAGGAGTTTTTTAAATACTCATTTCATACTAACAATCCTTCCTGTTTCCTTCTCCTAAAGCCTTCAGACCTTGACCTCATCTTAGTATCTACAATAACTGAACCCTCCCTCTAGGATGTTCTGGCTTCAGGGACCCTCAAAGCTCACCTCTCTTTCACATTTGTCTCAAATGTCATGTTTCTAATAAAGCTTACCTTGATCATCTCTTTTAAATTGCAATTACACCTGTATCTCTACTCCTCATACTTCCTTTTGGCCTCTATTTTAATAACATTTACCACCTTCTTTTAAAAAGTACATCATTTACTGCATCAACTATATGTATATACAATTTTTTTATCCTTAATATCTGCTGAAAATGTATAATATATCAATTTCCAGAAGGAATTCTTCCCACATCTGTTTTCCATATACTTTTCTTAATGTCTGAAACAACGTTTGGCACCTATTAGATGTTCAATAAACATCTGTTGAATTCAATTACATTTTAGTACTTCGAGGAACTGAACTGTTGAGAATAGAGCCCAAAATAGGTCTCTGAGACACAAAAGTTTAGAGTGTGAAAAACTATGTGAAGGGAGATGTCAATCATTTATTCAATAAACTGCTTTTCGGGCACTCACTGTGCTAGACACCTCTGAAAAAGAAATAATCATGACAGGTTCCAATGAGGCTGTCACCTGAGCATGTCCCCCTTGTACGGTGATAAAATTTGCTGATAACACCCTGCTGTCCATGGCTGCAAATAAGAAAAAAATTTCTTACGGCAAAGCCAATGGTCCAGAAGTTTACCTACTTCTCTTCCTTAATTGCTCATTTCACAGCTATTGGCATTAAATATTACCTACAAGGTAGAACAATCCTCCTAGCTTGTGCCATCATAACCAAATCTCAGAGATTAGCTATAACATTGTCTTTGTAGATAAATGCCAAGGATTCTGTTTCAAAAGCTGGCCATAGTACAACTGGGAAGATAGAGGCCTGAATACAGAGTCTTCAACCATATTAACCCAAATCCAATGAACTCTGAGTGACCTAACCTTAGAGGAATGATAGCTGAGACCAATGGATAAGTACCTGACCCTGATGTCCACTCGAGAGGAGAGACTAGTACATGACTGTAAGTTGAAATCACAAAATCTGAAACAGAGATCAGAAGCACTATTCCAGGAAATAACTTGAACTGACATGACTTCATCAAGTTATTTCATTTCTGGCCTCCCTTGCATCTAGATGGTTTGGTTGACAAATTCTGGCCAATTGAATGGAGTACAAGTATTAGACACCATTTCTTGACTTGGATCCTAAAGCATTTCATTCAATCCTTCACTTAATCCTTCATTCTCTGTTAGTCAACAGGATCTCACGGAGAATCATGAGGAAGTCGTAAAAGTTAGAGAGATTCACGAGATGAGAGGAAACTGGGTCCTTAAGTCACTGTTGTTATTGCTGTTGTTGTTGTTGTTTACTCTTGAGTCAAACCCAACCCATAGCTGACGCTCAAGAGGGTTTTCAGAGGCAATAAATTTGCTGGTAGCAGATTGCCCGTCCTTCTTCCACAGTGGAGCTGGTGGATTTAAACCATAAGCCTTTGGGATTGCAGCACAGCTTCTTATCACTAGGCCACACTTGGTTCAAAACTATTAAAGAGAAAAGACCCCATCAACACGCATATGCATTGGACTGTCATAAGCATGGACTGACTGTTAGGAGTATATCATCAGTTCAGAAGAACTTCATATGAGTTTATCTTCATTCAATTCCTTGGTTTAAGTCTCCCAGGTGAACAGAACCATATAGCGCTGGTACCAGTTGATGCCAACTTATGGAAACCCTATGTGTGACAAAGTGTAACGGTGCTCTAGAGATTTTCCATGGCTGTGACCTTTCAGAATTTTCAGATTTTTGTTCAGAGGCTTCTCTGGGTGGGTTGAAAGCTCCAACCTTTTCATTGTCAGTCATGTTTATGATTCTCTGCACCACCCAGGGTCTCCAGAGCCATGATTGTTGTTGTTGTTATGTGCCAGTCGAGTCACTTGTGACTCATAGCAACCCTTGTACAACAGCTCTAAACTCTGCTCTGTCCTGTGCCAATCTCATTGCCTCCGACACACTCAACCCGATTGCCCCAGTCACCGATTCAATCCATCTCCCAAAGGGCCTTCCCCTCCTGAGCCTGTCCTTCACCCTCCCAAGCATGATGTCCCTCCAAGGACCAGTCTCTCCTTACAACATGACCAAAGTATGTCAGATGAAGCCTCAGAATCCTTGCCTCCAAGGAGCAGCCCGGATGATTAAGGTAAGAAAAATACCATCCGCGTCTACAGGTCCCAGTAACCTGAAAGAGGGGAAAGCAATCAGAGAAAGAGGGCGCAGAGCAGCTCATAAACCAGCACTGCTAGAGAAGAGGAATGACAACTTGAATATTTTAATGAGATAAAAGCCAGCAAGCAACCCCAAAGAAATTTAGTCTCAAAAGAAAGAAAAAAAAATCCAAAACTGAGATGAAGAGTTAGAGATTCTTTTTTTTTTTAATTTACAAATTTCACAGAAGGATCAAAGGGGTAGCTAACCTCAGTTGAGGATTAAATACGGACTTGTAACAGTAAGCAAAAAAGATACTTCAGCATAAAAAGCATAAACACAAAGAGATGGAAATCATGAGGGAAATGCTTAAAAGGGCTCAGAGGACAGATGCAAAGACCTAACATGCAAAGAATAGGAGTCTCAAGAGAGGGAATAGGAACAGATGTAAGACTGCATTAATTAAGAAAATAATGGAAGAAAGTTTCCCTGGTCTGAAGAAAGACTCAAATTTGCAAATTTAAAGTACCCAGCAAGTTCCAGAGAGAATTGAAGAACACACACACACACACACACACACACACACACACAGTTTGGCAGAGTGCCCAAATTCAAGCATTAAAAAAAAATCAGACGCTTTCAGGCATAAAAAAAAAGAAAAAGAAAAAGAAAACCAACAAAAAAAAACATGTTAAGTACAAAGGAGATGGCCAGCACTGTAATTGGAGTGACACACTAGACAGAAGATGACAGAAAAATTATACCCACACAACACTGAAGAAAGAGAACTGTGATCCAAATCCTACCTCTGCTGACAGATCCACGGTTCACCGCCAAGAAGGAATGAAATGTCTGCAAACGGGTGAGGTAAGGAGTCCTAGTAGAGCAGTGGCTAAGCACTCAACTCTCGCCCAAAAGATCTGAGGTTCACATCCATCAAAGGCTTGCTGCAAGGAAAGGTCTGGCAAATATGCTCCCATAAAGATCTTAGCTTGGAGTGAAGGGAAAGTCAACATACAATAAGGGGATAATCAGCACAGTAGCACTAAGGAAAGAGAAGACACGGACAATGCACAAAAGATACAGTGGAGGATGAGCAGAGATTACAAGCTAGGAAACCCTATGGTGTAATTCTAAATCAGTTATACAATGTAACTATGACTAGTCTACATAGTTCATCTAAGAAAATTCTTGAAGAATGACTTTAAGCCATTGAAACAGACACAAGAAGGTAAGTGAGTGAGTTTCCACGTTGTTATTGTTTGTGCCATTGAGTCAGAATTTACTCATAGCTGAGCCTTCAGGGGGTTTACAGAGGCAGTAAATCACTCGGAAGGAACTTGCCTATCTCAAGCAGCTGGTGGATTCTACACACATGTGCATATGTATGAACGTGTGTGTACGTTTGTGCATGATTTTTCTGCTTAAACATGCATATCTTCAAATCAAAACGTAAAATAGTAGTATGAATTGGAATTTGTATTAAAAGTACTAAATGATTATTCAAACAGAAAAAGCATTGTGTAAGTTTCTAAAAGCAGAAAACTATCTTTCAAAATCAGAAGGGACTAGAGAGCAATTAAGAGGGAAGTAAAAGTTTTCTTAAGGTTTCATCTGGGATTGGAGTAGGGAAATGAAAATATTTATAAGTTGAAAGAGAAAATAAAAAAAACAAAGCACTTTGTTGGGAAAATACAGTTGGTATCTTCTTTTAATAATAGCAGAATATAATGCTTCACTAGGAGTGGCCAGAATAGGAGAACAGGTACCAATAGAAGGGGTAACATGAAATAACCTTTTTATTTCTTTGAAAATGAAAAATAGTATTTTGTCAACTCATCTAAAATAAGTAAGTGGGAAAAATTGTATTCATGAGGTAAAACGGGATAAAAAGCCGAAGATATCAAATATTAAATTAAATATTAACAGAGTAAGTCTATCTTTTCAAAGACAGATTGTCAGACTGAACTTTAAAACTTAGATAAATGCTCAAAACAACTATGAGATATCATCTCACCCCAGTCAGAATTGCAAAATTTAACAGAACAGCAATCAACAAATGCTGGTGAGGTTGTGGAGAAACTGGAACCCTTACTCACTGTTGGTGGAAGTGTAAAATGGTGCAACCACTGTGGAAAGTGGTATGGCGCTTTCTCAAAAAGTTGCAAATGGAGATACCATTTGACCCAGCAATTCCACTACTGGGAATATACCCCAAAGAAACCATAACTGCCACCCAAGCAGATATATGCACACCCATGTTTATTGCGGCTTTGTTCACAATAGCAAGGAGTTGGAAACAAC
>NW_006399995.1:3278373-3304985 GCF_000299155.1 Elephantulus edwardii
TTTACACTCTTCCTGAATGATATCTTTGACATCCTCCCACAACTCCTCTGGTCTTCGCTCATTAGTGTTCAAGGCCTCAAACCTGTTCCTGAGATGATTCTGAAATTCAGGTGGTATGAAATCAAAGTCAGATTTTTGATCCTGTGGATTTGGTCTAATTTTCCTCAGCTTCAGCTTGAACTTGCATATGAGTAATTGTAAAATTCTTTCCTTAGCATACAATCCCTCCGCCCCCATATACTCCACTATGCAGCCGTCATTCCGGACTCTTGTCATGACCATAATACCATATCATATAATGCTTTTAAACTGTTCTCTCACTCATCTGTTTCAAAGCAGTCTAAATAATTTATCCAATTTTTCTCAGTCTCACCCCAACCCTGATGTCAGTCCTATTCTACAACAGTGGCAGTATTTTTTCAGCCACTTCATGCTTTTTTTTCTGTCACCTCATACTTTACCTCATGATGTCCTTCTTCAGAAACTGGTCTCTCCTGATAACATACCCAAGTTGTATGCAAGTGAACCTTTCAAGTACAATTGATCTTAGGAGATATTTTTGAATATAAAGTTTAGTTATAAAAATCTCAATCTTGATCAGCTTGTCTTAAAAGTTGATCTTCATGCAAATTTTGTATGCAAATCAATACAAAAAAATTTTTTTAAGTTGATCTTCTCATCACATTGCGCTGCCCACTTGGGACAAATAAAGCCATTCAGATCATGGGGCCCACCAAGATAAAGGCAGCCTAAAAGATCTTTGGAATGTTGTCTGAGGAAATTTTCAGTCACTGTCAATTCAACATGACTCCAAACTGATCTTTCTAACACGGATCTTCATTGTGACTGTCTGGTTCATAAGGAGAAAGATTCTGACCCTTGTGTGAGAGTCCCCACACTGAATGCTTTATACCAACAGTGTAGCAAAGCATGGATATCCTGAAGGGAGATTATTCTGGGTATTTTTCTTCCCTCAGAAGACACGTCTATTTCCTAAGATTCAATATTTGTGACTGTGACCTTGTTTAAAAATAGGCTCTTTAAAATGTTACTAGCTAATGTGAGTTCATACCAGAGTAGGGTAAACCCTGAGCCAATATGCCTAGTGTTAGAAAAAGAGGAGATGTGGAGATAGACACAGAAGGAGGATGGCTATATAGTGATGAGGCAATGACTTGGGGGGTCATCCCAAACCAAGAAACAACAATAATTGTCAGACGCTGTCGAGAAACAAGGAAAAATTCTGCCTCTGGAGCCTCCAGAGCGTTTGCCATTGCCAGCATCTTGGTTTCAAACTTCTAGGCTGTCTTTCCATGAGGTAATATGTTCCTTAAGCTACCCAGTTTGTGGTCCTTTGTTACAAAAGCACTAGGAAACCAGTAGAGACCTAGAGTGACTCTTAGGTCTTCCTGGGTGGTCCTCACCTAGATTCAATCCTGGACCTAAGCAAGCATATATCTCTCTTCTGCTCCATCAACAAATATTTCCTGAGCATGCAATGTGGCAGCACTGCTTGTTCTGGGCAACTTTTTCAGGTCATGTTTATCCAAGATGTCCTTTAGGTTTGGTGAAGGAGCCAAAGTTATAGGACTCATGTTTGACTTCAAAGTGTTTTAAGTCCAGGGACTGTCACACAGCAGTCCCTAGGGAGAGTTGATCTGGGGTGTTGTTTGCATCACGCAAAACTGGGAAATAAGTGCAATCTAGTGAGTTTTTTAATGGAGCTAAATATATTCCATTTACATTGCCTTAAACTAGATAATACATACTTCCTCTTTTCAATTTTATTTTATAAAATGATAGTATTTGGTAGAGTTGGCTTACTTTTGTTGCTTTCTAAGAGATTCCTTGAAAAGTAAAACAATAAGTGTCCTTGCAACGTTAATCAAGTTGTCATTGAGTCGACCCTGACCCCATGTAAGACACAGGAGAGCCGTGCTTCACAAGGATTTTCATTGTATTGATTTTTTTTTCCCCAAAGGAGGTCACCAGACCTTTCTTCCAAAGCACCTCTGAGAGAGAGAGAGACTTGAACATGAAAGATTAGATAATCTTTCAGTTAGCAGCCAAATTAATTATCTACTTACATCACCCAAGGAATCCTGGCAACTTCCTGTTGTTACTATTAGGTGTGATTGCATTGACTCCAACTTATAATGACTCTTTGCTTGATCCTGTACCATCCTCACAGTTTCCATGATACTCAGTCAAGCCCATTGTTAAATTTAATGTATCAAATCATTTTTTATGAAGTTCTTCCTCGCCTTAAGAAAAAGGGGGGAAAGTTCAAATTCATTCCATCAAGTCAAAACCAACTCATAACTGTAAATCACACAGCAAGAAATTGCTCACCTTTCTCTTGTAGAACAAATAGTGGATTTGAGTCATTTGTCCGTGAATTGGCAGGGCAACACCTTACCCACTACACCTCCTTCTTCTCTAAGCAAACCAATAGATTTGTGATGTTATCACTCCCTGGAACTCAATTACACACATTTTTGTTCTTATCAGTTCTTGCCTGTTCCTCTTAGGAATTTGCATGCTAAAAAGAAAGAAAGACATAGTCCAATGGTCTAAATTCACTTCTCTCTGCAAACATACCTTGTCTCATACAAAAGAGCTGGGAGGATGGAAGCTCCGTTCTTCAGAGACCTGAAGCTGACAGATCGTGCTGCCTTGCAAAGTACTTGTGAACTTGGTGATATCTAATCTTTAAAAACACCGGTAGAGTTTGTCCTCACCTTGCCAACTTACATAACAACCTTGAATACTTTGCCCCCTACCCCAACACATATTTTGATGAGGAAACCCTCATAATTCAATGTCATCCTAAAAGAAAAATTATCAGGTGCACGTAAAGTAATTGTCACAAATATGACAAAATTGCCCTGAATCTGTCTTCAAAATTCAAAAGAAAAAGGAATGGAAATTAGAGGTTATAATTTTACCTGTATCAAACCAAAGATAGACAAGTATCATATTCATTGACATCATGTTTTCCATCTCCTCAAATTTAAAAACCTCTTGTTATATTCTTCATAATTTCATTTACTCTTTCATTAAAGTCTTGGGGAGTTACATTCAACCTCAGTTAAGTTTGGCAGTTTGGTCGATCTGATCTGGGCTAGAGGGTGCAAGGAGCCCCGGGAGCACCGTAGATTAAATGTTAGGCTGTTAACTGAAAGAGAGACAGCTTGACCCCTTCAATGCCATAAGAAAAAAAGATAAGGCAATATCCTACTATGAGCACTTGTTATTATGCACCATTGAGTCAGAACTGACTCATAGCTGACCCTCCAGAGGGTTTTAGAGATAGTTAATTGCAAGAAGGAGATTGCCCATTTTTCTCCTATGGAGCAGTTGGTAGATTCAAACTGCCTGCCTTTGAGTTGACAGTTCAACTCTTTACCAGTTACCGTCCTCAGAAATCAAATCCAACAATGAGTCGAATAGACTCAATGACAGTGGTGTTTGGTTTAGTTATGATGCAAACGGTTGGCATGATCAGCTACTAACAAAAGGTAGATAGTTTGGATCCACCTAAAAGTGTCTCAGAAGAAACGCCTAGTACACTATTTCCTAAGTATCGGTTATTAAAATCCCATAGAGCACATTCTGCTCTCACACACGTGGAGTTGCCATGAATCAGTGTTGCACCACATCAACAGGTTCGCTAACACCGTAATTTCATTTCTTTCTACCATAAGAGGCTGCATGGGGGAAGACAAAAATAGGTCTTTCTAACAGTACGAACCTTACTTTGAACCTTGATTGAAATAGGCTTGTTAGCTATGATAACTTCAGCAAACCTCAGCCTTAGGACTTAGAAAATAATTCTTACAAAGGCAATGACACAGAGTTGCAATGTATCTGGTATAAAACTCAAAAACACTCCCACTACCAGCCATGCTAAGGCTCCTGGAGGTGCAGTGGTTAAGCTCTCAACTGCTAACCAAAAGGTGGGCAGTTCAAACCCTACAGCTCCTCCTCTGGATTAAAATAGGTAAATAAATAAATAAATAAATTCACTGGATCCGATAAAGATTACAGTTGGAAGAGTAGAACTTTATAAATGTAAGGTATTTGTGGCTTACCAACAGTTTTGGATCGCTTGCTAATAAACAGAATTGGATCTTTTTTTGGTGGGAACATGCAAATAATATCACTAATATGGAGATTGGTTAGTTTTATCATTCCATAAAGCTTAAATAGAACAGGTTCAGAGGCATAACACAGGCATGTCACTGTTGTTGTTGTTAAGTGCCGTCAAGTCATAGGCAACTTATAGCAACCCTGTGAACGATGTCCTCGACATTTGTGTGACTTTGATCCTTTCTCTAGGTTCGTAGAGTTTCCCGAGGCAAGCTGTTTATGGAAGTGGGTGCCACTCCTGCTTCCAAGCTTGTTGTAACCAGGGAGCACCACCAAACACAGTCCACCATGGGTAACCATTATCACTTTTGACTTGTCAGTGTCACAGTGTTCAACTTCATAGTGACCACAAGTTACCTCTCTACGGCAAGTGGACACACCAGGGCTATATAACCTAGAAGAATGTTTCACCAAAAACAAAGATAGGCTTTAGGGCCATGGATTAGAGTCACCTGCCTTTGGCTTGGTAGCATCATTTTTGGTCCACTAGGCCAACTGGTTTCTCTCTATATTATTAAGTGCCATCGAGTCGTAGGCAACTCATGTCACTATCACCAAGAAAAAAGACGCTGAAAATACCCCACATCTATTGGGCCAATGACTGCATAACATGGAACTAGACCAAGATCGAGATATGGTAACTCAGACATCAGCAACAGTAACACCAACCAGGGCAATATCACTGGCAAAGGTGCTGAACCAGACACCAATACGAGACAGAGCTGACTCAGTGTCTTGGCCTAGGCTTCCCAGTGAAATAGGGATAATGAGTGACCGACAGAGCCAAAAGAACCTTTCTTGCTTGAATGCCAGGCGGAGCTTAGAGTCAGTCACAAGGTCCAAAGTCAGAGGGAAAAGAAGCTGACTTCAAAAACTGTCCTGGCTGAAGAATTGTATCCTGAGTGCTTCCAACTTGAATTGTAACCTGTTACTTCCCTAGCAAACCCTATAAATGTGGTGAGGGGTGGGTGGCACAGGGGTAGAGATTACAGCATAGGAAACCTGATGGGGCAGTTCTACCCTATTCTGTAGGGTCACTAATGTTGCTGTTGTTATGTACCATTCAGTCAATACCAATGCACAGCTGACCTTCTGGTGGGCTTTTTTTGTTTATTTTTTTAAGAAACCATCACCTTTATTTTAGAAACTTTGCTACTACCCAAATACTTACACTTATAATCAATTGCTAGGTTATGTAAAGAGCGTAAAAATCATCATTAGATAGTTTTTCAACTCAATTATGAAAGATACCTTCAATTGAAACTTTTAATTCCTCCCAAAAGACAATCGAGGTTCCTCATCACTCCTTAATCTAAGCCCTTTCGAGTTGACATATCAATAAGTAAGACATGCAGGCAATGAGCTTCTCATGAGCCCTCTGGCTGGTTTTCAGAGACAATAAATCACATGGGAGTAAATCACCCATCTTTCTCGCATGGAGGAGCTTGTAGATTCAAACTTTGTGCACTTGGGTTGGCAACACAACTTCTTACTACTAAGCCACCAGGGGGTCAACTTGACAGCACACCACAGCAAAAACAGCTGATTGTTCAAATTGGATCCCAATAGATGGAGTGGGAGAAAAATGGTGAGGAGAACCTTAACTTCCTGAAATAAAACAAAGTAAAAACAAAGAAGGCTGTTGTCCTAAGATACTCTTGAAATCTTGACCCAAAACTAATCCTTGAAATTACCTTGCCAGCTAACTAGGCTCAATAACAACAACAAAAATACCATTCTTAATACTGCACTCCACTATAAAATAGCCCATTTAAGTCTTAAAATAAAGAGAACATACAAGAAATCAGAGCAATTAGACTGATGAACACAGAACAACCAGAATAAAAATAATTAAATGTTCATACGTTGAGAAGAATGTAACCAATATCACTAAACAGTGTATGTAGAAATTGTTGAGTAGAAACCTCAACCACTCTGTAGATCATCACTAACATTACAATAAAATGTTATTTTAAAAACAAACAAACAAAAATCTTCTATGTTCATAGCAGCATACGTTATTCACCATAACAAAAACATGAAAACAGCCAAGATGTCCAGACACAATTGAATGGACTGAGAAATTATGGTACATTCACACAATGGAATACAACAGAGCATGCAAGAGCAATGATTTTGTAAATTATTACCTAACTTAGGAGGGATTGAAGAGCATTATGCTGAGTGAACTAACTCTGTCCCATAAGGACAAATACTGTATAAAGTCATTATTGTAAAATGAGTATGAGGTTCCATGGGGTGTGGTAAGGGGTAAGGACGTACGGGAAGAGGGGGTTAATCATAGGGTCATACAATTTGGTAGATGGGGGTGAAGGAAATGGAAAATATCTAGTGAGAAAGACAATGTATTCAAACTTTGTAAATAAACTAGTTTAAAATAAAAAATTTTTTTAAACCTTCTAGGTCTTTTTTAAAAAAAATAATAGTTAGGCATCAGATTTTAAATTCCAGTGAAATAGGATACTTTTTCTCTGGTTTTACTATATGTTGTTGTTGTTATTGAGTGTTGTCTGGTCAAAACCAACCCATAGCACACCCTCCAGTGGATTTTCAGAGGCTTCTGTATCACATGGATATGGGAGGGGGGGGGAACCAAAAGAAAAAACAACTCAAATAAAAAGGAAGAGGAATTTTAAAAGACAGTCTTAGTTCAGAAGTTTATAAAGGGTGCTAGATATGAATGTATAGTGGAAGGGGCTTTGTGCCAACTATTTCGCCTCTTGAAATGTCATAAAAGATCCACTGTGATCCCAGCTTTAATTTCACACCACTGTCACTTTAACCAAACAGTGTCCTGAGCGCCGCACTTCAGTGCTGAGTCATTATTGACTCAGAGGTTTATAAATACCACTCCTTGAATCACTTGGAGTTTTCTTTCGTGGTCCCCTATTTCCCTCTCTAAGTTTCAATTAGTCCTGACCCTGCAAAGGGAGTGATATCTGACAAGTTCACTTCCCACATTCCTGGGACTGCTAAGTCTCTCTGACGTACATGGGTACATTTATAAGAAGGAACATTCTAAAAATAAGTTTAATGTATTCTCATTCAATTTCGCTAAATAACTGATGTAACTGGAAGACAGCATGCTATCCTCATCAGTTTTCTCTATTAGCTTACCAAGCGTCAGAAAGAAACGGAAGTATTCTAAATAAGGACAACACTCTGGTATCTTACAAGCAAACTAGAAGGCGTACATTTTACTGGAGTAGGATGGAGGGCTGCTTTAATAGGGTGACCCAAACATACAGTATTCAAATCTAAAATGTATTTGGCAGGATTGGTTAAAAGATAATGCTCGAATGACAGCTAAAGTGGTATATTTCATGAAAGCTGCTAAATGTAGTTGTCAGTACATGAAATCATTCCAGGGAAGAGAGTTGAGGGATTACAAATATCATACACAGGTCAGCACAGTTAGTCAACTCATCATCTATGCTAACACTAATATACAGCAGCAAAAATAATCCCCAAGTCCTTTCTGTTTGGTTTTTTATTGTAGGATATTATTATTTGTGATAGATTTATCTTCTGAGTTATACTTAAGATTTGTTTGCCTTTGGGGATATTCATGGCTTGATGGATAGAGAAAGATACCCATTTGTCCCTTCAAGGGCTCTGGGTAGCTAGGGAGATTCCATTTTGCTAGAGATAATCCACAAAATAAACTCTATCTGCAAGTGAGTCGGTGTGACCTGGAATACTGAATGCCTGGAGTGAAGATACCACAGAGCACATGACCCGGAATATCTGTGATGGCACTGCAAGCCCTCTGACACCTTGTGGGTGACCCTGTGAGAATGACAGTTCCAGACATGTTTCCTCATTGCCCTGACTGCCAACTCCCTCAGGTGCTCATTCTACCCCCTCCAGAGTTGTCTTTGTATTTCTTGCATTAGGGACCATGTTGATGTCATTATGTGCCACTGAATCAGAATCAACCTGTAGCTGACCCTCCAGAGGGTTTTCAGAGACAGTTAATTGTGTAGGAGGAGATTGTTCATCCTACTCCCGCAGAGCAGCTGGTGGATTCAAACCATGTGCCCTGAGGATTACAGGGCAGCTTCTCATCTCTAGGCCACCAGCCCTCCCTATCAAGAACCATTGTTGTTATTAGTGTTGTTGTTGTTGTTGTTACATGTCGTCGAGTCACCTGCGACTCATAGCAACCCCATGTACAAGAGCCTTAAACCCTGCTCTATCCTGTGCCAATCGCACTGCCTCTGACACACCCACCCCAATTACCCCAGTCACTGAATCAATCCATCTCATCGATGGTCTTCCTCTGCTGCTCTGTCCTTCCACCCTCCCAAGCATGATATCCCTTTCCAAGGACTGGTCCCTTCTTGCAACATGTCCAAAGTATGTCAGACGTAGCTTCAGAATCCTTGCCTCCAAGGCGCAGCCTGGTTTAACCCTCTTTAGGATGAACCTATTCATTTTCTTAGCAGTCCATGATCTATTCAATACTCTCCTCCAGCACCACACAGCTCAAAATCAAGATGCATTAATAATAATGGGTGACTGGAATACAAAAGTTGGGAACAGAAAAGAAGGATCAGTAGTTGGAAAACATGGACTTGGTGACAGAAATGAAACTGGAGATATAATGATTGAATTTTTCACAGTCAACAATTTGCAAATACATTCTATAAGAAACATAAACACAAGCTATTCACATGAATTTCACCTGATGGTATGCATAGGAATATTACATCTGTGGAAAGAATCACTGGAGAAGCTCAATTTCAGCTCTGAAAACTAGGCCAGGTGCTGATTGTGGAACAGACCACCAACTACTCATACGCAAGTTCAAGCTGAAGCTGAGTAAAATTAAATCAAATCCAAAGGAAAAATATGATGTTGAGTCTATCCTACTTGAATTTCAAAATCACCTCAGGAGCAGGTTTGAGGCCTTGAACACTAATGAGCGAAGACCAGATGACCTGTGGGAGGACATCAAGAATATCATCCAGGAAGAATGCAAAAGGTCATTACAAGACAGAACAGGAAGAAAAGACCAAGATAGATGTCAGAGGAGACTCTGAATATTGCACAAGAGCACCAAGAAGCCAAAGCAAAGGGGAAAAAATCAAGACAATAAGGAGCTGAACAGACGATTTCAAAGGCAGTGCGGGAAGACAAAGTATTATAACGAAATGTGCAAACAGCTGGAGTCAGAAAATCAAAGCAGCCGAACTTACTCAGCATTTCTTAAGGTCAAGGAACTGAAGAACAAATTCAAGCCTCGAGTTGCAATACTTAAGGATGCTTTGGGCAGAATATTAAATGATCCAGGAAGTATTAAAAGAAGATGGAAAGAGCATACAGAGTAATTATACCAAAAGGAATTGAAATATAAAAATTTCTTGAAACAACATATGAACAAGAGCCTGCGGTGATGAAGAAGAAGTTCAAGCTGCTCTGAAAGACTTGGCAAAAAACAAGGCCCCAGGAATTTACAGTATACCAATTGATATATTAAGGACCACAGACTTTTAAAGACAGCACTCATATATTTGGGGATAAGTTTTAAGAACACAGTTGAAAAGCATTGAGTCTAGCTACTTGCTGAGGGGGCCCCAAGGAAAACATTTTCAAAAGCATGTTATCCAGGGACTAGGATATTTCTGAAGGAATTCTGGTGGCACAATGGTTAAAGTCATCAGGTTGTTATTTTGTGTCCACCATCTACTGTGAGGGAGAAAAATGTGGACGTCTGTTTAGTAAAGATTATTGCCTTGGAGACCATATTGAGCAGGCCTACTTTGTCTTACAAAGTCACCATGAGCCTTTTTCCGGCTTCAGATGCTTGGGTGAGACTCCTCCGCCCTCCGAAGCAGTACCTGAGCAGGTATCTGAGACGTTCTTTCCCAGGATTACAGAATGGAGATTGAAGGAAACCCAGGGACAAAAAAAAAATGGGAAAGAAGTTTACAGTGACCAAATAAAGTCACCAGCAGCCATGTTGGTGGCTGAGGAGCCAGAGGTCTTAATACCAGCACCCCAGGTCTAGGTTTCATTAGAGCCTGCAGAGTTCCCATCAAACAGCCTGGAAGTAGATGACTCTGTCAAGGACCTTGAAAGCATCCCACGAAGGAATCCCCCACGCTGGAGCTTCCCTGCAGAGGTTCAGACAGTTCCGCTATGAGAAGGCAGCTCGGCCCAGGGATGTATTTCAACATCTGCAAGAGCTGGTGATTGAGTGGCTGAGTCCCAACATCCACGCAAAGGAGCAGATTGTAGAAATGCTGGTTCAGGAGCAGTTCCAGGTCATCCTGTCTGAAGAACTCAGGGCTCGGTTGCAGAGATTTGGGTCTGGAGTCAGAATTACCGGCTAGATGTCACTCCTTTCTTGCTGACCCACTTGCTTGCTCAAAAAATAAGCTACAGTTTCCCTTTGGTGCCAGATCCAACATCAGCAACAGGAAGGTTGCCTTTGACTGTTTTTAATAAGAATCAATCAAAACTCATATCTGGACCTCTTTTTGGCCAAGACAATTTCATTTCCCAGGACTGAACTCCAGAAGGAGTGTCTGTGCCCTGTTGTTAGGACAATCAGCCTGCTACAACAGCCTCTGTCAAGAGCTCTATTGACTGCTTCCTCCCTCCTCGTTTGTTTGCACTTTGTGATACACTTTAATATATATTGGTTTTATGTATCCAAAGAGATAATCAGCTTTAAGTTTTAGATTTCTCACTGTGGTAGTAGCATGAATGGAACCTTCTGTAACCAACTGTTATTCAATTATTAAAGTTTGGTCTTTAATTAAAAAAGAAAAAAAGTCACCATGAGTTGGACTCTGCTAGCTTGGAATGGGGAAAGGAATGCTTCTAATGTTTAGAGAAGAAGTGGAATGCATTTATGAAAATGTGACATTTTGGTATGTGACCTTTGTTAAGGAAATTAGTGGGGTAGGAGAAAACTTGCAGAGATTTGAGAAATGAATGAAAGGTAACAGGCAGGTAGAATGCATTTGCATGGAAATGAATAGTCCTAAAAGGTGCTGGTAAACCAGAGTTCTGGAATAGAGAAGAAGTTCTGATTTATCATTCTTGCCCCATTCATGTGGTATAACTATTTCTACCATGATTACTTTCAAGCTGCCAATCCAGTAAGCAACAGCTTACCAAATTCTTAAGAATTTAATAACCAGTTCTCACCAGGTTAGATCTATTAGATTCAGCCAATTCCAAGCAACCCAGAAGACAGAATAGAACTATCTCACTCAATGGTATCCAATAACAACTGGCCGGTGTAGTGTATTACATGTTGGCCTTTTAACCCAGAGGTCTGCTATTCAAATTTAACAGAAATTTAGGGAGACAAATAAGCCAGTATGTTTCCTAAAGATTTGCAACCTTAGGAACTTTGTGTTCGAGATAGTTAGGACTATTCCAAGTGCCATCCATGCACCCTCCCCTGCAACACATCCAAAGTATGTCCTTGTCTCTAAAGAGCCTATTGGTTTCACTTCCTCCAAGACAGATTTGTTCGTTATTTTGGAAGCCCATGCTATATTGAGTACTTTTCACCAATACCATAATTGAAAGGTGGTATTGGTTCTTCTTCAGTCTTTCATAGTCATTGTTCAACTTTCGGATGCATAGGATAAGTAACAGAAAATATCATGGCCTGAATCAGGTCCACCTTACTGTTTAAATGAATATCCTTGTTCTTTGGTATGTTGGAGAAGTGTTGATTGTGCATACAAGTAAAATGAAGCCTTTGACAATTTCGGTCTCTTCCCCATCTATGTGCTATTACCTGTTGGTTCAGTGGTGAAGATACTTGTTTTCTTGATGGAGATCAAGCCATACTGAAGGTTGTAGTCTTTGATCTTCTGCAATAAGTGCTTTAAATATTCCTCATTTTCTGAATGCAAGTTTGTGTCATCTGCCTAACACAAGTTATTGTTTGGTCTTCCTCCAATCCTGATGCCACATTCTTTTTCATAAAGTCCAGCTTCTCAAATAATTTGCTCAGAATATAGATTAAATAAGAATGGGGAAAGGACACAAGCCTGATGTGCTTTTTTCCAGATTTTAAAAAGCTGATACTTGACAAGAAAACAAAACCTTTTTTCCAGATTTTATAAAGCTGATACTTGACAAGAAAAACAAATGAGGAAACTACAGCCTCTTCAACAAATAAATGCTTGTAAAACGGAACTGACTGCTACCTGCAGAAAAGTGAAGCAAGATGCATACCTCTCACCATACACAAAAATCAACTTGGCAGATCATGGAGAACATGTCCAGGGCTGCATCTGTTTGCTGAAACACCTCATTTGGTAGTCCATCAATACCTGGAATCGTGAATTTTTTTTTTTTTTTGCCAATGCCTTCAGTGTAACTTGAACTTCTTTCTCCACAAACACTGGTTCTTGACCATATGCTAATTCCTAAAATGGTTCAGTATCAGCCAACTCTTCTTAGTATAGTGACTATGTATTTCTTCTATCTTCTTTTGGTGATTCCAGTATTATTGAAAATTTTGCCCATAGATTCTTTCAGTGTTAAAATTCAAGACTCAAATTTATTTTTCAGTTTGCTCAGCTTGAAAAATGCTGAGTGTTCTTAGTTTTCCAACTCCAGCTCTTTGCGTATTTCAACTAAATAGATTATTTTGCTTTGTCCTCTCAAACTTCCCTTTGAGATCTACTGTTCAACTCTCTTACTTTCATATTTATTCCCTTTGTTTTGTCTT
Source organism: Elephantulus edwardii (assembly GCF_000299155.1). Classification (NCBI taxonomy): domain Eukaryota; kingdom Metazoa; phylum Chordata; class Mammalia; order Macroscelidea; family Macroscelididae; genus Elephantulus; species Elephantulus edwardii. The sequence goes on from NW_006399995.1 coordinate 3,291,254, forward strand.
CTTTTCATTCCATTGCAAGTTTCAGAGTCTGTTTGGACCATTTTTGGTCTTTTTTTTTTCTTTCCTGTCTTGTTAGTGACCTAATTTCTTCATCGCTACTGTCGTTCCACAACTTGGCTCATTGGCAGAGAATTTGAACCACCTGCCTTTGGATTGGTAGAACAACTCACTACTAGGCCACCACAGTTCCCTTGAGTTTGGGTAGGCATATGTATATAAATGTTTGTGTGTGCTAATATATATTCATAAATACAATAAAGTACATAGAGAACACACTATGGAGACTTCATAGACATAGCCAAACACTTTGGTTTGAAGGCCTAGGACTGTAAACTTGTCAGAGAACTCAGTCAGTGATGTTTTACTGCCTAATTAAGTAGCAAGTGAGTGCTAGGACTTGTGTTTTTGTTATGTGCCATTGAGTTACCTGCAACTTATAGCAACTATACATTAGCTCTGAAAGCTTCCCTATCCTGTGCCAATCTCATTTTCTCTCATAGACCTAATCCCATTGCTCCAGTCACTGAGACAATCCATCTCATCTGGGGTCTTCCTCTCCTGAGCTGTCACTCCACCCTTCCAAGCATAATGTCTCTCTCCAAGGACTGCCCCCTCATGGCCATGTGCACAAAGTATGTGAGACAAAACTTCAAAATTCTAGTCTCCAGGGAGCAAACTGGTTTCACCCTCTCCAGGAAAGACCTATTTGTTCTCCAGGCAGTCCAAAATACGTTCAATACTCTTCTCCAGCACCACAACTCAAAGGTATCCATTCTTCTATCACCTTTAGTTATTGTCCAGCTCTCTGATGTGTAACAAGTAATTGCAAAGACCAAGGCTTGGATCAGGTGCACCTTAGTCTCCAGACTTACACTGTTGCTCTTCAGTACAATAGAGAGGTCCCTAAAAGCAGACTTTCTCAATGCCATTTGCTTTTTGAGCTTCTGACTTGAAGAACAGGGAGTCATTAGGATATAATTTAATGAGTATTAATAAGTTGACTTAATAAATGAGAAATCTTGACTTGGTCCTTGTGGAAGCTAAGGCTGAGTGAAAGGACCAACCTGACTGACACACAGGGAGGAGTGCGGACTCCTGAGTTTGTGACTAATGCATACTTGGACTAAGCACAGATGGCTGGGGATGAGTTGACCAGAATCCAACCAGATGAAGAGAAGATGATCAATGCTGTGAGTTGGTGTTGATTGCCACAACCTGATGGCTTCCTTTGGACTGAACTTTGTTTGTGGATGCAGATGCTCAAAATTTCCTACCTACACAGAAGATTCTTCAGCAAAAGGGACACACTTGTTCCCTCAGATTACTGGATTGGTTATTGTTTTTGTTAGGTGCCATTGAGTCAAATATGGCTCAAAGCAACCCTATATATAACAGATCTGAAACCTATCTTGTGCTTTGCCATCCTCACCATCTCGGGCACAATCACGCTTATTGCTGCAATGACTGTATCAATCTGCCTGGCTGAGGGTCTTCCTCTCCTTTACCTCCTTCCCGAGCATGATGTCCCTCTCCAAGGGCATCCTATGCTAGCAACATGCCCAAAGTATCTTTGTCTCCAAGGAACGCTGTGGTTGCACCTTATTCAAGACATATCTGTTTGTTCTTTTGACAGCCCATGGGATATTCAGTACTCTTTTCCAACACCATAATTCAAAAACATCAATTTTTCTTCTGTCATCCTTAGTCAATGACCAGCTCTCAGATGCATAGAAAGTGACTGAAAAGACTACGGATTGAATCGGGCACATCTTAGTTCTCAGACTGACACCATTGCTCCTCAATAATATGGAGAAGTCTTCGATTCTAGGCTTTCACAGTGCAATAGGTCTCCTGATCTCCTGACTGCTACTACACATTTTATAGGAATGGACAAATCAGATAAATTGGATATCTAAAATGAAGATATTAAGGTATGAGGCATGAAGTAGCTAGCTTACGTGCTTTCACAAATGTAGTTGTTAGTAAGATTATTATAAGGGTGGAAATGCAATATACATTCATGAAATGCACTGTAAAGGAAAGATTGTATAAAATGCAATGCACATATGTGAACATAATGTATATGAATGATTGCATAAAAACTGATACAAATGTGTAAAAAATAATCACCTATATAAAAACAAATGGTCAACATTTACCCTAAAGCATAGATGAAAAGATAAGAGAGCAGGAGAGGGAAGCTATGTTAATGGAAATGGAACAACTAGAATGGAAAGAATAAGAACATTGACATGTTGTGAGAAATAAATCAATGTTGTTGAATAAATATGTACAAAAATTGTTAAATGGAAATCTAACTGGATACATAAAATGTCACACAGGAAACTGTTATTTAAGAAACAGAAATGTGGCATAAGGATTGGAGGAAGACTCATCTTCAACTTGTGTTATAAAGATGACACAACCTTGTTTGCTGAAACTGAGGAAGACCTGAGGTATTTGCTGCAGAAGGTTTAGAACTGCAGCTGTCAACATGAATTGAAGCTCACCGTCAAGAAAACAAAGATCCTCACCACTGGACCAATTGGCAGCATCATGATAGAGAAGATTGTTAACATCTTCAGCTTGATTAACTCCACAATCAACATTCCAGCAGCCATGAAATCAAAAGATTTATTGCATTGAGAAAATCTGCTATCAAGGACTTCTCCGGAGTTGTGAAGGGCAATGATGTCTGTCTCAAGGCCATGGTCTTCACAATTACTTGCTATGTATCAGAAAGCTGGACAATGACTAAGGATGATGATAGAAGAAGAATTGATGCCTTTGAGTCATGGTGCTGGAGAAGAATATTGAATATGTCACCAAGAGAACAAACAGGTACAACTTGGAGAGGGTGAAACCAGGCTGCTCCTTGGAGAAAAGGATTTTGAAGTGTCAACTGACATATATTTGGGATGTGTTGCAAGGAGAAACCAGTCCTTGGAGAGGGACGTCATGCTTGGGAGGGTGGAGGGACAGTGCAAGAGAGGAAGAACCAGGATGAAATTGATTGACTTAGTGACTGGGATAATGGGGTAGGTGTATCAGAAACAATGAGGTTGACTGAAGATAGAACAGGGTTCAGAGCTGTTGTACATAGGGTCACTATGAGTTGCAGGTGACTTGATGACACATAATAACAACAACAGTAACAGTACAGTTTAAAAGTCATTACATTCCCAATGAATAGGAAGTACTAGGAGTGAGAACTGGTGGTGTAGTAGGTAAGGAGTTGCTCTGTCAACCGAGAGGCGAGCAATTCGAATCCAACAGCCACTTCATGGGAGAAAGAGAGGAAATTTCCTTTTCTGGGGTTTACAGCCTCTGTAAAAACTCACAGGAGGGTAAACTATGAGCCAGTTCTGACTCAATGGCAGTAAATGAGTGAATGACTATATGATGATAATTTCCCCACAGAAGAGAACATTTGTATAAAGAACGGATGTGATGAAAGATTGTCTGCCATCTTACTAAGTTCAGCTCTGTGCATGTACTTTGCCTTCAACTACCTTACTTGGTGGTGATTAATATTTTGAAATAATTTACATCATCAATCAATGTGCGCCCTTCATTTTATACTGATACCATCCCTCAGTTACCAGTCCTGTGTGAGCCAATTTGATTTCTAGAAACATGTGTGAAGGAAAAATATGGCAGTTGCCCCACCACGCCCAAGCTTGATCACTTCCTGAGAAACTTGGTAACACCAGACAATAGATCCTGGTAAGAGTCTGAGCTTGATTAAAAAAGCTAAAACCTAACTTAATTAATTCCGAGAAGTACCATCTTAGTCTTCCCCAGGATTCCTATAAAAAGGAAACCCCCCAAACTGCCCGGGGGCCATTTCGGTCCCATCTGCCGCCATGCAGCAGGATCACTTGGTGTCCCTCTCAGATCCCAAAAGGCCTATTTGTTTCTTGGGACCAATTTCTTTCTTTGTTCCTCTCCCTTGCGCCCTCACACTCTTTTTTATATCCAACAATGTGCATCAGTGTAACAAAATAATCTCTACTTTTCTTTAATCATTGACCTCAAATTCCTCAGAAAAACGTTTCCTGGTCTCTAGTTTCAGACTAGAATAGGCCCCCTCAGAGCATACATCATTATAAAGGTGTCTTTTTCCTTTACAATTAATATGTACCACTATTTATACTTTTATTCTGATGAAGTATGGGTTTTTTTTTTCTTTCTTATGGACCAAAGGATGTGTTTTCACTCAACATTGTATCCCAGTGTTCGAAAAGTGCCCAAGAAATATTGGTTGCCTAAAAAAATTAACTAATTTCATTAATTTATGAAATGTTCTTGTTAAAGCAAAATCATAATCTATTTCTGCAGTGGCTTTTATAAAATTAATATGTATGGTAATAGTCTTCTCTTTGTGAAAAACAATGTATTCAAACTTTGTAAATAAATCAGAGTAATATAAAAAAACAGTGAATGGGTGAAAAAATAAAACATAGGAAATGTGTTTTATGTACAGCCCTTTGTGACATTGACAAAAAAACAGTAGGAGAAGAGAGGACATGGGAAGAAAGATAATAAGTTTGAAGAATAAAAAGAAAATTCTCACTGTAACTATCAAACTTCTGAAAAAGATTATCAAGTGATACCCCATAGGTCAATATAATAGCCCCTGACTTCACCTACGCATCCTGCCTCTAAAACTGAGTTTAGAATACTGCTGGAAATAATGTTCTTGCAATTATTTGTCTCTATAACACTTATTCAGTGATTTACCATCTATTTCCCATTGTAAAGGATACTAAAGAATAACTTGTCCCACACTGATTAGACAATAATATCACATACAATTTTGTAATGAACAAGATGAGGTAAAAAACATCATATTCATTTTTTCTTTTTCCCCCTTTGGCTTCCTATGCCATTGCATTTCCCTCAAAACTCTGCACTTCACTGAAGTTGAGATTATTACAGAAATTATTGATAAGCAAATACATGAAGACCCAGAGGAAATGAATGTGTTTTATTTTTATTTTTCCAGGATCATACAACCAACTGTGGAAGAGCTAGAGTAAGAATTGGGACTGCAACTTCCTTTTCAGTAACAGGGAGTTTTCATTAATTCTGAGTCTTCTTCCTTTGTAGGTATTTCATGTGTCTTTCTTCTCCCTTCTTCTTTTTAGAATAGGATGATTGTCTGTGAGAGCTCCTATAAATCCTACAGCCTGAGATGAAAATCAAATGTTTTCATTCTGCTGTGTGACAATTTGTCACTTATTTCATTTGCATACTATAAGTGACACACAGAAAATATGCATGGAAATACTTGCACTAAGAAATAATCACCCTAGGATTTGTAGCCAGGGGAGGGGAGGGGAACATATTGTTTTGAACAACTTAATAATAAGCCTAAAGAAAATGGATGTGTCTGAATCCAAAATCTTCCCTCGCTTTTGGTGATAGGTCATCTTTGTCAACCAGCAATCATTTTATTGCCCTCAGAAGTGACTCTAGACTTGGCAACTCACCCCAGCTTTTCCCAGGCAGCCAAAAGATCAGATCCACCCAGTTCAGGGAGGCTCCATCACAAGATTTCAAATAAAACTGCTAAGTAGCATACGTTCACAAACACAATGTAAGGAGTCTTCTCAAAAGCAGGTGAACGATTCCTCAACCCCAAAGTAAATTTGGACCTTCTCTTACTGATTTGTTTTCAAAGGACAATCGGTTGATGGGAAGTAAAGAATTCTCTTTCATGATGAGCACCTACTACGCAGGCATGGTATACATGGCAGTTTAAGAACTTAAGCCGTACAATGATAAGCATAGTTCAATATTGGTTAATTTTATAAATATAATTAATGGAAATGATTGTATGAAACACAATGGGAATGAAAAGTAGTGTGAAACAACAATTTATACAAACTTGGTAAGCAAACCAAAATAAAATAAAACTTTTTTTCCTTAAAAAAAAAAAAAAGAACATAAGTCCTAGATAGAAAAATTCTACCTGAATTAAAATCCCAACTCTACAACTTGTAAACTTACTGCCCTAAGACAAGTCATTTAACATTACTAGACTGAATTATTATGGCTATAAAGTAGATTGATTAAGGCTATAAGATAGAGGTATTGTTAGCACATACACCAAGTATTTATAGAATAGTTCTGAGGATTAAATTAATTGATATTTATAAAGCGTGTAGAATAATATCTGGGAATGTGAAGTATTTTTAATTAATTTTTGTCCAATCACTCATTCAAATAAGCTGTGTTTTATACATAGTGTTTTATGCTATTAATTACTATTGGTCAATGGCTTTTATTACCCTATTTCATCAAATCCACATTGCACCATGCCAATTCCTTCACTCTGTCACCATCTATCCGTTCATTAATTTCTGGGTTCTTTTTCTCCTCCACCTTCTTCTACCCATGTTTTCCCTGTCCACTTCCCCTTTCAAACAGTTACACATATTAGATATCCATTTGTCAATTGCAATAACCATATTGTCCTTTCCTTAACTCTTCCCAGGTTGATTATTTCTTGTCCTGATCCTTTACATTTGACTATTCATTTTCTATCTCCTCTCCATGTCCTAGTCACTCCTCGATTTTCATATTAATGGTCTAATGCACTATTTGTCCTTTTGTGATTGAGTTATTTCACTCAATATAACATCCTTTAGACTAACCCATGTTGTGTAGCATTTTAAGAATCCGTAGTTCCTTAGTGCTCATAGTATCCCATTGTGCGAATGTACCACCATTCCTCCATCCCTTTGTTTGTTGGTGCATATTTGGGCTCTTTTCATCTTCTTGCTATTATGAATAATGCTGTGATGAACATAGGTATACTTAGATCCATGCTCAGTTCTGACTTCCCTGGGGTATATTTATTCCTAGTAATGGAATAACTGGGTCATACAGAATTTCTTTGTTTCTCTTTTTGAGGACACACCAAACTGCCTTCCACAGTGGTTGTACCATTTTACAATCCCTGCAGCAGTGTATGAGAGAGTTCCAATCTCTTCACATCTTTTCCAAGATTTATTGCCTACTGTCCTATTGAACTTTGCCATTGCAGTTGGGGTGAATGGTATATCATTTTTATTTTGCTTAATAATTTTGTTAAGATTCATTTCTTTTTTGTTGTTATTATTGAGACTGTACACCAGCAAAACACGCATCAATTCAACAAATTCTACAGTGACCCTGATTGTATTCTTCCCAGCTCTACAGCCATCTCGTCTTCCTTTCCTGTATTGTTCCTGGTCCATTAACATAAACTCACAGCCCTTCAAGAATTCTGTCTAATCTGTTGAGACCGTTGTCAATATAATCCCATGGAATTAGTGCAAAAAAGAGTGTACTATTCAAGATAGAGCTTTTTTAGTAGTTACTAGTTAAGCTAAAATATTGTTTGGGTTTAAGAAGATTTCAGGGGATGTATTTTATCCTAGGTTTAAATATTATGTCAGGGCAGTGATTTAATTAATCTACAGTCCATAAAAATTTGTACTTCTGTTGTGCATTTTCCCCTTTTGAAATCAGGATTCTTCTATGGCATCCTTGATAAAAATGCTCCATAATGAGAACTAGATACTATCCGGGTCGTCTGGTCTCACTCATGGCCATAGGATGACAGTTGTTCATGGTGGCAATTAACCTCACATTCTGTTTCCTTCTCCCATTCCTGACACTCTTTCTTCCTCTGTTGCCCCATTAGGATAAGATCAACTGATGATTGCTTAAAATTGTGCATTATTATTATTATATATTGGTTTTAATACAAAATTCATAGACATTGTCTTTCATACCATCTTTCGTGTTTCATACAATCATTCTCATTCACTGCATTTTATAAAACTAATCACCTTGAATCATGCCCACCATTTCCCCATCTTTCCAGATCCCTGCCAGGTCTTGGAAGGGTTTTAAGACCAAAGGAACTATGCAACAAGTAAAATATTTTTAAGTGTCTTCCAAATAAATATCTCCCTGACAACATTTGGGGACTTTCTTTAATGACGTTCTTTCTGGATAGTTCCTGAAAGTGAAGCCTCTGTGTGGTTAGCTTACTCACACCGGTGGGGTGGTTGAAAGAAAGTGCTTTTTGGTGTACCTCAACGTATAAATAAATGGACATCTGGCTTTTAAAGCTGAGGCTCTGCTTAGCAGTTAACCTCTGAAGCCAAAGCTAATCTTGTAAGGAAATATAAAATAAAATAATCTCTCAAGAAACAGTAAAAATCAGAGATAGCAAAATCTACACTCCAGGTGTAAACCCAGACCTTAACCATAACTTTGCCACTAATTTGAATTCAGAGCACAAGTTAGTGTCTTCCAAGTCTTAGACAGATTTTTTTTTCAATAAAAGGGAAATTATAATCATTACTTCACAGATTAAGGAGGTGATTCTGAGAGGGCAGTCAGAATGTTCTTACAAAGAGCCAAATGGAGGTTGGTACACAGTTGACATTCATTGAGTAAAGCAATATTGTCTTTAGTTGCTCCTGAGCCTTCTCTGGTTCGTGGCAACCGCATGTACAACAGAACAAGTGTTGCTGACCTTGAAACATCTTCACCATAATGTGTGTACTCAGGGTTCATTGTTGCAGTCTAAGTGTATTTTGAGTGACTTTCAACCTACTGTTGTTGTTTGCCAACAAGTTAGAACTGCCTCATAGCTGACCCTACAGAGTGTATTCAAAATCAATAAATTGCATGAAAGGAGAGTAGCCACCCTTCTCCTGTGTAGCATCTGGTGGATTTGAACTGCATGCCTTTGGGATTGCAACACAGCTTCTTACCACTAGGCCACCCTTCAACCTATTGTTGTTGCTGCTGTGGTGTGCCATCAAGTCTGAACCAATCCATAGCTGACTGACTCTCCAACAAGTTTTCAGAAGCAGTTAATCACACAGGAGATTGCCCACCCTTCTCCTGCAGATCAACTGGTGGACTCAAACTGTGTGCCTTCTGGCTTATACCACAGCTTCTTGCCACTAGGCCACCAGAGTTCTTTATCAACCTATTAGCTAATTGCAAAACTAACTCGAGATTTTGGTTATCTGATCTTTGTGCAGTAATTTAATAATAAATGTTATTATAAAATATTAAATGTCATGTAGAATTTTAAAGCTCGTTTTATGCTTGTTCTTTCTGTGTAGCTGGTTTTAAACACAAATTGCATGTCTGTCTGTTTTTAGGACCTAAGATATATAATTTTATCAAATCTACTTTTAATGCAAACTTGACTGCAGTATAGTAGAAGCAGTTTGAAATAACAACGAAGCTTGAAGCTAGGGAAGTGCTGTTGAGTCCACAGTGCAACACTGGTTTCAAAAATTCTGTGGCTGGTGAATTTGAACTCAAACAGAAACAAAGTGGCCCTCAGTCATCAGAAGTCGACAACAAGCAGGTGAAGGTGATGATTGACGCTAATCTCCTACGTAAGAAGGTACAAGAGAATTCCCATCCATCATTCTATGAAGGTTCATTATTAGGAGCACATTGCAAAGGTGGAGAAACTTAATAAATGGGTACCACATGAATGAAATGAAAATCAAAGCAATCACTCCTTTAGCATTTGTTCTGTGCTCTTTTTTGTACAATGTAAGTGGTCATTACATGATGAGAAGACAGATCCTCTATGACAACCAGTGATGTTCAGTGGGTAGTGGCTGGATCGAGGCAAAGTGTTGAAACACTGCCCCAAGTGGAGCTTATCTACAAAGAAGGTCATGGTGACTATTTGAAAGTCTGCACCAGGTTAATAAAAAACCACTTGTGAATCCAGATGAAATCATTATGACAGAGAAACACTACAATGGAATGTACCAAAATTTGCAACGTTAGCATCCAGCATTGTTGTTGTTGTTATTGCTGTTGCTGTTAATTGTCATCGAGTCGTAGGAATCTCATAGTTACCCTGTGAACAAAAGACCCGAACACTTGTATAACTTTCATCATTTCTCCACATTCATATAGTTTCCAGAGTCAAACTATTTGGGAAGTGGATGCTGCTCCTGCTTCCAAGCTTGTTTTAATCAGGGAGCTCCACCAAACACTGTCCACCATGGGTAACCATTCTCTCATTTGACATATCAGTGTTGCAGTGTTCAAATCCACAGCAACCACGAGTTACTTCTGTACAGCAAATGGACAGACCAGGGCTATATCACTTGGAAGAACATTTGGCCAAAAACAATTAAAAACCAGGCCTGAGGGATACAGATTAAAATCACCCACCTTTGCCTTGGTCAACTAGGCCAACTGAGCTCTATCTATGTTGTTAATCGCCATCAAGTCATAGGCCAATCATAGTGACCCTATGAACGAAAGACCTGAACACTTGCATAACTTTCACCATTTCTCCAAGTTCATAAGGTTTCCAACAGCAAGCTATTCTGGAAGTGGATGCCATTCCTGCGTTGTTGTTGTTGTTATGTGCCATTGAGTCACTTGCGACTCATGTACAACAGCCCTAAACTCTGCTCTGTCCTGTGCCAATCACACTGTCTCTGACATTCTCATTCCAATTTTCCCAGTCACTAAATCAATCCACCTCTTAGAGGGCCTTCCCCTCCTGTGCTGTCCCTCCACCCTATCAAGCATGATGTCCCTCTCCAAGGACAGGTCCCTCCTTACAATATGTCCAAAGTATGTTAGATGGAGCCTCAGAATCCTTGCCTCCAAGGAGCCACCCGGTTTAACCCCTTCCAGGATGAATCTGTTTGTTTTCCTAGCAGTCCATGATACCCTCAATACTCTTCTCCAGCACCACAGCTCAAAGGCATCAATTCTCCTTTTATCCTCCTTGGTCATTGTCCAACTCTCTGATGCATAATACATGATTGCAAACACCATGGTCTGTACCAGACACACTTTAGTCTCCAGAGAGACACCATTTCTCTTCAGTACTTTGGAGAGGTCCCTAACAGCAGACTCCCCCATCGCAATACGTCTCTTAATTTCCTGGCTGCTGGTGCCGAGAGTGTTGACTGTGGAGCCAAGCAAACTAAAGCTGTGAACAATCTCAATCTCTTCACCATCCATCCTGATGCTACCAATTGGTCCAGTGGTGAGAATCTTTGTCTTCTTGACATTGAGCCTCAGTCCATATTGGAGGCTGCAGCATTAGTCAACAAAAAAAGCTTCAATCCTTTTGCAAAACCATGCTTGACCACATGTTGCACAACCAACTCCCCAGAAGCTCAACGAATTGTGCTTCAAAGCCCTGCCTCATTCAACACTTACCAGCTCTCTTGACAAGCGACTACCACTTCTTCAGGTACCTCAACAAGTGCTTGCATGGAATACTCTGCAACGACCAAGGTGCCACCGAAAATGCCCTCAGAGAATTTGTCAACTCCAGAAGGCCGACATTTCATGCTACCAAATAAACAAACTTGTACCTACCAAAGTGTGTTGACTATCATTGCTCTTATTTTGATTAGTGAGACAATAAAGCTTGAGCAGAATTATAGAATTTCTAAGAGGAGATTTAAAAGCCTGAATTAGTTTTGCAAGAATCTAATAGAAGGTTCATCTTCCAAAACTATACCGTATAATATTCTGTTGTGATTTACAAGAACTTTGTTAACTAATTTTCAAGATCATGTCACTGGGCCTTTCAGCCTTGTCTCTATTCGTGTGAAGCTCTCCTGAAACATGGCCAACACTGATAATCCTGCTGATATTTGAAATAACTGGTGACATAGCTTCTAGCATTATAACAACATGTCAGCAATCTCAGTATAACAGCCAGCTGGGAGATAAACAGTAGAAAATGTTATACATTCACACTCTTCCTACCATTTTTCTGAGTGTCTCACACGCGTTAGCTCACTTGGTCATCACAATAACTCTCTAAGACCATTGCTGATATTTCCCTATATAACTAAAGGGTATGAGTCACAGAGATGTTTGATCCATTTCCTAAAAGTCACCCAGTGAACAAGTGTTACAGGTGCGACTCAAACCTGGACTGTCTGGTTCCTGAGTTCATGCATGCAACAAGCATGCCAAGAATAAATTTAGACCCTTCTTCAAGAAAAAATTCTCTATGGAACTACAAGTTTGGAGTGGAATCCACTTCCTAAACAACATGCCTCTAGAAACTCTACAAACTTTGATAAATGATGGTAGTTATAGAAAGGCTTCAGGCCTTTTGTTCATAAGGTTGCTATGAGTCATGCTCTACTTTAAGGCAATCAACAACAACAACAAGGAGTTTAATAACTGAAACCTGCCACTGTCTGCACTTTAAGAATCTATTGCAGATTTTGAGGGAGTGCCATGTTCTTCTTGGGCCCGAGCACTTCGGCCCAAATGAGGACTCCTCTCCCAGGCAACCTTTAGCTCTGCACAGCACTCTGAGGCTCACCCTTCTAAATCCTGCTTCTTCTCCCTTTTACCTATCACAGGTATTAACCCCCAATAAACTTCTTGTGTCACTAGCTCTGTCTTGGCATCTGCATTCCAGAAGACAGAACAGACACGTTAAAATATTTGCTAAACGCTCACCAGGGGGGAAATAAAAGTATTAAGGTTCAAAAGTTACCAAAGACCTGAGGTGAAGGAGGCAAGCTCAGATTCAACACATCAGACAAAGTGGCTAAGCTAGATCCAGGTCAAGGGCGCTGCATTGCTTCTGCTGCAGCGCTAAAGAAATTGGCCTCACGTTGCCCGGCCGCTTTATTGACGAAGATTTTCACTGAAGCACCAGTTTTAATCTTCTATTAAGATTCTTGTTTCCCTTTTGTCATTTCAAGCCCAGAAAGACAATGAGATCTGCCTTCATTTCAGAATAGTGACATTTTGGCAGATGCTAATGATGCCTTCTCCCCCAGCTTCACCTGGAGCGAACACAATGCACTGTGCCGCGTGCAGCTCCAGAGCCGAGCAGAGCTGTTCTCCTATGAAAGGCAGACAATCTGTCTTTTCAAACGGCCACTCATCTCTTCTCTTCCATCAGAACTATCTGCTTTGTAGATTCACTTCTTTAGCAAAAATCATAGGCTTGTATTGTCGAAAGGAGAGGAAGATGGGAATAAGACCATGAATTCATCTTCCTGGAAATAAAACTAGATCACACTGTAGTAACATTAAAGGCACTCATAACCTTTTAAATAGTGTAGAAACTTTTAAGGGGAGATTTTGTAGAAGTATTCATAGGGTCAATAGGCATACCCTTAGATTCGGTGATTATATTGGGATTCTTGGCTATTGGTAAAAAATAGTTACTCAAGCTAATCTAGAGAAGGCAGCTCCGGTGGCCTAGCGGCAAGAAGCTCCACTGCAATCCCAAAGGCACAATGGATCAAATCCATCAGCTGCTCCATGAGAAAAGGATGGGCAATCTCCTCCCCTGCGATCAACTGCCTTTGAAAACCCAGAGGGTCAACTATAGTTCAGTTCCAATTTGATGGTACATAAAAACAGCTAACATGGAGAACTCTTGTGGCCTGGTGGTAGAAAGTTGCACTGCGACCCCAAAGGTAAGTGGTTTGAATCCATCAGCTGATCTGTGGAAGGACTGACAATCTCCTCCCATATTATTAACTTCGTCTGAAAACCCACTTGAGGATCAGCTATGAGTTGGTTCCCACTTAATGGGACATAGTGACAGCAACAAGAGCTAACATGAGCAACGCAGATTTATTAGAAAGTTGTATCACTACTGCTTTTTTTTTTGGTTGCCATTTGCTTGGTATATTTTGTCCCATCCTTTAATCTTTAGTCTTTCTTTATCTACATT
>NW_006399995.1:3306356-3307610 GCF_000299155.1 Elephantulus edwardii
GGGGAGAAGGGTGCAACAATGAATGAATGGAATCCCAAAATCTCTGTAGATGTTCATTGAAATGAAAAATAAACAACCTAAATTAAATTTAAAAAAAAAGAAAAAGAAAGTTGTGAGGTTCACAGAATTGATGGGAGACTAACAGTCAGGAACTATAAGGGTTTTTAGCAAAAGCAATACGCTCATGGAAGCCTGCTGGTGTCAGTTAGAAACCCAACTATTTCAGCATCTTCGTCCTTCTGTTAAAAATTCACATTTCAAAGCAGGAAGGGCAAACGGGCCTGGCTGTGTCATTACCCAGGCCTGCAGGGAAAGTAACCAGGATCCCTTATTACAGTCATAGCAGACACGATACAGTGGGACAGAGATGCTTCTTTAAAAGGAAACCGAGTTGCTATCTGAGGCTAAAAAAAATGGGGGGATGAATACTACACAGTTCAATAGCATTATCTGTTTAATGGGTTTGGTCATACTTTCAATTACACTGTAAGCAAACTCAGTGAGATAGAGATGACCTGGAGAGACCTTTTTTTAAGCTTATCAGCTTTTAGTGGGAGGCAGATCATACAAAGTAAAGAACTGTCTCTTCGTTCTATTGAGTCAACTCTCTGGATCACTTTTAGAAGAGAAATAGATAAACTGAAGCATATTTTGATGAGGAAAACAGGATGGCGAGAAAATTATGTAACATAAAAGAAGATGTGAAGAAAGTAGAAACACATAAAAGTTAAAAGGTCTTCGGAAGGCTAGATTAGCTGTCATCACATAGCTGTCGTGTGTTGAAGACGCCAGAGCTATTCCATTATTCCAGATTTGGAACTGACGGTATTAAAAACCAAGGGAAAGATTCCAAATAAATGAGAGGACATTGGGACTACTTTTAGAGATGTCAAACAGTGAGAGAAATCATCCTCTAACGAAATAAAATAATGTGAGGAAATTCAGTTTAGAGTTTGGAAGATATAGGGGGAAAGGTTTCAGACTGATAAAATACTAACTTTTAAATTAAAAAATACTCATTTTTTAGCAGATACTTTATTGCTTTTGTTAGGTGCCAACCAGTTGGAATCGACTTACAACTGACACTTCAGTAGGTTTTCAGAAACAGTAAATTGCGAGAGGAGATTGACCATCTTTCTCCCAAAGAGTAGTTGGGGGGTTCAAAGTGAGTGCGCTTAGTTTGGCAGCCCAGCTCCTTATCACTAGGCTGCCAGAGCCCCTTTCAACATCTGTTGTTGTTGTTGTTGTTATGTG
>NW_006399995.1:3309370-3326237 GCF_000299155.1 Elephantulus edwardii
AGTATTTTGCTTTGTCATTCCGTGCTGCCTTTTGGAATCTTCTGTTCAGCTCTTTAGTGTCTTGGATTCTTCCTTGTGCTTTGGCTTTTCTACGTTCCAGTGCAATCTTTAGAGTTTCTTCTGACATCCATTTTGGTCTTTTCTTCCTCTAAGTTACCTTAATAGTTTCTAAGTCTTATGCAGTTCAGTTATTACTATTATTGTTGTTATTTTATCATCCAGAGATATTTTTAAAGGAACCAATTGTTGTTCTATCAAAATATTTTCGAAGTTCCATTTAGAGTCTTTTGGCAGTGCAGACCCAGAACATACTAGAGACTAATATATGCCTAATCCAGGCTATGGTCTTCTCAATTGCTTTCTATGTATCTTAAAGCTGGACAGTGAATAAAGATGCCAGAAGAAGAATCAATGCCTTCAGGAACGAACAAGAGAAAAAAAAATAGGTCTATCCTGGAGAAGATGAAACTGATTGCTCCTTGGAGGCTAGGATTTTGAGATTTGTTACACATAATTTGGACATATCATCAAGAGGAAGCAGTCCTTGGAGAATGACATCATTCTTGGAAGGAAAAAGAGTTAGCACAGGAGAGGAAGGCCCTGGTGAGATGGATTGACACAATGACTGTGGCCATGGGATCAGGTGTGTCAGAGATAGAGAAGATGGCTCAGGATAGGCTAAGGTTCAGAGCTGTTGTTCATAGAGGTGCTATGAGTTGTAGTCAACTCAGCAGCACTTAACAACAACAAAACCTACAATGTCAGGAAGCACAGCTCTACTTTGATTCACATGGGGTCTCCGAGTCACAGCTGAGTTGAGGGCAACTGGGTTTTAAATCATATTTCTCCTGTTTTGGGCGGAACATATTCAATTCACTATTATCAGTGAGCTAGTAGAAGGATTTTTCATCAGTTCTTCCTAATTCAGGCCTCACTGTTGAAGCAAAACTGGCACAGCCCATAATTTATAAAATGTGTGTCGAAACAACTAACAGAAGAAGGGGGAAATCACAGGCTGATGCTCTGCTTCTTAATCTCTTTCCTAGTAAACAAGTGTTTGTTCGAAACAAAGTCTAACACAACGGTGTGCACCTCAAAGATGGCATTTGCCCACATTGCCTTGAATGTACAGTCTTGAGTGTTATAAACCCATCTTTCAAATCAGGCTCCTAAAAGAGTTCCCTATGCTACTTCTGAATCTGCCATTCTGAGGCTTCAGTGTGTCATTTTTCCCACCCCAGTTATCCTTGTGCTGATAATACACATTTTACAGACCCAAGTCTGATCTGATTTCACTGACTCTGAACCAGTACAAATCCGTTGAAAGCCCTTACCGGCAAACATTACATTTATTAAATAATTCAAACACTTTAGGGCAGAAGTAATCTCAACGTTTAGCTCAGCCTCGCTCCTTTTATAGTTTAGAAGTCTGAATTCCTATGAAGTAAGTAGTTTTCCCCCCAATAAAACAACTCTAGGGGTAGAACTGGACCTTTATGTTCCAAACTTGAATACTCTTTTTATAGTAACAAGATGTTTTAACAGGAGAGAAGCTTTAAAATGATATACTTAGACACAGTAATTTCCAGGCCCTATGATCTTGAACAAATTCTGCTCTGAGTCTCACGTTCTTCACCAATGAAGTGGGCCTCATACCCACTTCTGTGGATTCTTGCAAAGATTCAAAGCAGTTACATGGGCAAAGCATTTAACACAGTGTCTAGCATATGGAGGATGCTGTGGAAATACTTCCATTTTCCATTTTCCAGTCTCCTTTAGTTGTTTTCCAAGCTTTGCTTTGCTATATATTGCTTTCCTGGCTATAAAAGCAACAGTGGATTTTCCCTTCTTTTTTATAAACATTATGCCCCAAAGATAAAGCCATAGAGAGGGAAAGTAGGAGATAAAAAGAGAGAAATGGAGCAAATACATTGAAATATTGAGGAGTGTAAGTGAAGAGGATCTAAGGGGTCCTTGTAGTTGACTTGCAAGTACTTTTTATTAAATGTGAAATCATTTTCAAATAAATTCTTTTTGTGGGAAAATAAAACCACAACACCACGCTTTGGTTTTTTTTCATTTCACAGTTCTGTTGCATAACAGCTGGACCAAAGTTTGGAAACCCACGTGCATCATAAAGCCATGCGTTAGTGAGTGGGTTCTCCCAGTCCCTTTGTGTTTGAGGAAGCAAAGCCTGTGACGTCTTCCTGGGCACATGACAGAAAAAGAAACTATGCCCAGGACCTGGCCACAGACTGGTGCTTGATCTGCCTGATAAATGCTTGATCACCTCACATTTAACCACAGATTGAGAAGAGGTCATGTGCTTATCTAGAAAAGTCCCAAGAGAAGAGAAAGTAACAGAGAAGCCAAAATAGTAAAACGATATTTCAACTGAGAAAGAATCTAAATTTGTTTTTCTTTCATAGTGATTTTATACCATCTATACAAAGAAAATAAAGAAAAAACAAAACAAAAAAGTTGGAAGACATTCTCGCTAACAACTATGTAAGATATACGTTCTTCTGCCTCTGATAAAATACCAACACACTAGTCAAACTATAGACAGATAAGCAGAGATGGTTCCTCCAAGCATAATTTTTAGCTTTGTATAAACTAGATGCCTCTGGATATTCTACAAACTCTCTTATAAATGTATAGAAATGATGTTAATTACAGAACAGAGTTCAGGTCTTTTGTGCACAGCTTACTCTGAGTCATATTCTACTTAACAACACTTAACCACTGGTAAATGAGACTAGTGCTGTTATATATGGAGGAATATTCTTCTACTTTGCACATCACTCTTTTTCAATGTGCTGTATGAAGCAACCTGGATTTGCTGTGATGCTGAACCTTGTGCCATGGGGATATCAAATACCATAATGGTTTCCCATTGTGGACAGTGTTTGGTGGAGCTCCCAGCTGTAAAACAGGTTGGGAAGCAGGAATGACATCCACTTCCTAAACCACTTGCCTCTGGAAACTCTATGAACTTGGAGAAATAATGATAGCTATGCAAAAGCATTAGGTCTTTTGTTCATAGAGTTGCTATGAGTCGACCTCAACTTGACGGAGATCAACAACAACAACATTTTGAGATATAAATAATCTGTGGACAATTTCTACAAAGGAAATCAGGTAGAATAATAATTTTCCCTTATTTTCGGTTGCTGTCCAGTTTACTCCAATTTACAGCAACACTTTGTGCAAACAAATAGAAAATTAATGAATAGGTTCATGCTATTGTCACAATTCTACAGTATCTTCAAGTCCATCGGTTCTAGAACTGTGTGTTTTAAATGTTTTCAGAGTTAAGGTGCTCATCTCCACTGCTGTATCAGACAATACTGTTATTCAGAGTTTTCACTCACTATGGATGGATGGTGAAGAGATTGAGATTGTACACAGCTTTAGTTTGCTTGGCTCTGTAGTCAACAGTTTTGGCACCAGCAGCCAGGAAATTAAAAGGCGCATTGCCATGGGAAAGTCTGCTGTTAGGGACCTCTCCAAAGTACTGAAGAGCAATGGTGTCTCTCTGGAGACACGTACGTCTGATACAGGCTATGGTCTTCGCAATCAGAGAGTTGGACAATGACCAAGGAGGATAGAAGGAGAATTGATGCCTTTGAGCTGTGGTGCTGGAGAAGAGTATTGAGAATATCATGGACCGCTAGGAAAACAAACAGATTCATCCTGGAAGGGGTTAAACCGAGTGGCTCCTTGGAGGCAAGGATTCTGAGGCTCCGTCTAACATACTTTGGACATGTTGTGAGGAGAGACCAGTCCTTGGAGAGGGACATCATGCTTGGGAGGGTGGAGGGACAGCGCAGGAGAGGAAGGCCCTCTATGAGATGGATTGATTCATTGACTGGGGTAATCGGGATGGGAGTGTCAGAGACAGTGCGGTTGGCACAGGACAGAGCGGAGTTTAGGGCTGTTGTACATAGGGTCGCTACGAGTCACAAGCGACTCGACGGCACATAACAACAACAACAAACAACAGTTTCCGAAAGTCCTAGTTTCCTGTCCTCTGTGGTCATGGTTAATGATTTGGAGATGTCGTTAACTGCAGGTTTCCCCAGGGCAATACGCCTCCTGGTTTCCTGACTGCTGGTAGCCACGTGTTGATTGGGTGTTGATTGTGGATCCAAGTAAGACAAAATCACTGACAACTTCAATCTCTGCTCTATCTATCATTATGTTGTCTATCAGGCCAGAGGTAAGAGTTTTTGTTTTCTTAATATTTAGATGTAATCCATACTGAAGATTGTATTTTTTGGTCTTCTGCAGCAAGTACTTGACGTTCTCCTTACTTTCAGCAAGCAGCATTGTGTCATCTCCATAATGCAGGTTATTGATAAGTCTTCCTCCAAACATGATGCCACATTCTTCTTTAGAGAGTCCCACTTGTTGAATAATTTTCTCAGCACACAGGTTGACTAGATATGGAGAGAGGATACAACCTGGATGCACACCTTACTTCATTTTAAACCATGTAGTGTTCCTTTGCTCTGCTCGCACAACAGCCTCTTGGTCTAGGTATAGGTTTTGCATGAGCACAATTAAGTGTTCTGGAATTCTCATTCTTCTCTAAAAGTGTTAGCCATATTTTGTTATGATCCTCATAGTCAAATGCATTTTCATGGTCAACAGAACACAAATAGAAATTCTGGTATTCTTACTTTTAGCCATACTTTATTGGCTGTAGCACCAAACATTCTTTAATAACTGAAACATATAATGTACAACACATGAATGTTGGAAAACTAGAAGTGAAAAATGAATGGGATGTACTAGCTTGGCCACTTTGAATCAGACAATCACATGGTATAGTGTATACTGGGAAAGAAAAACAGAAGAACATGTTGCATTTATAGTTAAAAAGACAATTTCAAGTTCTATCCTGAAGTGCAATACTATAAGTGTTGTCGTTGTTATGTGCCGTCGAGTCACCTGTGACTCATAGTGGCCCTATGTACAACAGCCCTAAACTCTGCCCTATCCTGTGCCGATCTCACCATCTCCAACACACCTACCCCCATTAGCCCAGTCACTGAATCGATCCATCTCATCAAGGGTCTTCCTCTCCTGCACTGTCCCTCCACCCTCCCTAGCATGATGTCCTCTCCAAGGATTGGTCTCTCCTTTCAGCATGTCCAAAGCATGTCAAACAAAGCTTCAGAATCCTTGCCTCTAAGGAGCAGGCTGGCTTCACCCTCTCCAGGATAAACCTGTTCATTTTCTTAGCAGTCCATGGTATATTCAATACTCTTCTCCAACACCACAGCTCAAAGGCACCAATTCTCCTAGCCTCCTTAGTTACTGTCCAGCTCTCTGATGCATAGCAATTGATTGAAAAGACCATGGCATGTATCAGATACACCTTAGTCTCTAGACTGACATCATTGCTCTTCAATACTTTAGAGAGGTCTCTAACTGCAGACTTTCCCCATATAATACATCTTTTAATTTCCTGGCTGCTGGTGGCAAGAGTGTTGAGTCTGGAGCCAAGCAAACTAAAACTGTGAATAATCTCAATCCCTTCACCATTCATCCTGATCCTTACAATTGGCCCAGTGGTGAGAATCTTTTTTTTTATATATTGAGCATCAGTCCATTCTGAAGACTGCAGTCCTTGACCTTCCACAGCAAGTGCTTCAGGTCCTCCTCAGTTTCAGCAAGCAGGGTTCTGTCATCTATATAACGCAGATTGTTGATGAGCCTTCCTCCAAAAATCCTGACTCCACATTTTTCCTCAAAGAGCCCATCCTCCCAGATAATCTGTTCTGCATAAAGATTGAAAAGGTATGGAGATAGTAGACATACCTATCGTACACCCTTCCCAGTTTTGAACCATGTAGTGTTTCCTTGCTCTGTTCTCTGTGCTCTGTTCTTGCTTTGTTGCCTCCTGGTCCAAGTATAGATTTCATGTTAGCACAATTAAGTGTTCTGGGATTCCCATTCTTACATCTGTTAGTACAACTATTATTCAAATTTATGCTCCTACAGCTAAAGCCAAAGAGGAAGAAATTGAACATTTTTACCATATCTTGCAGTCCAAAATTGACCAAACATACAATCAAGATGTGTTAATTATAATTGATGACTGGAATGCAAAAGTTGTAAGCAATGAAAAGAAGGAATGGTAGTGGAAAAATATGAACTTAGTGACAGAAGTGAGGCTGGAAATAGAATGATTGAATTTTATATGCTCAATGGTATATTCATCTCAAATACCTTTTCTAAAAATTACAAATGGAAACTTCACGCATGGATCTCTCCTGATGGACTGCACAGGAATGGGGTTGACTTTTTCTGTGGCAGCAATCATTGGAGAAACTTAATTCCAGCAGTTAAAACTAGGCCAGGAGAAGACTGTGAAACAAAACCATCAATTTCTCATGTGCAAGGTTAAACTTAAGCTGAAGATAATTAAAACTAGTCCATGAGAATCAAAATATGATCTTGTGTCTTTCTCATCTGAATTTCAAAATCATCCTGAGAATAAATTTGAAGCATTGAATACCAATGATCAAAGATCAGATGAATTGTAGGATGACATCAAGGATATTATCCAGGAAGAAAGCAAAACTTCATTGCAAATGCAGAGCAGAAAGAAAAAAACTGAAATGGATATCAGAAGAGACCCTGAAATCATCACCAGACCATCAAGAAACCAAAACAAAGAGAAAAGATGCTGAAGTAAAAGAGCTGAACAGATTTCAAAGGGCTGCTGGAGAATGCAAAGTATTATAATGGAATGTGCAGAGAACTGGAATTGGAAAATAAAAGGGGGGAAACTCACTTGGCATTTCTCAAGATGAGAGAACTGAAAAACAAATTTAAGCTTCAAGTCACAGTATAGAAGAACTCTATGGACAATAAGGCAATATGGCACAAGGTATGATATTTTCTATTACCTCCAAAAGAGAGTCAGTCAGTTGTGACTCTATTCTGGTTCAGCAGCAATGAATGTGAGAGTTTCATATGTGTGTAACAGCTGGGCAGTGAATAATGAAGATCAGAGAAGAGCTGATGCTTTTGAATTGTGGGGTTAGTAAGGAATATTGAATATGCCGGGCTGCCAAAATACCCTAAACAAATCTGTCCTAGAGTGTTCACTGGAAGCAAGGGGAGACATTTTATCTCAGGAGAAGAACATCATAGTTAAAATAGAAGGTCAACAAAAAATAAGACCCTCATGAGATGACTTGTTGCTGGGACTTCAGCGATGCACTCTGGCACAGCAGCAGTTGTGAGAATGGCACAGGACTGCGCGGGTTTCCTTCTGTCCTATATAGGTCACCATCAACTGGGTCTCACTTGACAGCGTCTCAGAGTCATAGCAGTAGGGAAGACTAACAGACTAACAAGCAATCATTCTAATCTTGATATGTTAGGTAACAGCATACTGTGGGGAAGCACACAATGAAAATCACTCAGACTAGTCAGCCAGGGGTCTTCCCAGAGGACGTCACACTCAACCTGAGACCTAGGATCCAAATCAGAATCAAACAGTCCAGTTGAGCAGTAGGGCTTAACCACCTACCCCTCCAGGGAGGAAAAAGGAAAGAAAGAAAGAATTTGTGTCATTATCTGGAGAGAGGGGATTCCAAATAGCTGGAATACAAAGAATGCAACAAGTTTGCTGAGAAAGAAGATGGAAAATAAATAAATAGAAGGCAGAGTAAAAAGTGTTTTTTGTTACATGTCAGCAGTTCAAGGTCATCAGCCACTTCAAGGGGACCAAAAATGGATAAAAATGTGCAGCTTCAGAAATTGTGATAAGTTAGAATCTGTTCCATGGCAGAGGGTTTCCGGGGGGTTTATGTGAAGGTGAGGGTCCCCTGAGTGGTACAATTAACCAAAAACTGGCAGTGATGGAGACACAATTCCCAGAAACTCAGCTAGAAAAGATCATGTCGCACAAGAATTCAATACACATGAGGTCACCATGAGCCAGCAACTATTGTTGTTCTGTCTTTAATGCGAAGATGAACCAGTGGCATTGTCCATGAGGATTTGCACTGCTAACCAAAGGTGGCCAGTTCGAATCAGCCACTAGCTCAGCAGAAGAAACACAGGCAATCTTCTCTTCTGGCATTAGCAGTCTCTGAAAACCCACTAGAGGGTCAGCTAAGATTTGGCACCGACTTGATGGCAAGAGGAAGAGAGAGATCCCCAAACAGCTTACATCAAGAGCGGAGTCACAATATGGTTTACAAATTTGCATGAAAGGGTGTTATTTTTCTGTGACACAATCTTCCCCCTCAAGGTAATATGTTCTGAATAATATAGTTTTTAAACAATCCTGTTTTGTAAGGATGATTTTTATTTGGCTTCCAAATTTTATAAGTTCCTTTCCTCAATACCTGTACAATAGAAGAAATAGCTAACATTTCTGACATACTTCTTATATACCTCTCAAGTGCTGCAGTGCATATACTATTTAAGTTAGTCTCAAAATAACCATAAGAAGTGTTATTCTTATCCCTGTTTTTAAAATAAGGAAACCTGAACTTAGATATTTTAACTACCTTGGAAATGAACTTCCCCCAAATCACCATATATTAATTGCAGAGCTGATGCTAAAATTCCAGTTCTGAGTCCAAAACTCTCTCTGCTGATCATCCTTGAGGTGTCTAACCTCAAGGCTCCTAGTTTGTATCCTTTTCCCTGCAGTATCTTCCTCTCAAGCATCTGTAATCTGGCAAATGACACAGGGCCCTGGTGGACCTGGCACATGGGAAGTCTTCAAAGTGCAAATAGGCATTGCATTAACTGACAGAGTTAGATATAATGTAAATACCATTTTAACTGAGAACCCTTTAAGGCTACAATGTTTTCAAGGCCCAAAGCAATGACTCTAGTCCTGCAGAAAGATGATTGACATTGATGTATGGATTAGTAACCATGATGCCCCCTTAAATAATACCATGGAAACAACTGACTACCTTTCTATTGGTTGTTACACTACTTCCCCCTGGGTGGCCCTTCTGGAGTCTTAATAGAAATCTGCCCTACCACCACCACCACCACCACCACCACTTTCTTCCTCTGTGTCTCATGAATCAGGATGCTATTTGGAAGAGAAGCAGAAATTTCCAACCTCATGAGAAGTAACATTTAGAAAACTCATGCTGCCATAAATATTCTGCCAACTCTATCATCTATAGAAACAATTTATTAGTTTTAAATAAACAGCAAGGAGTTAGAGTCCGGGTCAATCACGTTAAAAAAGGCATGTACTTGATATCCATCCCATGGACAGCCAAATGAACAAACAAATTTATCTTGGAGAAAGTGCAGCCAGGGTGCTCCTTAGAGGAAAGAATGGTGAAACTTTATCTCACATACTTGGGGTATGCTGTTAAGAGGGCCCAGGCCTTGGAAAATGACGTCATGTGTGGAAAGGGGAAGGGCTAGAGGAAGAGCGTAAGACCCTCAAAAAGATAAATTGACTTAGATAAAGTGACTGTAACTATGGGCTCAAGTATATCGGAGATTATGAAGATGACGCAGGATAGGACAGGGCTCAGATCTGTTGTTCATAGGGTCACTGGGAGCCGTTCTTGACTAGATGACACCCAACAATAAAAACAGCACTGTCTAAGGATTTTCTTTAAGGTCTCGGTGTTAAAAAGAATCTACTTCTGATCTACCATTTTGAGAGCGTCTCATTTCCTTTTGCTTACCTTATCCAAGTTTTAAAATTCAGTATTAAAAATACAGAAATGTTTGCTCTTGTTGAACCGCCCTAGTGTGATATTCGAGTCTCCTCTAAAGTTACCTTTGACACAGGCCTACAGGCCCTTCTATAGCCCACACTTCAAAGGCCTGAAAGGCCCTGCTTGAGGCACTTTATTTATTTTTCTGGCACCATTAGAGGTTTGTATTTCTACTGAGCTCAAATCTACTCTCCAAAATTGTACAAATCAGAGAAAAACACTTAGGACCACATGAGGCTGGGTGGGCGAAGGATCAATTTATAAGGAATTTAACAAACCAAAGGTCATTAAGGGCTGTCTGTAAGCTTCCTTTTTATCAGATATATTGAAAACTATCTATGGTGAGAGGAAAGACTAAAATACTGACCTTGTGAACAAAAGGAAATGGGGTGAATGCGAACCAGGCCTCTCCATGAACAAGGAGTGTGTTCATGCTTCTTATCAAAATAAAGGGTTAGAGAGGCCAAGGTCCAAACTATAAATGACCCAAGGGTTCTTCTAGCAATGAAAGAGAGGATGTGAAAAACTCACATGAATCACTGTCTTGATTCAGGCTACAAGGCAGATGACAGTGAAAAATGCATCTATAGAGTAAGGGTCGAGCCTATTAAGAGGAATGGGGAGTCATTTCAAACACAGCCTCCCTGTGCTCTCCTGAAAAGCCTTGCTGGCTGTCTGGTCTCTACAGGGAGTGTCCTTTTCACTGTTGAATGCCCTGGGAAATGGAGTGACGCTGCATGTAAAAAGCCAAGTTGTAAGTAAAGTGCAATAGAGACTAACCACCTGCCAAGGGTCAAGGGTTGAGTTTAGGGTCATTATCTTATTGGCTCCTCTTTATCCTGTGACGGCATGAAATATAAGAAAGGCAGTTTTGTAAGAAGGGAGACAGCAATGTTTTGTCTCTGATTGACTGTAACTTCAAGCAATTCCTTAGCCTCTGCAGAGAGCTTCGATGAGTCAGTCTATTTCCAAAAGGTAGAAAGATGCATCTTCTATTGGGTTCCTGTAAAGACTTGTATGCTCTATCAATTTCTCTTCTCAGTATCTGACAAGAGATATGTTTATAAACGTTTCTATTCAAATCATTTCTCCCTAGCCAATGTTCATTACAAAACCAACTACATTTTGGGGAAAACAGAGAATGTCGCATTTGTCGCAGCCCCCACTTAGGGCCTTTCATTCTGAAAAGAATGATGATGAGCCACTCACAAGCTCTAGTACCATCTCCAGCCCCAAAGGTTGCTTGGGGCTTTCTAGACAAGTTCAAAGTCACGGCCTATTTTCTTCATATTAGGGTGAAAGACCTGGTAACCTACTTGCAAAAATTAAGCAATGAAAATAGAAGAACACTGGCCATCTGGCTCATGTGCTTTGGTCACATGGGAAGGATCAATCACTGAGGGATGACATTATGTTTGCTGAAGTAAAAGGCCAACAAAGGTTTGGGAGACCCTTGCTGAGATGAATTGACACAACGGCCACAATTGTGAACTCCAATATGCTGAGGGAGCGACACAGGACAGATGATATTTTGTTCTTTTGGGAGTAAGGTCTCTACAAGCTGAAGCCAGTTTGACAGCTAACAAGAGCAACAACAAAGAGTCTAAAAATGCTACTGAAAAAACTCCTGGTGCTGTAGTCCGACGTGAGCAGAGGCTTCTCAGTTAGACATGTTAAATTACATAATCTGTTTTTTATTGTACTAACTTTAATTTCATATCAACAATCACAAAACTACTGTATATATATATATAGCTGTTGTTGTTGTTGTTGTTGTTGTTGTTAAATGCCATCAAGTCATAGGTGGCTCATAGTGACCCTGGGAACAAAAGACCTAAATACTTGTATAACTTTCATTTCTCCAAGTTCATAGGGTTTCCCGAGGCAAGCTATTTTGGAAGTGGATGCCACTCCTGCTTCCAAGCTTGTTTTAATTAGGGAGCTTCACCAAACACTGTCCACCATGGGTAACCGTTATCCCATTTGGCACATCAGTGTCACAGTGTTCAGCATCACAGCACCCACGAGTTACCTCTGTAGAGCAAATCAACATACCAGTGCTACACCACCTAGAAGAATGTTTGACCAAAAACAATTAAAAGCAGGCCTGAGGGAAGTATATTAAAATCACCCACCTTTGGCTTGGTAGCATCGCTTTCTGTCCATTAGGCCAACTGAGCTCTCCCATTGTTGTTATTGTTGTTGTTAAATGCCTTCAAGTCGTAGGCAACTCATAGCGATAATATTACAAAATACTTGGCTAAAACAAAACAACCAACTGGTTTGTGTCCAATGTCTCTATATTTTCCCCACCCTAATTGATACACCCAGAACACATCCAAATACTTGACACCCGCATTGTCCAAGTGGTCATGAGGTGAGACACAGGGGGAGCCTGCCGCCTTCTGGACTGATGATTCTAGTTGGACTGGAGACATGGGGCTTATTTGGTACTAAAATTTTGCTATTTTCTTATTAATAGTTGTAAGGCATTTTTTATATTATTTTTTATTTTTTTAAGTTGCAAGGCATTTTAGCTTTTATAAATCTATCTTGACCATGATCGAATCTTTCCACCTGTTTTCAGATCTTTGGATCTGCATTTAGAACCAGAGAGAATAATAGTTGATTCTCATAGGATACATTTCAACTTTCTATCCTACAAGTTTGTGAGTGTGACCATGGGACGTAATAACAATAAGCTTCCCTCAATTCACACAGCCCCAGAGTGCTCCTTGGAGGCGAGCATGGAGAAGTTTCATCTTTCACACCTTGGGTATGTTGCTAGGAGAGGCTGTTCCTTGGAAAAGGACATCACAGTTGGAAAGGTAAGAGGGTCAGCGAAAGAGAGGAAGCCCCCCAGGATGAATTGACACAGTGACTGTGGCAATGGGCTCAAGTGTGTCAGAGATGGTGAGGATGGCACAGGATGGGACAGGATTTGTGTCCGTAGTTCATAGGATCACTGTGAGTTTCACTGGGCTCAAAGACACCTAACAATAACAGAAGAAGACCACATCCCTTCTCCTGCGTTATTCACATGAGTTGGGAAATATTTTACAGTCTATATAACACTCTCATTGCTTTTAGAAACATCAATAAAATGTCATAGTATCCTAAGCACCTACATTTTAGAATGCATTCATTTTAACAATGGAGAACAATTCCTCCCTTCCCTATGACTTTCAAGGACTATTTAAAGAATGTATTTTTCATATTTTCTGATTTCTCCAAATAAATTAGGTCATATGTCTCTAAAGAGAGTTAATAATATATCCAACCTCATTCCAGTTAAAGACATTGCTGTTCCTCATTCTTAGCCAAGTATTCCAAAGGCCCAAGCTTGTTTCAAAGTCTACCCTAAAAGAGGTTACAGTATTTCCCTTTTCACCCTGCATTCCATCTATTTTCTTTCCCGGCATTTACATTCTCATCTCTGCTTTTATTTGTTTCAGCCTTTCCATCCATCAGCATTTCGTATTCTTCCTCACTGACATCTGCCACTGCAGGTCCACTCTTTTTGTTCCCAGTTGCATTGCCTGGCTTCCCCTCCATCCTTCCTATCTCCCTCACCACACAGTCCTGCGAGGCTCTTTGTCTTTTGTCCTGCTGATCAGATGCTGCACAGGCTTTGAGAAGACCTTGGGGCATCCGTGTTCCAGCCACAACTAATGATGATCCAGCAGCTCTTGAAGCTGCAGGCAGCTTGCAACATTCACGTGGGAAAGAGGCGTAGAGAAAACGCTCAGCCATAACCTTTTCCATTCTCAAAACATTAACAGCAGCTAACTCTATTTCGTGCTCAAATTGGCTTATCAACAGATAGATTAGCTTGTGCCCAGCTTCCCAGAGTGGGTGCAGGGAATCTTTCCTGTTTAATATATGTGGGAGTTTTTTGTGTTTTATGTTGTGTTGCATTTGTTCATCTATTTGTTTGGAACTTGCTTTATTCGCTGCCTTGCTGGGGGATTGATTGTCTGGTGTTCTTTCATGTTCTATAGCAGAGACTGTGATTTGTCCCTACCTGGGTGGCACCAGCGTAGAAGACAGTGTGTCAGGAGATGCGAGTCATAAACAGCAATGTCAACACGGCCTCCTGGGCATTTCCAAGCAGTCTGACCTACTCAATCAACATGTGTTCTCTGTTTGATTTTAAGGGGAATGCAGATTTATTAGGCACGTATTAGGCAAGTTACCTAAAGAGACAAGACAAACACACATCAAAGAGACACACTAGCCAAGCGAGGCACCTGCGATGAACAGTGAGGGACACAGGCTGCAAGGACAGCTGGCATGGAAAGGAAGGCCAGGTCAGTGCGGACTGGAGAAAACAGAGAGGCCCTGGCCTTCAGCTGTGCGAGGAAGGGGGGTAGCTCATGATAAGGAGCCCAGAAGTGAAGAGGAGTCTACACTTTGAAGGTGGCGTGTGTCACACGGAATGTTGGAATGGCCTAGAGTGGTGTCCTTGCGTTGTCTCTCCTCCCTTGGCTGGTGGTGCATTGCTAACCAAAAGGCCACATTTCTACAGGGATTCAAATCCATCAGCAACGCTAGGGGAGAAAGGTGGGCAAAAAGTGACTGCCTCTGAAACACAGTGAGATGTCACTATGAGTTGAAACTGATTCAATGGCAATGAGATAGAGAAAGAGAGATCACTAACGTATGTACGTATCTCTGTGTGTGTGTGTGTGTGTGTGTGTGTGTGTGTGTGTGTGTGTGTGATCTAACTGTTCCCAAGGGAGCTCTGGTCATCTAGGTGGTAAGAAGTTGCATTGCAAGTCTGAACATAGACAGTTCAAATCCACCAGCTGCTCCAAAGGAGAAGATGAGTCATCTCCTGTGCAACTTAGAGCCTCTGAAAACTCCCTGGAGGGGTAGCTATAAACCTATCTCAATTTGTCAGCACACAACAACAACAACAGTTTCTAAGTTTCTATCTCAAGTCACTTGTTATTGTTGTTGTTGTTGTAATGTGCCATCGAGTTGCTTGCAAGTCATAGTAACTTTATGTACAACAGTTCTGAACTCTGGCCTATGCTGTTCCAACGTTATCGTCTCTGACACACCTACCTCCATGACCCCAGTCGCTGAATCAGTTCATCTCATCAAGGGTATTCCTCTCCTGTGCTGTACCTTCACCCTTCCTAGCATGATGCCCCTCGCTAAGGACTGGTCACTCCTTGCAACATGTCCAAAGTATGTCAGATGAAGCTTCAGAATCCTTGACTCCAAGGAGCAGCCTGGTTTCACCCTCTCCAGGATGAACCTATTTGTTTTCCTAGCAGTCCATGGTATATTCAATACTCTCCTCCAGAACCACAGCTTAAAGGCATCAATGCTCTTTCTATCATCCCTAATCATTCTCCAACTCTCTGACAAGTCAGTCCATTCTGAATTCCAGACTTACACTTCTATACTTATCCTTCCAAGTGGCTGTCTAAAAAGCATTTCAAACTTAGCTGGACCTGAACATATTTTTTTTTGTTTTCCAAATCCACTCTCTTGCAAAGTCTTTTTTCTAGAAATGGCTCCACCAGTCATCCCACTGTTTAAGCCAAGAATATAAAGGTTATTCTTGATTCTCCTTTTCTCCCTTACTGCCATGTCCAATTGATAAATTCTGACATCCAACTCTAAAACACAGTACATGCCTTCTGTCTCCATTGCTCTAATCGTAAACCAAGCCTCCATTTATCTCTTAGAATACTCTCTGACAGTCTCCCTCCAGCCTTCCTACCTAGTTACTGTCCTGGTATGGCCAGAGGGGTCTTTTGTAAAATGAAAATCGGGGCATTTTCTCAGATGTAAGGTCTTCATGGCTTCCCATTCCAGCCAAACAAAACCCACGCTCCTCCCCATGGCCCTGTGTGATCTGACCCCTGCCTCTGTCGCTGACCTCATTTCTCACCACTCTGCTCCTCACAGTGACCTTCTTTCAATCCTTCTAAGATCCCAAGCTCATTGTAGCCTCTGCTTTTGAACCAGCTGTTGCTTCCATCTGGAAAGTTCTTTCCGCCAGTGTTTATCTGACTTCCTTCTCTTCTTTGTTTATTCTCTGCTGCTGAAATGCTAACTTTGAACAACAACAAAAAAGAAAACACCTCTGAATGTCACAGCAAAGAAACAACTCCTTTGCCTTTGCTTACCCCTGTGTATCTGGGGATCTCTGGCAAGTTGCTTTTTATCTAATTATAAAGAATTTCTTTTTATTTGTTACTGGATTTTTTTCTGTGTCTCCTTCACTAGGTGTAGGCTCCATGAATCCAGGCACGGAGACCTTTGCACTATCACTCCAGTGCATAAAATAAGGCTAGCAAGTGCTCAGTGAAGGATTGTTATGTGAAGGAAACTGATGTGGAATGAGGCCCTATATGAACAGAAGAGAAATAAATGGTACTTCATATGTTTGGATTAAGGGAATGAATAATTATTAATTAATAATAGAGAAATTAATGGTGATTCATATGCTTGGGAAAAAGCAATTATTATGTGCGTAGACACTGATACCTTTTCACCAAGGGAATTTGGATGGAGCCCTTTGGAGGAATCCTCATAAAATAAAACATTCAAATTAAATATATACTACTACCATTTCTGTACAAATGGAGGACACAAGGCAGGCCACTCCATTGGCAAGAGAAGATCATTCCTTCCACTGGCATTGACAGTAAGATCGAGTCCAAAGCAGAATGGCTACTGCTCATTGAGCATCTACTATGTTCTGGGTCCTTTCCTAAGCACTTTGCATTCACTATCTTATGCATCCTCAGTATAATGGCATTGTAAAGTAAATATTGTTGTTATATGCCATCGAGTTGGAACCAGCTCATAGATAGCCCTCTAGGGGGTTTTCAGAGGCTATAAATACATGGGAGGAGAGTGCCCATCTTTCTCCTAAGGAGTAGCTGGTGGATTTGAACTGCCTGACTTTGGATTTTCAGTGTAATTCCCCATCACTAGGCCACCAGAGCTACCTAAAGTACATATTACTGTTGCATTTTATACTTTTAAAGAGAGAAAGAGTGAGAGAGACACTTCCACAAAGTCACAAAGCTGCTAAAAGTGGCAGAGACAGAATTAGAACTCGGTGAGGCTCAATGTCAAGAAGACAAAGATTCTCACCACTGGACCAATTG
>NW_006399995.1:3326792-3343658 GCF_000299155.1 Elephantulus edwardii
CAGGGTTTAGGGCTGTTGTACATAGGGTCACTATGAGTCACAAGCAACTCAACGGCACATAACAACAACAACAACAACATCACTTGATGCTAAATTCAGTGCTCCTCTCAGCTGACCAAACCTCCTATGGGAGGAAAGGGGCTGGCTTTTGCGTTCAGAGCCGAGTGGCCACAGTATCCTCAGCGTCTTGTGTGCTAGATCCCGGAGCTTCTCTTCCAGGTTGTGTTACCAGGCAAAGAAGCCCTGAAAGAGGGGGAAACTATGGAGTTCTCACATGGAAACTCAAGCACAAGCCTCCCATTTCTCTGCACACCCACCTTGAGTCTGACAGAGGATGTGGCAGAGCACGAAGTCCAAGGAATACAGTTTGTAGAAGCAAGCCAAGGAATGGTGGCGTAATTTTCATTACTGTGTGTCACATGGTTCCTACTTTTTCATGTGGAATCTGGTTCCATTACACCCTCTCAAGTACGTTTTCTTCATAATACTTTGTTTTAGTGGTAGCTTTTTATTTTACATAGTTAAGATCTGTATCTATTGTCCTGCTGTAACATAACTTGGTAACTTGACACATCAGAAATCTGTCCTCTCAAGGTTTCAAAGGTCCAAACTCCATTTCACTGGGTTAAAACAAAGGTGTCATCAGAGCCCCATCCCCCATGGAGACTCTGGAAGAGAATCTAGTTCTTTCTTCTTCTGGTGGCTGTCAGCATTCCTTTGCTTGTGGCCAAATCACTCTCATCTCCACCTCTAAGATCCTATCATCTTTTTCTTCCTATGTCTGTGTCAGCTTTCTGCCTCTCACTTTCAAGAATACTCATTACGTTTAGGATCCATGTAGATGATTCAAAATAATCTTCCCATCTCCACATCTAGCCTCTTAAACAGTAAAAGAACATATTTCTGTTTGTTAAAGCCATCCGTTTGTGTTTTCTATCCTACAGCAGCATTAAGCGACCAAAACAAGATTCCCGGTAAAAACTTGAAAAAATCCACTGGAGGGTCAGCTGAGAGTACTGATATAATTGTAATGAGTTTGAGATAACTAAGACAATAACCTTTGAGATGTAGTGTGTAACATATTGGGCTACTATCCTAAAGGCTGGATTCAAATCCATCAGCCAACCACTCCTCTGGAGACAGATGAACAGTTTCCTCCCATAAAGATGAACATACTCAGACACCCAGTGGGGGTTTGAGATGAGTTGAACTTGACTCCACAACAGTATATATATATATATATATATATATATATATATATATGATTCAGTGTGTGTGTGTAGTGTGTATATATATATATGTGTGTGTGTGTTTATTTGTTTATTTATATATATATTATTCATATATATATGTTTTACATATATATATAAAACAGTATATATATTATGATTCAGTGGTACATAACAATAAGAATGATGTAAAATCTTAATCTATTAAATTTATAAACTTATTTATTTTAGAGGGAGAAGTTCAAATTCAATGTGCCAACTCCAGAGGAACTCTTTCTCACTTTTTCTCTTCTGGGGGAAAAATTCCTTGTTTCCCTCAACATCTATAGGCCTTATAATCCCTGGGAATCTCCTTGTATCCTGGCCTTCTCCAGTGGCAAGGAACTTCCTCAGAAAGGGACCAGATCCAAAAAGACACACTATTTCTAGCAATTTTTTCTTGATTGTGTAGGGATGTCTCTCTTCCCAACTTGCTTTCCTTCCCCTTTTTAACCCCTGTGCACATTTTAATATAGACAGCTCCAGTGGCATAATCCTCAAAGACTTAAACTACTAATT
This sequence comes from Elephantulus edwardii, assembly GCF_000299155.1. NCBI lineage: Eukaryota > Metazoa > Chordata > Mammalia > Macroscelidea > Macroscelididae > Elephantulus > Elephantulus edwardii. The sequence continues at coordinate 3,328,580 of NW_006399995.1, forward strand.
AAAAAGTGACACCTCTCTGGTGGTTCAAATCTACCAGTGGCTCTATGGGAGAAAATTGGGCAGTCTCCTCCAGTGTGATTTACAGCCTTAGGAAGTCAATGGAGGGCCGGCTTTGAGTCAGTTTTGACTCAATGGCAATGATTTTTTTAGTAAATATAGATACAGACTTAGATATAGATATGTTGCTGCTGTTTGTATGTATAGACATGAAGTTGGATCAAACTCATAGCTTACCCTTCAGAGGGTTTTCAGAGGCTCTAAATTGTACAGAGGGAGTTTGACCTCTTTCTTCGGTGGAGTAGCTTCTGGATTCAAACCTCGAGTCTTTGGATTGACAGTGTAACTCCTTACCACTAAGCTACCAGAGCTCTGTAAATACGTATTGTTGTTTTGTTCCATTGAGTCACCTGGGACTCATATCTATGTACAACAGCTCTGAGCCCTGTCCTATCCTGAGCCAGTCTCACTGATTCCAACACACCTAATCTCATTGCCCCAGTTATCATGTCAAGCCATCTATCTCATCTGGGTTCTTCCTCTTCTGCACTCTCCCTCCACTCTTCCAAGAATGATGTCCTTCTCCTCCTGGCCACGTGCCCAAAGTATGTGGGACAGAGCTTCAAAATCCTTGCCTCCAAGGAGAAACTTTGTTTGACCCTCTCCAAGACAGACCTGTTTGTTCTCTTGGTATGCTCAATAAATACTCTTCTCTAGCACCACAACTCAAAGGCATCAATTCTTCTTCTGCCATCCTTGGTCATTGTCCAGTTCTTGGATACAGTTTGCGAAGATCATGGCCTGGATCAGGCACACCTTAATCTCTAGACTGACATCATTGCTCTTTATCATTTTGGAGAGGTTCCTGACAGCATACACAGATACAGATGATACAGATATAAGCATAGACATACAGAGGGAGCTTTAGTGGGCTAGTTGATATGGGAATTGTGCTACCACCTAAAAGTGAAAAGTTTAAATCTACCAGTTGATCTGAGGGAGAAAGATAGGCAATCTTCTCCTATGCAATTTACACCTCTGAAAACCTTCTGGAGTGTCAGCTATGAGTCAGGTCTGACTTGATGTCAACGAAAGAGAGAGAAAAGGAGAGACAAACTCAAAGGTGCCTGCTGATGCTCAGTTTTACTCTATCCCACCTACTGATCACCTATTAGGATAAATAATGTTACAATGTCCATCTCCTTATAGATATTTGCATTTCAGATTTCAGTCTCCTCAAACTCTTGGTTCTACCTTTCTCCCTTCACTATTCCTTATCTTGCAAAACACACACACACACACACACACACACACAAAATCCTCATCTGCAAATAAGTCTTCCTGTTAACGTACTGTGTTCTTTTTTCCTTAGTTTTTTATTTTTCTTAAATTAATGTTAATTAATGTTTACAGAGATTTTGGATTTCCATCCATTCACTGTTGCATTTTTCTCCTGCCCATCCCTCCCCCCAGTTAGCTCTTCACTTTGTAAAGTAAAAGAAAAATTATTTCATTGGTATAGAATCTGCCCCTCTCCCGCCCCAAGTACACTCCACTAGGCAACCTTCATTCTGGACTCTTCTCATAACCATAACACAGTTCTCTTCTTCATCTGTTTCAATGCAGTATACATAATTTATCCATTTTTTTCTCAGTCTCACCCCAACCCTGATGTCAGTCCCATTCTATAAATAGTGGCACCATGCAGCACCTGTCCTTTTGTTACTGAGATACTTCACTCAGCATAATGTCCTCCAAGGTCACCCATTTTGAATAATATTGCATGAGTTCCTTGTTTTTCAATGCGGCATAGTATTCCATTGTGTGAATATACCAGAGCTTCTCTATCCATTCATTTGTTGGTGGGCACTTAGGTTGTTTCCACCTCCTTGCTATTGTGAACAAAGCCGCAATAAACATATGTGTGCATATATCTGCCTGGGTGACAGTTATGATTTCTTTGAGCTATATTCCCAGTAATGGAATTGCTGGGTCAAATGGTATTTCTATTTGCAATTTTTTGAGAGAGCATCATACAGCCTTCCATAGCGGTTGCACATTTTAGACTCCCACCAACAGTGAATAAGGGTTCCAGTTTCTCTGCAACCTCACCAGCATTTGTTGTTTGCTGTTCTGTTAAATTTTGCTTTTCTTACTGGGGTGAGATGGTGGTATCTCATAGTTGTTTTTATTTGCATCTGTCTTAGAGCTAGTGATTTTGAACATTTCTTCATGTGTTTGTTGGCCATTTGAATGTCTTCTTTGGTGAAGTGTCTGTTCATATCCTATGACCATTTTTCAATTGGGTTATTTACCTTTATCTTGTTGTGGTGTATACATACTGCCTTCTATTTATCATCTTGCAGATAGTTTCACAGATTTCCCTTTCTGTCTGTGAAAGAATTACTCCAAATTTAATCTTAGGATATATATCATTCACAGCTTCCAGGCTCCCTTGATAAAGTTGGACAATGTGAGATTTCAACAGAAACAGTGACAAAGTCTCCAGATAGTGTCCCATTTCATTCCAGAATTATGCCTTTCTTTTTTTTTTTACTACTTCCCCTCAGCCTTTTTCATATTGTAGGAGAGTTTAACCTTTCCTTTGTAAAACTTGGCTAAACCGATGAGCTCTCAATTGCTCCACAATCTTTTATCCAAATTGAGTTTTCAAATAGTACTATTTAGCATCAATATTTCTTTCTGTACTCATGGCAGGGAGTAATTCATCAGTAAATGTTCATTTGGCCTTGAACGTCTTTCACAGTATTCTATGACTATAAGAGGAAAGCAAAATGCAATACAGAGACATCACCCAGCATGCCAAAAAACAATTATATCCCTATGCTGGGCATCCTTTCCAAGAAACTTCATACAGCTTTTTTTAAAAAATCCTCCTTTTCATTCCAGTTTCTCAGGAAGGTAGATAGACAAGTGTCCTCGGGAGAACAAGATGTGACTTGATCATTAGCTATAGCAATTAAGATACTGAAGTACAGAAACATTATTTTTCCATTCTGTTGACTTGTAATAGCAAAAAAAACCCCCTTCGTGTCATGTCATGAAGTCTAGTTTGTCTTAACTTCTTAAGCCTTCTTGTCAATCTACTATTTATAGTGTATGATTCTATGCAAACAGAGCTCAATTATCCAGAGCATTTGAAAAATTATTCCATTTATCTAATTTTCTAGTGGACACAGGATAAAAAAAAAACAAACACTTTTCCATTACTAGGTATCTTTCTATAATGAGTGAGTTCACTATCTTGTCTTGGTAAGTATATAATGTTGTCTTTTGTTGTGTGCCTGTGAGTCAATGCCGAATCTTAGCAACTAGGAAGAACAGAGTAGAATTGCCTCACAGGGTTTCCTAAGCTGTAATCTTTTGGGAAGCAGAACACCATGTCTTTTCTCTTCTGGATCAACTGGTCTACCTGCCCACCTTTTGGTTATCAGCTAACCTTGCATTAATTATGGGCTAGTGGAATTAATCTATTTATATATTATCACAAAGAAAGGCAATCTCCTTTTGCATAATTTACAGTCTCTATAAACTCATTGGAGGTTCAGATAAGATGTGGTTCCAATTTGAAACCAATGAGTTAGTCAAAAGTTAAAGTCATTGCTGTGGAGTCAGAATAGACTCATAGCTGACCCTCCAGCAGGTTTTCAGAGGCTGTAAATCACCTGGAAATAGACTGTCCATCTTCATCTCAAGAAGCTGCTGATGGATTCAGACCTTTAGGTTAGCAGCATAACTCTCTATGGAAAATGCCACCAGAGCTCCCGTATACGACTTGAGACTTTCTTTTAAAAAATGAGATTGTTCTTGTTATATGCCATCAAGTCAAGAACGACTCAGAGTGACCCTGTGAACAAAAGATCTGTTCTGTCCTGTGCCATCATCACACTTGCTGACACACAAGAACCCACTGCAACAGTCACTGTGTCAATCCACCTGGTTGAGAGTCTTCCTCTCCTTCACCGACCCTCACCCTTTTGCACATCATAGCCCCTTCAAGCAAAATGCCCAAAGTATGTGAGGCAAAGCCTCATCATTCTTGTCTCCAAAGAGCACTCCAGCTTCACCCTATCCAAGAAATAGCTGTAGACACAAGATACCAATAATTAGAAAGATGGCACAGGAGTAAACAACATTTTATTTTCTTATGAATAAGTCATTATCAGTCTGAATCAACTTGATGGCAATTGAAAAAACAACAACCACCAATGTCTTAAATTTATCTGAACTGTTATGGCTTGTCCCAGGTAAGTCTCTGCTTTGGCATATATCCCAGAAGATGTGTTTTTTTGTGTCTGCCAAAGCTACAAATGTCCATCTCACCCCATAACTGAGAATCTGAAGTAAAAAAGAAAGTGAATAAAATGCTTTCATAGTTTTTCTTTTTTAGCCTAATAGAAAATAGTGCACACGAACTCAGTATTTGATAAGAGAACAAAAATATAGGCAATATTAAATAATTAAAGAAACAAGGGAGCTCTGGTGGCCTAGCGGTAAGAAACTGTACTGTATGTAATCCCAGAGGCGTGCAGTCCAAATCCACCAGACTGGATTTGAACTTGCTGGAAAAGGAGGGACAGTCTCCTCCTGTGCCAGTTAGATCTGATTTGATGGTACACACACACAAAAGAATAAAATTTAGAAAATTTTTTAAAATAACTAAAGGAACAAATTTATATATTAACCTGCAAAGTGATACAATAAACAGATTATACTCCAAATTTCTTTTCTTATCAAATTTTGGCCTTGGAAGTTGTACCCTTCCAGTTTTATTTTCTTCCTTAGTCATTTTGCCAATATTTTAAATATATTTATAATCTCTAACCCATTCCGCTTTCCTATTTCTTCATTACTGTCAATATTATCATCATTCTGTCCTTTTGAAAATGGTAGATATGCCACATGTCCTGACAGTGAAGTCAAGAGTTTTACTATGAGTTCAAACTACATTTGTACCATGTAGAACAAAATTGTGGATTTAGCCAACAAAAGGTCTGTTTCTCATACAACTGTGTGGATCGCGTAATCACCAACAACCTCCAAATCATTAGTTAAAACATAGAATTCCAGAGGGTCTTTGAGATAGGGCAGATTTGCTCTCAAAAATGGAAAAGAATTCTTATTAAGTATCACCTTGTCCTCTGTCCCTTTACTGTCTCAACAACTTCATAATAACCAGGAAACTCTGTTGTCTGAGTGGTAAGGAGCTGTGCTGCCAACCCAAAGGCACGTGTTTCACATCTACCATGTGCTCCACAGAACTGCCTCTGAAAATCCCCTGGAGGGTCAGCTATGAGTTGGTTCCAATTCAACAGCACATAATAACACCAACCATACTAACCAGTTTGACCACCACCTGTCTTCCTGGTACCTGCTCCTTTCTAACCACCATGATTTCCATACTACTATACTTGACCCACTTAAACTTTCTGTACTGACAAGAAAACAACATAATTAGAATTCAAGGCAAAATGCCCTGAAGAGAATAAAGACACAGTTGATGCTGATTTATAAGATAAATGCAAAATAAGGCACAATAGCACAATTTTTATTAGCATCACAACATACATTAAAATGCATACAACAAAGCTATTACAAATATAAGAATCTTTAACCAATGCAATATAAAAGGGAAAATGCTTAAATACTGGAAATTAAACTATTTCTTTATAAACAGCTTGATCCTATACATACAATACATGCATTGACTCTAACGACCCATTAAAACTCTAGTAGTAGTTGTTGTTGTTATGTGCCATTGAGTTGACTCATAGTAACCATATGCACAATAGCTCTAAACCCTGCCCTATTCTGAGACAATCTCACTGTCTCTGACACACCTACAGTCATTATTCCAGCTATTGTGTCAATCCATCTCATCCAAGTTCTTCCTCTACTAGGCTGTCCCTCTACTCTTCCAAACATGATAATCTTCTCCAAAGACTGGTCTCTCCTAGCTACATGACCAAAGTATGTGAGACAGAGCCTCAAAATCCTTGACTCCAATGAGCAACTTGGTTTCACCTTCTCCAGGACAGATCTTTTTGTTCACTTGACAGTCCATAGTATGTTCAATACTCTTTTCCAGCATCACTACTCAAAGGCATCAATTCTTATTCTGCCACCCTTGGTCATTGTCCACCTCTCTAATGCATAGCAAGTAATTGCAAAGACCATAACTTAGATCAGGAGCACCTTAGTCTCCAGACTGATAATCTTGCTCTTTAACACTCTGGTGAAAATCCCTAACAGCAGATTTTGCTAATGCAATTTGTCTTTTGATTTCCTGACTACTGGTGGCAAGAGTGGTAATTGTGGAACTGAGCAAGCTAAAATTGTTAGCAATCTCAATCTCTCTTCCATCTATTGTGGTGCTGCCAGTTGGCCCAGTGGTGAGAATCTTTAAATCTGTATTGAAAACTACAATCTTTGACCCTCTGTAGCAAATGCTTCAGGTCCTCCTCTGTTTCAACCAGAATGGTGTGTCATCTGTATAACGCATGTTGTTGATAAACCTTCCTTCAATCCTGATGCCACATTCCTCTTCTTAAAGTTCAGCCTTCAGAATGAACTGTTCTGCATATAGATTGAAAAGGTATAGAGATGGTATGCATTCTGTTGCACACCTTTCCTAATCCTGAACTATGTATGCAATGTTCCCTTGCTCTGTTCTGACTACTGCTTTCTGGTCCAACTATAAGTTTTGCATGAGCACAATTAAGTGTTCTGGGATTCCCATCCTTCTCAAGATTAACCACAATATGTTGTAATGCATACCGTCAAATGTGTAATCAATGAAACACAGATAGGCATTCCTCTGGTACTCTCTGTTTTCAGCTAAGATCCACCTAACATTGGCTATAAAGTTTCTAGTGCCATGGCCTCTTCTGTATCTAGTTTGCACATCTGGCAGTGCTCTGCTGATGTGTTGTTCTAGTTGTTTTTAACAATCTTCAGCAGGATCTTGTTTGTGTGTGGTATTAGGGGTGCTACCTGCTCCGCCTAGGAGGAGGTGGCCCCCTGTGCTTCCAAGGAGTAGGTGTCACCTGCAGCAAGGGTGCCAGCATCACAGGAGAGTGGAGAGGAAAGGGGTGAACAGAGGAGGGCAAATGCCTGAGCTATCAAACCAGAACTGGCTAAGGGCAGGAGGTAGGAGGGGTGGGAGGGGCAAGGAGGGGTAACTGAGCTGGATGCTAGCAGAGCAGGAGTCCCAGTGGGAACAAGACATGTGCACCAAAGGTGGGGGGAGGGCAGGACCAACAGCTGATCTGTTACCTGCAGAATTGGAAAGGTCTCTCATTTACCCTTTTTAGTGAAATGTTTGTCTGTCAAATATTCCTCTAAAGTTGAGTACCCAAATTAAGACAGACTAGGGAAAAAGGTTGACCATCCAGTTCTGATATAATTCTCTATGTACAGTAGAGCACACTTAGAGCAGACTAGCAGATATGGTACCTGAGGCACAGCCTTCTTACTAGGAAACACAAGGAGGAGCAAGAGTTGCAAATAGACACTACTGATTAGAACATGGAATGTTCTAATGTATGAACATAAGAAAATTAGAGCTTCCTATGAAGATGGTGCCAAAAGCGAAGAAGGAAGCCCCTGCCCCTCCCAAAAATGAAGCCAAAGCAAAGGCATTAAAGGTCAAGAAGGCAGTCCTGAAGGGCATCCACAGCCAAAAAGAAGATCCGCACGTCACCCACCTTCCAGCGGCCTAAGATGCTGAGACTCTGAAGGCAGCCCAAATATCCCCTGAAGAGCTCCCCCAGGAAAAACAAACTTGACCACTATGCCATCATCAAATTTCCCCTGACCAATGAGTCAGCCATGAAGAAGATAGACAATAACAACACACTTGTGTTCATTGTGAATGTCAAGGCTGACAAGGACCAAATTAAACAAGCTGTAAAGAAGCTCTATGACATTGATGTGGCTAAGGTCAACACTTTCATTAGGCCTGATGGAGAGAAGAAAGCCGATGTCCAACTTGCTCCTGACTATGATGCTTTCGATGTTGCCAGCAAAATTGGGATCATCTAAACTGAGACCAGCTGTCTAATTCTAAATATAAATTTTTCTCACCAAAAAAGAAAGAAAGAAAATTAGAGACTGTTAAGGAAAAAATGAAATGCATAAATATTGACATACTATGCATTGGTGAAATGAAATGGATTGCCATGGGGCATTTAGAATCAGACAGTCATATTATCTATTACACTGAAAAGGTGAGGGAAAATGCAGTCATATTCATAGTTTAAAAAGACCATTTCTAGATCCATCTTGAAATGCAATGTTGTGAGTGACAGGATAATACTCATATGCATACAAGAAAGACTTGTTATACCACTATCATTCAAATATATGCATCAACAACCAGGGCCAAAGAGGAGGAAATAGATGACTTTTATCTACTTTTAGAGTCAGAAATAGGTCAAACATGCAAATGACTTGTTTTGATAATATTGGGTGATTGGAATGAAAGAGTTGGGAACTGAGAAGGATAAGTAGTCAGGAAGCATGGACTTGGTGACAGAAATGAGCCTGAAGATAGAATAATAGAATTCTGTATAATCAGTGATCTATTCATTGTAAAAACCTTTTATAAGAAGCACAAACAGTGACTATATACATGCAGTTCACTTGTTAGTCTGTCTACACAGGAGTCAGATTGACAACATATGTAGTAAAAATTGATGGAGAAGCTCAATATTAGCTGTGAAAACTAGGCCAGGTGTTGATTGTGGAACAGACTAGATCCTCAGCTACTCACATGCAAATTCAAATTTAACCTAAAAAAAAACAAAAAAAACAACCAAATCAAATCTACAAGAACCAAAACTTGACCCTGAGTTTATCCCACCAGAATTTAAAGATCATCTCAGGAAAAGTCTGAGGCTTTGAACACTAATGAGTGAAAATCAGATGAACTGTGGGAGGATATCAAGAGTATCATCCAGGAAGAGTACAAAAAGTCATTACAAAGACTGAGGAGGAAGAAAAGACCAAGAGAGCTGTCAGAAGAGACTCTAAATATTGCACTAGAATGTCAAGAAGCCAAAGCAAAAAGAAGAAATCAAGAAGTTAAGGAGCTCAACAGAAGATTTGAGAGGGAAGCTCAGGAAGACAAAGAAAAGTATTATAAGGAAATATGCAAAGAGCTGAAGTCAGAAAAGCAAAAGGGACTAACTTGCTCAGTATTTCTTAAGCTGAAGGAACAGAAGAACTTGTTTAAAACTTGAGTTGCAATACTTGAAGATGTTGAAGGCAGAATGTTGAATGGCCCAGGAAGCATCAAAAGAAAATGGAAAAAGTACACAGAGTCACTGTACCAAAAACAACTGGCTAACAAAAGAATCTAATGAAACAACATATGATGAAGAGGCAATGGTGAAAAAGAAGAAGTTCAAGCTTCTCTGAAGGAATTGGGCAGGGGAGAAACCCCAGGAACTGATGGAATACCAATTGACATGTTTTAACAAACAGATGCTGACTTGAACGTAATTACCAGGTTGGGCCAAGAAATCTGGCCAAGTGACTGGAAGAGATCTTTATTTATTTCCATTCCAAAAAAAGGTGAACCAATAGAATGTGGAAATTGTTGAACAATATTACTAATATCCTTCTTCCTCAGGGGAGCTCTAGTGGCCTAGTGGCAAGAAGCTGCACTGCAATCCCAGAGGTGCACAGTTCGAATCCACCAGATGCTGTGCTGGGAAAGGAGGGACAATCTCCTCCCGTATCAGTCAGATCTGATTTGACGGTACACACACACACAAATAATAAAATAAAATTAAATTAAATTTTTTAAAAATCCTTCTTCCTCATCTACCTTAATTTAGATGTTAAACTTAGAGCAATATCTGGCAATTAAGTATTTCACCCAGAAGAACAGAGGAAGCACACTTCCCATTGCAAAATTAAGTGTTGTTTCTCTGCCCTATTTGGCACTTGTGATTTGGTTCAAACCCTCCCCTCCCCCCATCTTGCTCTGCCAGCACCCACTTCTTCCATCATCCACTTCTACCCCTCCCCTTCAAACTCTTGCCTGATTTGTCAGCTCTTCCCACTTCCCTCTCCCCAGCCAACCCTAGATATGGTGGCTCAGGCCTCCAGTCACTTCTTTGAAGCTGATCTGTCCTGCTGCCAGTGCTACACTGTCTTATAGCTTCTGCCACCACTGCTCCTCTCTCCTCTGCAGCTGCTGCCTCCTGCAGCGCTGATTTCTTGAGCTGTTTCCACCAGCCACCACTCACATAGAAGATACCCATCTGCTACTCCCCTATCTCATGTCTCCATTGACCAGCTGGTGCCTCATGTTGCTAGTACCTCACATTGCCAAAGTGTGCTTCATGAGACCGGTGCATGCCTCATGTCACTAGCTAGAATGACTGAAATTTACTGGATTAAAGTGTGGAAAAGAAAGTAAAATTAGTTTTCTTCTTGTTGTTGCTGTTATGTGCCATTGAGTTGACTACAACAATAGCACTAACCCTTGCTCTATTTTTGAGCCAAACTCTCTCTCTCTCTGATGCACCTACCCTCATTACCCCAACTTCTGTGTCAAGCCATCTCATCTAGGGTCTTCCTCTCCTATACTGCCTTTCATCTTTGCAAGCATGATGTCCTTCTCCGAGGACTGATTCCTCTTGGCAACAGGCCCAAAGTATGTTAGTCAGAGCTTCAAACTCCTTGCTTCCAGTGAGCAGTTTGGTTTTGCCCTCTCCAAAACTGACCTTTTATTTCTCTTGGCAATCTGTGGTATGTTCAATACTTTTCTACAGCACCACAATTAGAAGGCATCAATTCTTCCATCCAACTTTCTGATGCATAACAAATAATTGTGAAGACTCAAAAATCCTTCATGAGTCTTAGGGACTGGAGTCTCACTCCACTCTAAAAGTCAGCCGGCTAATCAGATGAGATGGCTGGCGTCTCCATGGTGGCTCCTCTTGGTGGCAATCAGGCAAGGGAAGATTCTGGGGTCTTTTTCATTGTGTGTTACTGTCCTTTTTGGCCTTCAAAGTTGGATGGTCGGCCCTGACCCTTAGAGTTAGGGTAAGTAAGGGTGGGGTCGAGCCTGAGGAGCCAGTTCCAGGCCCTAGCTTAAAAGCCTTCATGAGGCTTGGGGACTAGAGTCTCCCTCCACTCTGAAAGTTAGCAGGCTAATTGGGTGGAAAGGACAGTGTTTGGTGGAGCTCCCCGATTAAAACAAGCTTGGAAGCAGGAGTGGCATCTACTTTAATAATAGCTTGCCTCTGGAAACCCTATGAATCTAGAGAAAGGACGAAAGTTATACAGATGTCCAGGACTTTTGTTCATAGGGTCACTATGAGTCACCTGCAACTCAACGGCACTTAACAACAACAACAACGGTAGCCTGAATCAAGCACACCTTAGTATCTAGACTGACATCATGGTTCTTTAACACTATAGCGAAGTCCCAGGCAACAGATTTTCCTACTGTAATTTGGTTTTTTATTTCTTAATTGCTGGTGCTAAGAGTGTTAATTGTGCAACTGAGCAAGAGGAAATTGTTAACTATCTCAATCTCTTCATCTATCATGGTGTTGCCAATTGACCCAGTGATGGGAATTTTATTTTCTTGATGTTGAGTTTCAATCCAGATTACAGAATTTTCCAGTACACCATAAAAAAAAATATCTTGGAACTATGATCTAAAAGAACATGTAAAAAAAAAAAAAAAAAAGCAAAACTAAATCCTTAGAAATATATCCAGAAAGTATATCAACCCAACACAAAACTTACTGCCTTTGAGTTGAAATGGACTCATAGATGGCCTCATAGCAAGGGTGTAAAACACAAGAGAAGATATTTCCCATCTTTTTCTCATGCAGCAGTTGGTCAATTCCAAAACAAACCTCTGAGTGGGCAGCTCAGTTCCTTATAAAAGAATCGATGCCTTTGAATTGTGGTATTGGAGAAGAGTACTAAATATCCCATGGACTGGCAAACACACAAGTCTGTGCTGGAGAAAATGAAACCATAGTATTCGTTGGACATAAGAATGGTGATACTCTATCTCACATCTTTGGGCCAGTCCTTAGTTCAGAGGGCCAGTTCTTGGAGAAGGGCATCATGCTTGGAAAGGAAAAGAAGACCCACAACAAGATATATTGACATGGTGTAGTAACAATGGTCTCAAGTGTGTCAGAGATGGTAAGGATGGCACAAAACAGGTCAAGGTTTAAAACCATAGTTCATAGATTTGATATGAGTCACAATCAATTGAACTACACTTAACAGCAACAAACAACGAGACACCAGAGTTAGTGGTAAGAAGCTGTGTGGTCAATCTAAAGACATGAGGTGCTAATCTACCAGATGCTTTGCAGGACAAAGAAGGCCAATCTCCTCTTGCGTTATTTACAGCCTCAGAAAACCCACCAGAGGTTCAGCTATACATCCATTCCAACTCCAGATTATATTACAAGGAAAGGAAATGTTGTCATTTTTAGGGACTCAAATCAACTTTGACTCATAGCTGACCCCATGAACAACAGATTTTAACCTCTCCCTATATGATGTCATTCTCACCATATGTGATATGATTTAGCCCACTGTTACATTCACTGTGTCAATTCATCTTGTTCAAGGCCTTTCTTTCCTCCTCTGACATCCCTCATCTCTCTAAGCATGATGTCTTTCTCCAAAGAATGACCCCTCCTTTCAACACATCCAAAGTACATGAGAAGTAGCTTCACCATCCTTGCTTCAAAGGAGCACCCTGGTTGCATTTTCTCCGAAATGGACTTGTTTGTTCTTCCAGCAAATTAAAGTAGGAATTTACGAATAAATGCTCACTTTCTGAATTCAATATTATTGAGATGTCATTTAATCTATACTTGATTTATAGAGTACAATCCCTTTAAAAATTCTATCGGGCTTTTTAATAACAATTGGCAATTTTATATTTAAGTTTATATGAAAATGAAAAGAAACTTAAATAGCCAAAACAACCTCAATGTAATTACTTCCTGACTTAAAGATTTGCTATAAAGTTGAATTAATCCAAACAGTACAAAATCATAATGAAAAGCAAATAAATCAGTAATGTAATGGAGAGTTTAAAAATAGGTCCATACATGTATGCTTAATTATTTGTGTTTGTGGAACATAATCAATTTAATGTGATCAAAAAACCTTTTCAAAACACTTTATTGTTGTTGTTGTTAAGTGCCATCGAGTTGTAGATAACTCATAGTGACCCGATGAACAAAAGACCTGAACACTTGTATAACTTTCATCATTTCTCCAAGTTCATAGAGTTTCCAGAGGCAAGCTATTTTGGGAGTGGATGCCACTCCTGCTTCCAAGCTTGTTTTAATCGGGGAGCTCCACCAAATACTGTCCATCATGGGTAACCATTATCGCATTTGACACATCAGTGTCACAGTGTTTGGTATCACAGCAACCATGAGTTTCTGCTGTACAGCAAATGGACAGACCAGTGCTCTACCACTTAGAAGAATGTTTGAATACAGCCCTGTACTGGTGACAAATGCCTTTTTAAATAGGAGGCCAAATACAAAGAATTCACAGCCAATGGCCAGAAAACATTGCACCCAAATTCTCACCAAATAAAGAAATCAAACCTCTGTAAAGTCAGGTTGCTTCAGATTATTCAACACCTGGATTCCAGCCCCGTACTGCTGACCAAATGACTTTTTAACACATGTTGTTGTTGTTGTTGTTTGCCATCGAGATGCCTGCAACTCATAGTGACCCCTGCTCTGTCCTGTGCCAGTCTCACTGTCTCCAACACACTCAACTCCATTACTCCAATCACTGAATCAATCCCCTTCATAGAGGATCTTTCTCTTCTGCACTGTCCCTCCACCTTCCCAAGCATCCAGTCCCTCTCCATGGACTGGTCCCTCCTTACAACATGTCCAAAGTATATCAGATGAAGCTTCAGAATCCTTGCTTCTAAGGAGCAGCCTGGTTTAAACCTCTCTGGGATGAACCTGTTTGTTCTCTTAGTAGTCCATGGTATATTCCATACTCTTCTCCAGGACCACAGCTCAAAGGTATCGATTTTCCTTCTTTCATCCCTACACATTGTCCAGCTCTCTGATGCATAGCAAGTAAGACCATGGCCTGTATCAGGTGCATCTTAGTCTCCAGATGGAAAAAAAGCTTGATCATATCTCTATGTAAAATTAATTTGAGATAAGTCTTAATCCTAAATACAAAAGCCAAAACTAAAAAAGCACTTAAAATAAAGCATAAAAACATCTTCATGACTTTACAAGTAAGTCAAGATTTCTTGAAAAAGACTTTAAAATATTTAGTAAAATATTGAAGAATTTCCTCAAACTCAAAATGTATGTGTTCAAAAATCACTATTAAGAAAACAGAGAAGTCACAAACAAGCGAAAAATAACATCTAAACACACAACATACAACATACAAGAAAGATTAAACATACAACAAAGAACACATTTTCATCTGGTCTATATTAAAATAATCTTTCCAAAGCGTCAATAAGATGATAAGTAGTTTTTAAAAGCAGGAGAGATATTTCAACAGCCACTTTCTGAAAGATCATTATGAAAAATCATTAAGTATATGAGAAGGTGAAAAGGTGTCAAGTGTCAACAAGGAAATACTAATTTGAAAACCACAATGAGGTAGCATTTTATAAGTACTAGAATAGCTAAAACCAAACATTGGCAAAGATAAGAACAGTTTGAACTCTGATACATTGTTGATTGGCATGCAAAATGGTACAACAAGTTTGGAGAACAGTTTGGCAGGTTACAAAAATTTAAACATATATTTACCTCTGAACCAGTAATTCAACTTCTAAGTATTTTTAAAAAAAGAAGAAGAAGTTAAACATCTATTCACAGAAAGACTATGGTTAAAGCATCTGACTACTAATCAAAAGGTCAACTGTTTGAACTCACCAATTATATTACAGTACATGAGAGAAAAATGAGGCAATGTGATCCTTTGAAGACATATAGCCTTGAAAACATATACATATATATGTGTATAAACTCTAACGAGAGAGAGAGAGAGAGAGAGAGGAGGG